>NC_066864.1:19252995-19852995 GCF_025177605.1 Cucumis melo | reverse complement strand
CACGCAAGAAACTTGCTTAATGTATTGTAGGAAATTTAGTTTCTCAGAAACTAAACCGAGAAGGAGGAAAAACTCACAGCTTTTCGAGGAGCTTCTCGGTCAATTCCAATCGAAAAGGGTCTTTCTCGTTCATCTTCTTCAGCATTGTGACCAGCTTCTGAACACCACGGCACAAGCTCGAATACCTAAATGAAATCAAATTAAAAGCGATATAAGAAAGAAAAGGGAAGAAAATAGAAGATATAAGAAAGGGGGTTACTTCTTGTAATCATCCCGTCCAGTAATGTGATAGCGATGCATTACTTGGGCTTCTCTGTGACCTCCTTCTCTCTTCCATTCCAAGAAGTTAACCTTCTTCAAAAGCTTCTGCTCGTGAAACTTTAGCTTCCTCATCCTTCTGTTTCACCTCAGGAAACTTCGCAGCTGAAGAAGGTCTCGGTGTGGTTCGAACAAAAAAAATCTCTGTGGAGAAGAGTCGAGATAGAGGATTGAGAAGGAGATGGGAGAACAGAAGAGAGAGAGAGAAGTGGAACGGCAGCGATGGTGACGGCGACGGCGACACGGCGACCGCCGAGACTTGGGAGAGAGAATAGATTTAATGGGTTAGGGAATAGAAAATTAAAAGTGTGGAGGGGAGGGGTGAGGCTTCGATTTCTTAAGGATACATAGTTGAGCCAAAGTTTAGGTGGGCGACCCTAAGTAAGTAAGTGGACTCAGCTTCATTATAGGTTGAGGTCGTAGGAGTTGCCCAATCTAAACACAATTTGTAAGCACAATTTTGTAATTTTCTCCTGCCAATTGCAAATTTTGGAGATAGTGTTTGGAAATATAGCAAAAACGGGTAGAATAAGATTTTTTATGGAATCCTATTAATAAGCAGTCTAACCTTTTAGAATTATATACTTAAATAATACCTTATATATATTTTTAATAAGATTTCAAAATTATATCATTAAGTAATACATTATAGGGAAACTTAAATAAATGTAACAAAACACCAAATTATTTACCGCAAAACCCATGAAGTTAGTCATTTTTTAAATATTTCAGGTTTGCCTTTCTCTGGATTTCTTTCCATCATCTTTCTTATTTTTCAATTGTTTTTTACGTCGTTAAATCTTTCCATCGTATTTCTTCTTTTCTGGTTTGTGATTTCTTTCCGCCGTATTTCTTCTTCTTTTTATTCTTTATAATTAAATCTAATTAAACAAAACTAAGATAATTAACTCCAAATTATCTTAATTTTGGGCATTATAATCTTTCCTCATTTAAGAAGCTTTCTCCTCGAAAGTTCTAATCTTCAAACAACTTGGAATACTAGACTCTCATCTCATAATTAATAACAATTTCTACTAAAATCCAAAATCTTTTATTAATATACATACGCATGTATATATATCCAACACATTACACCAAATAAATTCCTTAACTTCTAATTTTAATTAATCTAACACCAAATAAATTCTATAACTTCCAATTTCACTTAATGTAATACCCATAATAAGTTTTAAAAATTTTTGGGGTATTACAATATATTTGTAACATGATATGTTTACAGAATACCAAAAACTAATATGAATGCCTAAGCGTGAAAAAGTTAGACTTAATGATTCTTTTTTTCATTTTTGCTATTTTGATACAATGAAATGAACACTTTTTAAAAGACGGTGATACTTTTATTATTAATTTTAATTAATTAACTATACCAAGAGTTTGGTGATTTTTATGAAAAATAATGGTTTGTTATGTGTGTGTATATATGTGTATATAAAATAAAGAATTAACACCAAAACTAAATTATCCAATGATTTTTTTTAAAATTGTGGGTTGTGTATATGTTTGCAAAATCATGTTTGTTCACCTACTTTTATTCTCAAACTTTTTTCACCTTCAACTATTTTATTAATTTGAGAATTATTCACGGATTATATATCATTCAAAATCACGTAGATCATTAGTATCTCTATTCACCTACACCATCTCATATATAGGTGAAATTAGTGAATCGGTTTTCTTTTCTCCATGGGTCAATACAATTTTGGACCAAAAGAAAAAAAAATTAAATTATGTAGTTGTATTTTTATTTTTGTGAAAAAATATAATATATATAAGGGAAATTATTGAGTTACAACAATCTCATAAAAATTAAATTAAATTGAAAGAAAATGTTGTCATGTGATATTATTCTTTTGATTGAGAGGTGAGAATAATGTATTATAAGAGAAAAACTAAGCATCAACACAATTTCATATCCCATACCTCAAAAAAAATTAAACGAAATAAAAAAGTGTAAGAAAGAAAAAGAGAAGTTAAGTGTAATATGCATACTTAAATCATAGCTTATTGGTTAATTAGATTTTGAATGTTTCTTACCTTGTTAACAAGTAGAATTTTACTAGAAATATCTTACAATTTCGATAGAAATTATGATATGGGATTGAAACCGTTAGAGATTTTTAATATACAGGCTGTAAACAACAATTGCATTAATTGTTAACATAATAATTATACATTTACCTAATTTGAAGGATATTTTTACAAATAAATTAATAGTTAACAATTAATAATTAATAAAAATAAAAAGATCGATAAATAAGAATCCTTATTTAAAGAAAATAATATAACTTAATTTTTTTTTTTGCTAAATACCTAAGCTTAGTTTTATTGATTTGAATACCTAACCAACTTAAATTTCAAAACATCCCTATTGATGACATAAATTAGGAAAAATAGTTAATTTAACAAATTGCATTCATAATTTGACAAAAATTCGAATGGTAAAATAACAGATCATCACATCTATAAATGAATATATTATTATTGTAACGACTCAACTCCTTATACTAAGTCGAAACCATTACAAATTTTAAAAGACAAATGAAATTTGTAAAGTTTGGATAGAATGAAACAAAACCGCAAAAAAAATATATTTAAAAGCTTAAACAACTGCAATTAGAGATAAGTGAAAAATAACATCCTAACTCGGGCCCTATCTAATTTTAAAGAAATAAAACAACGAATAAAGAATAGACTAAAATGAAGCGTTAAAGCCTGAACTACGACATGAAGTGGAAGCATAAGATCCCTATGGCTCGCCACAGTCACTTCTGGTCGTTCGCCAGCTTGCCCTTGCCCTTACCTCTACCTCTGCCTGAAAAAAAAATGAAATGGAAAGAGTGAGTATAAAATACTCAGTAAGGGACCCACTACTAGTCCCACTAGGTGTCTGTTAACTTCCTATTATAGTCCTGAAAATGGTACCCAAGAACTGGCACGTTCCCGAACATGTGCAACATGTGATCCCATAGGAACAAAATCTGGTCTTCGGTGACCGAAAGGAACACCTAGGACAAACTGGTCTGTAGCGTACCCGGAGGAAACACTAAGACAATCGGGCTGCGAGGATCCCATCGAATCACTCGAATCATGTCTATATCAATGTCATACTGGCAGTCTCGTTGGACTACACAGTCCTAAATAGGTGGTGATCCCGAATGACACCCATCCAAGTACGACTCTAATAGGATAAGCTAACATGCACCCTAACCATAGCATACACGTAACATAGCATCATCATGTCATCATGTCACATCATATCATCATGTCAAATCATATCATCATGTCAAATCATATCATTATGTCATATCATATCCTCATTAATTGTCATGCCGTTATGCAGTCTAGTCATCAATGTGCATGACTAAGAATGTATGCGATCTCTTAATTCTACTCGTAGGTCTAGTAGTATAATCTCTTACGTGGAGGTTGCTCAACAAGTTCTAGCAATAAAAACACGCTCCCCAAGCAGCGAAAGTCCTAAATGGTTAGGAAACCACAATTTAATAATTTAACACTCAAAGAATTTAGGTCCAAAAATCCACTTGAAGTGACTTACCCAAGATCAAGACCGAACTCGGTTTGGACTTAGTTGGACAAACTCCCAGCTCGGCTTCCAATTAACTATAGTTAATTTAATCCGACAATCAACTTAGTTAGGGTCAAAATAACCTTAGCTAGATAGATTAAAACCAAAATCAAACCTATCGAGGTTTACCAAAAATGGGTCAAAATAGGGCAAAAAGGAGCTTGGCGGCTCAGCTGACTCGGCTGGAGAGGATAAAATCGATTGGCGGCTCTGCTGGAGGTGAAACGGCTGGGCTGGGATGCGGCGCGGCTTGCGGCAGAAGGCGCAGCTCGAAAGGGGCGCACGCGGCTCACGCAGGCGTGCGGCTCGGCTAGCGGTGCAGGTGCGGCTCGACACGGATGGGTGCGACACAGGTCGCGGAGAAGAGGCACGGATCGGGTCGACTTCACGCGGTGTTGGAGTCTCGAACGCACGGGTCGAGTTTTCGGGTTCGGGTGATGGCGGAGACCGAACGCGGCCGCTTGACAACTGCTCGCAGGCGGAGGAGACGCTGATCCGATGAGCATTTCGCTCGAGAGCGGTCGGTTGGGTGGGTCGGGTTTCAATCCGTGGAGAATGGTTTGAGAGGCGCGGGCCAACGACGTTTCGCTCGGGTCGCGGGCGGCTGGGTAGGTGACGCGGTTCGGCTGTGCGACGGAGGCGGCGAAGTTTCACGAGTGACGCTTGGTTGGAGACGACGGGCGAAGGGCTGCGGCGGAGTGGCGGCGGCTAGGGTTTCTTCCCTTTTTTTTTCTTTTTTCTTTCTCAAAGAAGGGGATGATGGTTTGCACGGGTCTCAATGGTCCTTTTTAAAAAGAAAAATAATAATAATATGCTGAATATTATTCTTCTTTTCTCTTTCCCTAATTTAATCAATTAAATTCACTTAATCTCTTTCTTATTTAGACCCAACAATCTTCACTAAAAAAATCAAAATCACCCAATCACCTCAATCTTTTTCCCAAATAAATATCACCATTAGAATATTTTCTTGATGTCTAAAAATCAAATGTTAATAAATCACTTAATTCAAAACATCCAAAATTTCAATAACTACAATTAAGATAATAAATTAAATTCTAAATTGTTGGGGCGTTACAATTATCCTTAGTTGTTAATGGACAACATTATTGATAACTCTTTGCCTAGCTGAGGTTGTTCAACTTAGATCAGAAAGAAGAGAAAAATGTAACCTCAGTTTCCAAATATAATCATAGAAAGAGAGTGAGTTTTGGATCGGTGGAAAAACACACATACATCGAAGTATTGTAGTGACCACCTCCTTTCTTCTCCCTTGATTTTAATTTTCAATTTCTCTCATTTCACTTTCATGGGCTTAAATCTACAACAAATTGATTATTGTTTTGTGTATTTATATTACTTATTGTAGAATTTTGATGGTTTTCTGTTTCAGCATTATAATAACAACATCAAAAGTGAATTGTAACCTTCGTCATAACTATCCATCAGAAATTAATTTATCAGTTACAAATATTAAATTTTTGGAAAGAAAAAATTCCTTGGTTTCATTTTTAATGACATATATGTAATTATTTTAGAAACGAAAGGTTAAATGCGTCCAAAAATGTTTTTTAAAAAATTACTTAGTTTCATTTTTGATGTCTATGTAATTGTTTTAAAAACAAAAGGGTAAACATGTCCAAAAATGTTTTTGTTCTGCATCCTGCCTTTTTATATATTATAGATTATAGATTAAAAATTAAGTACACTTTATTCTTTTTTATTCAAAAAACCTATTAGCTTCCTTGAATTCCATTCATTCTTTTAGAAGTTGATCTTCATTGATTTTTTTATCATTACAAGACCATCCACTAACTACGTTAATTAGGCACTTCAATTCACACCAATAATAAATAAAGAATTTATTGCATATGAATTATCTTCCCATTCTAAAAATTTAATTCACTATGTAAAACTCATTGTGTTGATTGAAAAATATTATTCTCTCAAGCACGATGATAATGAAATATAAATATAAGAATGTTTGAGGCTACGACATTGGAACATCGAGTGACACGTACAAGCCAATCCATTAAAACAAAAATCAAAATAGAAAACTCGAGCAACACGTAGTAAATTTTGTTTGTGAATATTACTTTGATGTCAATTTTACTCCAAATAATTTTTATAATTAACCGTTAATAGTTAATTAGTTGGGAGAGAGAAAGGAAGAAAAAAACTGAAACACAAATTTAATTCTCTTAATTTGAAATAATTGAACTCCATCGATCATGAATAATAATATCATCCAATGGTCTGTTATTAAACAAAGATGAGGTTCTTTATCTTTTCCCTTCATAATCATAAAACTTTTCATGTCAAATGTTTATGATTAAACTGAATGTTTACTATATATTATTTTCAATGAATCATACGGTATATTTTCACAATTTTAACCTCATTCATTTAACTTCAATTTCTTTTTAATTTACAAATGAGCAATGATAATTTTGTTATATTAAAAACTTATGAAATGATTAAAATTTTCTTTGATTTTTTATAAAAAAAAATCAAACTAACTTTGGCACTCTTTTGAGTGGTAAACTTCCGACTCTCATCTAGAAGTTGATAGTACAGACACAATATATAATATAATATTATCAAATTATATATTTTTTCTATGTATTAATAGAAACATATGGAAGTCTATCAATATATATGTCAATGTTTATCATTAATCTACACGGTATATAAAACTGGCTATAGGAACAAAAAAATTTCTCTTTCATTTTGGCCTTTTAGAAAATTGAATTTACTTAGTTACAACTTTGGTTTGATTGTAATTGACTTTTTCATTTCATTTAATTGTATTTATAATTAATTAGTACAATTTCTCTTCCATTATTTAAGAAAACTAACTATTAATTATTTAATAAAAAAGAAGTAAAAGGTTAGAAGATGAAATACTAGAATGCATACAATTTTTTTATTTGAATTTTTAAATATTAATTAAATAATTAATGATTTTATATATAATTATATCTAATAACATAATTTCAAGAGTTTTGCACATTTAAATTAATAAAAATAATATTTTAAATAAGTAGTGTATGGTTACTAAAAAAGCAAAAAGGTTAGAAGATCAAATACTAAAATACAAAAAAGAAAAATTGATTTTAATTTATAAATATTAATTAAATAATTAATGACTTTACATTTAATTATATTTAATAATGAAATTTCAAGAGTTATGCACCTCTCCAACTCCAACTATATAAAGGGTTATTCTCTACTACTTTTTTCAAAATTTTAATTCATTTTTCTTAATTTATTTATTGTTTTTGTTAATTTGTTTGTTTGTTTTTTTTTTTTTTTTTGCTCAATCCATTCTCTCAATTTTTTTTCAAGAATACGGAGCAATATTTTTGCATTAATAAGATATGTATATATGTTTTGACAAATGTTGTCAAACTAAAGTATCATCATTTTGGTTTCCATAGATATTTTTAAGTTATTTTATATAATGATCCTACATCAATAATAGAATATTTTGTAATCTTTTAAGTCTCTTACTATAACATTTTTTAATACAACTTCTAGCTATAATACGTGAGTCAACATTTCTTTTCATATAAACACATTTTTTTCGTAATTTGTTTCTTTTTCCTCTCAACTCACCCTTTAAAATTTCTTTGTTTGTATATAGAGTAGTGAATAAGGGTTTAGGATCAAAGAATGATCGATTATGACAAATTATGAACAGTTTAATAGTGCCAAATTTGAAAAAATGTATCTTATGAGGTTGTAAAAAATGGTAAACCTGGAAGAGTTATGAAGATATCGAAAATGAAATTCTAATGTTTATTAAGCTTTGAAATGAGTTTTGATTGTCACATCAAAATTTCAATTTGGTTATTGCTGAAAGTTTGTTATGATGAAATTATTTCTCCTTGAGACGTGAAATATAGTACATGATTTTAATTTACACCTTTCTAAATTAACCACATTAGATTAGTTTAGTTTTTATATATATTTTTTGAACTATTTAAATAATAAAGTCATCTAATAGTTAGCTATCGAATGCATATGGGGAAAGTTTAGTGTCATATTATATTGTGTATAGTTACTTTCACGTTCATAAAAATTATATATGTTCAAATAATATGAGATCACACAACTATCTTAATTATACAATATGAGATTTTATAATATTTGAATACAAATTCATATTATATTATTTATACAAATCTCACTATTTTTATATACTAAAATAAAATGACAAATTTCACATGCAATGCACGTGTTACTAACTAATATAATCTAAAATTTTATTATATTTTGTAAATATTTCATTAATATAATCTAAAATTTTGTTATATTTTTTAAGTATTCTTGTTCATCATACTATATTTGAATGATATTTTCAATTATTTTATAATTTGTAGATACATTTGTTTTTAATCTAAAATAAAAAATAATAGGATTTGAAATCTAATTTTCTCCAACAGCTAATATAATCAATTTTCTTCTTCTTTTCCTTTTTTTTTTCTTTTTAATTTTGTAATTTAGTTCTTTTAACTCACTCTATTTTTTTTTTCCTTTCATTTTTGTAGAAATTTTGTTTGTAGCACTATCGATTTTTTTTTTTTTTGGTTATTAATTAGTAACCTCATTTCAACCTTTTATTTTCTCAAGTTCTTGAAGAAGTGAGGTAGGCACTACTTTTAAGTAATTCTCTTTTAGTTCTAGAAGAAAGATATCACATACATTAAATAACCAATTTATATAAATAGCTAAAATTGAACCACCAATTAGGTAACTTCTCTCAATTTCTTTCCTTTTCTCTAAATTTTCTTCCTTTTTTAAATATAATTATTAGTAACATTAATAGGTTATTAGTTATATAATTATATTCATAAACTTAAATATTAAAACTAATTCATACTTATTTCCTTCCTAGTTGAACAAAAAAGCAAACAAAAACTATCACCATAAAAAAATAGTATGTATGTTAGAAAAAGTAGCTTATTACAAAAATACCTATAGTTTTCACTACTACAAAAATTGGATTACTTGACGTTAAGACAGTGTCAAGTAAATGTTTACTTGACGTTTTTAAAAGCGTTAAGTAATCGACTGTCAAGTATAGTCTGATTACTTGACACTAAAAAACCGTCAAGTATACGTATACTTGACACTACAAAACTGTCAAGTATAAGTATACTTGACACTTAAACACCGTCAAGTATACGTTTACTTGACACTAAAACACCGTCAAGTATACGTTTACTTGACACTAAAAAACCATCAAGTATACGTTTACTTGACACTGTATTAACGTCAAGTAATCTATCAAAGTTCACCTTTTATGTGTCAAGTAATGTTGTATAGTTGACGCCTTTTACGTGTCAAGTAAACATATACTTGACATTTTTGCATGTAAAAGAATATCGTAAACTTGACATATATTTAAACGTTGTGTATAGTACTGTTTATTAATATATATTAAATATACAAATTTTTCATTTTCTGATTCTTGCATTAGGTACATTTGTTTCAATAAAACATATCCATCAACAAAATAAACTTTTCAGAATGGGTCGTCCGGCATGGGGTCGTCGCGGCGTGGCGTGGGTCTTCGCGGTGTGGCGTGGGTCTTCGCGACGTGTCGAGTGGGTCTTTGCAGCGTCGGCGTCTTGGGCAGAAGGTTGGGTCACCGGCCGGGTAAGGTAAAGGATATGGAGATAGAGAGATTGGAGGGTTTTGGGAGAGAAAGGGGGAAAATGAAAAGTTTTTTGGAGGGAAATTTTTAATAAAGTTTTTTTAATAAATTTTTTATTATTTTAATAAATTTCTTTTTACTAAATTTATTTTAATACATTTCTTCTACTAAATTAATTTTTAATAAGCTTCTTTTGGAAAATTTATTTTAATAAGTTTGTTTTAATAAGTTTATTTTAATAACACTGTAATAACTTTATTTTAGTAATTTTATTTATTTTAATAAGTTTATTTAATGGAATGAGAGAAATAAAAAATATTTTTATATTTAATATTTTTATATTTGACATTTTTAAAATATTAATTTTCAAAGTATCAAATAAAAATTTTAACTATACTTGACGTTATTTCCACGTCAAGTAAATGTCAACTATACTTGACGCGGAATAAACGTCAGGTAAAATCTGCACTATACTTGACGCTAAAAAACCATCAAGTACAATCTCAACTATACTTGACGTGATACACATTGAACAGAAATCTAGAGAAATTGGAACAAGTGCTTATAAATAGTGGCATTAGGTGGATTTGTAAAAAACACACACATTGAACAGAAATCTAGAGAAATTGGAACAAGTGGAGAAATTCAATAATTTTAAGATTTTCCTAATTTTCTTATTGCTTTATTTTTTTATTATATTATTTTAATATTATATTTTCTCGATTTTCTTATTCTGGTTGTGCCTCGTTTTCACAACATATTATCAGCACGAGCTTTAGTCGTCTCCTCCATCGAAGGTAGGTCGTCTCCTCCAGTTGTCCTAACGACATGTCGATTTTCCCATACTCCTTATAATTAATAAAATAAATATTATTTTGCATGTTTGATACATATTAATTTTTTATTATTTGATACTAATGGTAATAATTATTTATCATGAGAGTTTGATATACTAAAATGTCATTAAGAATATGATCATAAAAAAGCAATTAATCTATATTTCAAATATGCACTGCAGTAGCAATATCAAAAAAAAATATTTTGAAGAATATTATGTCTTTATCTTAATTTCTTCTCGTGGTTGAATGAGATGACAAGTTATTGATTGAAAAATCATAAACATCAGTCGACTAAATAAACAACATTTCCCTGAAGTGAATGTTGTAAATTTTAGTAGCGGTGAATGAAAATAATCAATCTTGACCAACTGGAACGATCACATTCCCTGAAATGAATGTTGTGAATTTGACGATTGTTATAACCACAGTAAAATAAGAAGTAATTATCTTCCGTGGTTGGTCGTTATAATTATCCAAATCTCAAAAGGACCCCATGAAATGATGATCATAAAAGAAAATGCCTACAAGAAAAAGAGAAAAATGTGGAAGCAGATTTTGCATATAACACTGATAATATATTTGGCCCATCTAGTATGACAAATTTGGATGTGGTAAAGTTTTGAATCTCCTGAAGAAATTATCATATTTGATAAAATAGCAAGCGCTTTATTTATGAATTAATAATTAATGTTGTTTTTTTTTATCTCTCATTTTTATATATATTCTAAGCTTTTTTTCTTGATTATAATTATTTTGTTTAATGAAGAAGCATGAATAATTTTATTATGCTAAATAACTTAGAAATGAACAATGAAGTTATATGTCTAGCAAATAGAGCAACTACGCACACATGACAATGCTGGAAGCAAAAGTCAGTACAATATCATATTCTACAAATTTTAACATAGTTGGTTATCAAGCAGATCACTATCTACAACAACTTTTGAAAAATTGGTGCACAACATTAGAATGTATATTATTTTTCCTTCACTATGATTTTTTTTCCATTAGGTTTTTTCTAGTAAGGTTTTGACGAGCGACCTGGCAATGTTTCAGCTTGTTTTGTCCTCACTCACATGCATCCTAGAAAAATTTCCAAGAAGTCACCCAACATATAATTGCCCCAAGCTAAGCACGCTTAACTTTTGAGTTCCTATGATCGAGCCATCAAAAAGGAAGGTGCATCTTGTTGGTATAGGTAGTAACTTTTAGTTCTTTTAAATCTTTCTTAACCTTACTTTCATGTCCCAATTTCATGTTCTCAGAATCTGTAATGCCCTGAAAAATTAAGATAATTTTTTTGAATTAATTACCTTAGTTTTGTTTAATTAGGTTCAAAGTAATGGACGTTATTTTAAAGACTAATTAGTTCTTCCACAGAAATTGAAGTTTAATTAAATAATTTTGGGAGCTTATTTAATTAAGCTGGAGAGTGGATTTTGTAGAGATTCGGAAATTTTATGTATATGGATATATATACATATAAATATTATGGAAAATAAAAAGAATAATTATATTTGTTAAGATATAATTATTTTACGAAGGATAGTGTATTACTGAAAAAAGATAAAAATGGAATTATTTGAAGAGCAATATTTTGGAGAAAGATATTTTTGGAGAGAGAAAAAGAAATTTAAAATAATAATTATATAATAGAAAATATAATTATTATTTAGTAAAAGATAATCATGATAAGAAATAGATAGTTGATTAGATGGATATTTAATTGAAGAGAGAGAAGATTTGTTTTGAAAAAGAGATTTGATGAGTTTTAAATGAAGAGTGAAGGTGTGAGATTTATTTTAGGATAAAAATAAGGAAAAAGGGAGTGAGAGAGATAAAAAAATATTATTATTATTTTTATTTATAAAAGCCTTGTTTTTCGTGGTCTACTATTCATTCATCTTCTTCACCCTTAAAAACCCATCACAAAACCCTAACCCTTGTCGTCAGCCCTCTCTGGTCGACTGCCGCCACGGCCGTCACTCGCATTTTCCTTCTCTATAGTCGGCCGCCGTGAAGCTTCGCACGAAACAGGTGTTGTCGTGGTTGCCTGAAACTCTCCATCGCAAGAAGGTCATTGTCGATCGGGCATCAAACCCTCCACCACGCCCTGCCCATAAGCGTCCTCCTCCATTCGCCATCACTGTTGAAGCTTCTACCGCATCATTGCTCACCGTCACGTTGTTTTCGTCGAGTTTCTCCATTCGTCATGGTTTGGTTTCGTGCGTCGACGTCGTTGCTTCTTCGTCAGCCGATCGTTTCTGTCTCACCGTCGCAAACGACGCCATGTCGTCGATGAGCCGTCCATTCATTCGTTGTTTCGTCGTCGTATACCCGAGCCACTTCCAGTCGGGTTGTCCGAGTCGAGTCGTGTGTGTGAGTCGCGTCTTCCTTAGCCGTTCGCCTGAGCCGAGCATTTTGCCTTAGCTAAATTCGACTCGGGCCATCCCTTCGTGAGCTGTCAGCCATCCTTTCAGTCGAGCCGCACGTGTGAGCCACATTTCCCCTTGTTGAGCCGCCAAGTCGTTTCTGAGCCACCAGTCTAGATTTTTGTCGTTTTCCCACCTATTTGGACCTATTTTCGTAAGTTTTGATGGGTTTTGGGTAATACCCATTAAGTGGAAATTTTGGACTCTAATTAATTTAATTTGGATTTTTAAATTGGATTTTTCCCTTAAAGGTTCATTTGGATAACATTTTGGAAAAATAGTTTGTGGAATTCTCCCAATAAGGTTTCAACCTCAACTTTGGGATTTGTCTTTTGGAAAGCTTCAATTATGCTAGATAGGGAATATACGTTTAACAAATCTCGAGGTAAGAGATTCTACTACTAGCCCTTTGAACTGAATTTAAGAGACAACATGTATTATGACTATACATTGAGGGTAGCTAAGATGCATAATGCAATGCTATAGATAATGATTGATGTTAAGTTGATGGTGATGACTGATGTTATGTTGTTAATGATGACTGTATTGTATATGATTTTTATGATACATGATATATTAATCACATGCTTAAGGACGTTACGATTAATATTCATATTATGTTATGATGTTTATGACGATGTCACATGCTTTTGGGTTATGGTGTGTCTGTTAACCTTGTATGTTAAGTTCTTACCTCACCTGTATTGTGATCTTATCTATGGGGTTACTCGCACGACTAAGGGTGTTCCTACGAGATCACTCGCACGATTTAGGGGTGTACCTACGGATCACATGCACGGTTAGGGGACAGTTATATTATGTATACGGGGTCACTCGCACGATTAGGGGTGTACCTACGTATTACATATATGTTTATGGAGTGTGTACCTGCGATCACTCGCACGACTAGGGGTGTTTCCATAGGAACGCTCGCACGATTAGAAGTATTCGTACGGTCTCACTCACTCAGGTTTGCTTTGTGAGACACACGATGTTACGTTTATGTTTCTAATGAAAAGTTAACAGATCACCTAGCGGGACTGCGGGACTAGTAGTAGGTCCCTTACTGAGTATATACTCACTCTTTTCTATGCTTAATATTTCAGCTTCTGCACTTATTTTTCTTATGTTTTTTTATTTTATTCTAAATTTTAACTATTTTACTTAAGATTTTGTCATATTGCTAGAACCCGCAGGTCACGTCTTCAAATTATTTTTTTATTGGTTTGATAATCTTATATTTTTATGAAGATCTTGATTTTATAAGAATTTTAGTTGTCTGTCTCTTCAAAGAAAGTGAAATTTGTTATTCATTTTTTTTAGTAATGACCTTAACACAATCTAAGGGTCTATGTCATTACAAAATCCCTCTCATTCAGATGTGATATCGGTACATTCATGTCCCCATCCTAAACTCGGGGCGTTACATACCTACCAGCTTTCGCTTAGTTCGTCACCAAACCACATTTTACTGGAAGAGGTTCTGCTCTGATACCAACTGTAACAACTCAACTCAATACTAAGTTGAAGTCATTATTCAAAGGATAAATAACAAAAGACACTTTCTTGAAAACTAAATTTTCATTAAAAACAAAATACTAAAACTCTGGTACATAGACGCGAAAGCAAAACTGAGTCTCCATATGACATGTCACGGACCCTTTTTGTCGCTCCCCAGCTTTCCTCTACCCTTACCTTTACATGAAATACTAAACATAGAAAATGGTCAGTATAAACATATACTCAGTAAGAGACCCACTACTAGTCCCACTTGGTATCTGTTAACTTCCCATTAGGGTCCCGTAAAGAAGTACCTCTAAATCGGCGTGTTATCAAACACATGTAATCTAGTGATCCCATAGGAACACATTTGATCTTCGGTGAACCCAAAGGTGTCAAGTTTTGTCCTAGGTAAAAAACACACACATTGGAGAGATATCCAAAGAAATTAGTGCAACTGAAGAAATTCAATAATTTTAAGATTTTCCTAATTTTCTTATTTATTTATTTATTACATTATAATTTTAATATTATATTTTATTCTGATTGTGCCTCGTTTTCACGACAAAAAAAATTTTTATTTACTCATTTTTTAGGTAAAAAAAATAATGATATTCAAAACCAAAGGAAAAAAAATTAGACTTTTGAAAGTCTATCATATTTCTGAATAAAATAGTAAGAAGGTGTTTGGTTACAGTTATTTTGGGGAGTTTAGCTGAGTTGTTAATTATTATATATTAATTAGAAAAGTTGAAGCGAATAACAAGGTGAGAAATAATAAACCTCAAAAGTCTAATTTTCTTGATTTACGTATTTCGATTGTGCCTCGTTTTCACAAAAAAAAAATATTTTTTATTTACTCATTTTTTTAGGTAAAGAAAATAATGATATTCAAAATGAAAGGGAAAAAAATTAGACTTTTGAAAGTCTATCATATTTCTGAATAAAATAGTAAGAAGGTGTTTGTTTATAGTTATTTTAGGGAGTTTATTTGAGTTGTTAATTATTATATATTAATTAGAAAAGTTGACGTGAATAAAAATGATAAACCTCTTAAATTGTTGGTGCATTTCAATGATGGGTGCTTTTTTTTTTTTTGGAAAATTGCCAAAAATAGGTTAAAAAAGGAAGGTTAAATGACTTTTGGGATAACTTTTCAAAATGAAGAGTTTTAGGACAATTTAGGTGTAAATGGACAAAAATGCCCTTCATTAAATTTCTCTCTCTCTTTTCCTATCCCTCTTCCAACATTCGCTTTCCCTTCTCTTTCGCGAAGTAAAAAAAGAATCTCCTTTTGTTGGCTTTTGAAATTTCTCGCTTTGCTCTTCGAAGATACTCCAACTGTTCGTCGATCCTCCAGTGCATTTCGTCGCTTCTCCTTTTCCAACCATTCAATCAACTTTGAGCGTTTTCTTTTATTGTAGTGAGGTTTATCTCAACCCATTTTCAATTTATTTGCTGTAAATGTTTGGTTTAGGTATTTGTTGTGAGTTTCATCCGTCTGGTTTAGGCTTTTTTGGAATCGACTTATTTGCTAGAAATTAATTTAGTCAAAGTTTGGTTTAGGTTCTTAGAAAGTTAAATGGGTAGTGAAATGAATTGAAGTTAAATATAGTTGGCATTTTGCTCCTTTTTCTTTGAATCCCTTCTTTAACTCTGAATTTGTTCCTTTTTGTTCAGGCTTCAATTATGACATCGACATCGACCGACGGACCCTTGTACAAGATTAATCCTTCCCATCATTTTTATGCCCTAGTAAGTTGTTTGTCTCATTTAGAAAAGACAACACATAATATTAAGGCCAAACTCAAACCCGATCAATTAACCTTATTTAGGAAAACAAAGGTTGGGCACTTTTTGGACCTAAATATTGTCTTTAATGGGCCACTCATCCACTACTTATTGTTAAGGGAGGTGGAAGATGAAGGAAAGGATTATATAAGTTTCTTACTAGGGGCGTTGTTTGTACTTTCGGTAGGAGAGAGTTTAACATCATAACGGGTCTATGGGGTCCTAAAGAGGAGTTTATTCTGTTGGTTGGGAATAGTAGTTTATTGGAGAAGTTTTTCAAAGAGAATGAGTGTATTTATGGAAGCGACTTAGAGGATATATTTTTGGAATACGAGGGTGATGACGATGATATTGTGAAATTAACTTTAGTCTACTTTATAGAGCTATCTTTGTTAGGAAAAGATAGGCAAACCAAAGTCGACATTGGTTTTTTCAAGATTGCTGATGATTGGAATACATTTAATAATTATGATTGGGGCAGGATTGTTTTTTGGACGCATGCTAAGTGCCTTGAAAAGAGTCTTGGACAAGCAATATGCCAAGGGAAAGAAGAAATCAACACAGACAAAAAAAATATACTATTAATGGATTTTCGCATGCATTACAGGTATGTGACTTCTTACTTCTTACTTCAAAACTTATGCATACATTTGAAATTAAACGATCGTTTAGTTATGTTAAACGATCGTTTAGTTGTTTTTAAACGATCGTTTAGTTATATTTAAACGATTGTGAAAGCACTTTTTTATATATGTATATATATCTTGTGACACTTCCTAAACTTGTTTGTCAAATGTGGAATAGGTTTGGGCATATGAGTCTATACCAACCATCATTGGATGTGGTGTAGATAAAGTAAACGATGATGTCATACCACGAATGCTGAGGTGGGTGTGCCAACAATCACCAAAGTCCCAAACTATAAGCCAGGTGTTTGACTCGCCAATGGTAAGTAGCAAGCAATAGTAACTAACTTAAGGATCGCATGATTTTGTGCTTATTTCTTTGTCCTAAATACATTTGTCTTTTCTCTTTGTAGTTGATAATTAAGGTGGTCATTGAGATGACACCTCAAGAGGAGCAGTTGAAAATTGCTTCAAGTGAACTTTTTGAAAACCTCTGCCCATCTACCATTGTTCAGTCGAAGAATGATGGTTCAAAAAGAGGAAGAGAAGTTGTTAATGATGAAGGTGACTTCAAAAAGAGTAAGAAACAGAAGTTGAAGTCTAAGATGAAAAAGGCTATTTGGAATCTCCAAGATCGAGTAGCGGTTGTTGAAGGGCAACTTACTAGTATAAAATCAGATATTGACGAATTGAAGGGCATGATGTCAACCATATTGAAGCACATTGGACTTTAAAGAAAGGTTAGGAATCAAACTGTTAATTGTATTGATGTTGGTTGTTTCATATTTGGTAATTACTCATACGTTAAGTTGCATGTTCTCGCTAATCTTGATGTTTACTTTCTATTGTTATCCACACTAATTCATTTTGAGGTTCCATAAGGTGATGAAGGAGACCATAAAGGCTTTGAAGGCTTAGTAGATCATACACTAGAAAGTGAAGAAGTGGATAATGCTAAGACCGAAGATGTTGACACAGGCGGTACCTCTAATTGGTTGAGGATGCCAAAGGATGATGACACAAGTAATGGGGCGAAACACATTGAACTTAAAAAGAAGGTTTGGTTCCATGTTCTTGCTAATATTGATGTTTAACTTCTATCATTATCCACACTAATGCATTATGAGCTTCCATAGGGCGACGAAGATGTTCACACGTTGGTACACCTCCTTGGTTGAGATTTAATATTGAGTTAGAGAAGTCAATCAACGTGTTGGAGAAGAAAGTTGAGATTGGTTTAAAGGAGCCAATAGATGTCGTTGACGATGAGGTTGAAATTGAGGACAGTGGGAAAGAACTTCGTACTCATTTTGATTCAGACGTCATAGAGATATAACCATTTCCCACTGAACGACCACATGTTCGGCCCGCCCGTAGGAAGCGTGCAAGTGTTTACCTATCAACCCTATTCACAACTCTACCTAAGCGGTCTATGACATCAACCACCACTACCTCTCAGTGTGAACCAATTGTTTATGATCCCATGCACAAAATACTTGACGTCGATTTAGATAGACTTCGAGCTTGGATTACAAACAAGCGTACAGATGATGAGGTACGTGAAACCTTTAATGGGAAAAAATTGAAGATATTTTTCAGAGACTTGTTTATGTGTCGTCGGTGGTTGGCGGATGAGGTAAGGGATTATCTTATTATTTATGTCATTATAATTTTTTTTAATGTTATGGTTCTATACATTTAGTGCTTACTTTTATTTCTATTAGCATTTGGATGCACTTTTTCTTTTCATTCACTTTAAGAATAATGCAGTCGGGATACATTCTGCTTAAAACTTCACAACTGCAGACACAATCTTTATGGTTTGGAATCGTCACATTACTTTATGTATGTATTTGCGTTTGATATTTGTCTTTCGGTTTGATATTTGAATTTGTATGTTTTTCTTTGCAGTGCATTTTAGTTGCGAAGTGGCCCCAATACAAAGAATGTATTAAAGAGAATCACCCGTTTGATTGGAAGGAAGAGTATAGGTTGGTTGACTATGTTGTCGGGTCAAAAGAGGACTTCCAAGATCCTTGGGCAAGTGTTGATTACGATTACTCTCCATTCAATGTCCATGTCAACCATTGGGTTCTATTTTGCTTGGATTTGGTAAGTTGTCAAGTCAAGGTATGGGATTCGCTTCCGTCACTTACAACTGCCAAAGAGATGAGAAACATATTACTGCCCATTTGAGAGTTGGTGCCAAATTTGTTAGGTAGTACTGGATTCTTTGCTAGGAGAGGTGGATCATCGACATACAAGGAACCTTGGCCAGTTGTCATTGTCGACTCTATTCCACTACAACGAAATAATAGTGATCGTGGTGTATTCACCATTAAGTATTTTGAGTATATAGCTGCTGGTGTTGATTTAGATACATTATGTCAAGAAAACATGTACTTCAGAAAACAATTGGCATTTCAATTATGGACCAACACTCCTATGTATTGAAATATGTACATAAATCACAAGTATTATGTATATCACAATTGGCATTTCAATTAGTAGTTATATATCATGTATGTTGCGAAATATGTACATAAATCACAAGTATTAATTATTCTCTATGTTGCAAAACTACTTGTAGGTAAACGATCGCTTAATATTTTTTATGATTTTAAGAAGATCATTTAGACTTTACTAAACAATCGCTTAAAGATATGTGCACGATCTTTTACATTATTGTGATACATATAAACGATCGCTTAATATTCTTCACCTAAACGTTTAGGAAATCACTTAATATTCTTTTAGATATTAGTGTGGTTTCTATAAACAATCGCTTAATAATTTTTATGATTTTAAGAAGATCGTTTAGACTTTACTAAACAATCGCTTAAAGATATGTGCACGATCTTTTACATTAGTGTGATACATATAAACGGTCGCTTAATATTCTTCATCTAAATGTTTAGGAAATCACTTAATATTCTTTTAGATATTAGTGTGGTTTCTATAAACGATCGCTTAATAATTTTTATGTTTATTAAGAAGATCGTTTAGACTTTACTAAACGATCGCTTAAAGATATTTGCGCGATGAGTATTTCTCTACATGAATGTTTTGTGATATGTATCTAAACGAATACAAATATTAAGTCAAAAGTACAAGAACCAAATATATATCTATTTACCAAAGTATTTATTCGCCCAAAGTTCCAGTCCATACTGTTGTCGAAACAGTTTCATGTTTGGCACAGTTAGACAACCAAGGTCAGCTTCAGTTATAACGCATTTAATAAATTTAGAACAGAAAATGCCACAATCCAGTGAACGCTCTTTCTGTAATATGGTCTTCGATCTGCATACTGACCAAGGGCTATATGTCAATCATTCCGAATGGAGGTTCACTCGAATTGCGAGTGAGTCGATGCATCGTGCAAGCATTTGAAGAGCTTGATCAACAAGTTTCTACTCAACATAATTTGGCATTGAATCGAACACGTAGATCTTGCATTTTCTCATATCAGCTGCAATAGCCAACCAACGTTCTTTTATGTTGATGCAGCCAATCACGGAGTTGACATCTTGCATTGTTTGGCAACATATTTTTGATACTCATTTGGTGACACCAGACAATAAAAAAGCTGAATGGACAGACACAACAGCACACTTAAATATATGAGCAGAAAAAGATTTGGAATACTATTTCAACACAGCCGTTGGTGATTTCGAACAACGATCATGAAAGCAGCTGTGTAGAAAATAATTAAAAAATATATAAATTAAAGAATTAAAAACTAAACGAACAGTCGTATGAAATATAAAAACGATTATTTAATAAAATTAAACGATCGTTTCGCTATTTTAAACGATCGTTTAGTTACGTTAAACGATCGTTTAGTTTTTTTTAACCGATCGTTTAGTTGTTTTCAAATGATTGTTTGGTTGTTTTTACACGATCGTTTGGTTGTTTTTAAATGATCGTTTAGTTATTTTTAAACAATTGTTTAGCTATTTTTAAACGATTGTGAAACCAGTTTTTTGTGTTCCTAAATGAATAAGCCAGTTGTTATTTTTCATCTTCTTCATCTATCGGGAAGCACATAAAGTAAGAATGTCGGGACACATCATTAACAAATATTCATTAATTAGTGTAATAATTAGTACATTGGTAGACAAATTTCTAATCTTGTATGCTCGACTTCACGGTATATGAAATTGGATTCGTACACGTTAATCTGTTGTGACCTATTTGTTTACACCGACCATACTTATGCAATTTCGGAGCTTCACCAACACTTGGAATCCTCTTTTTCTTCGATCGACAAACTCTTTTGACTACTTTCGGAGGTAAAACAATCATATGTACGTAGTCTTCGCTTGTCTTCTAATATGACTGATTCCCAACTGGGTAGACGGCCTCCGCATATGCAGCCAACAAACATTATTAGTGTAATAATTAGCACATAAACTATAAACATTTATATTGTGATCTCGTGCTGCAACAATGACATGTGAGCATGGTAGTTGCTCAGCTTGAAACTCCTTGCAAGTGCATTCTTGAGTCTGAAGATTTATGACCTCCTCCTTATATAAATCTTTGACATGAAATTGGTAACAGACAATTGGGTTGACCTTCATTGTCAAAGCTCGTTCTTGTTTCTTTTGAATAACTAACTCTGCCCATTTGGTTAATGTAGACGTCACTTTAATGCCTTTTTCTCGACGCTCCCAAAACCAACGTTGTAGCAAAGCTTGAACATGTTCAAGGAATGAAGCAATAAGCAAATCTCTAGGTTCTTTCAATATAGATATCATGGACTCTGCTATATTTGTTGTCATCATGTTATATCGTCTTCCTAGGCAGTGAACGATACCACCGTGCTATTCCAACATCATTTAAATATTTTCCTGAACCATTAGAAAATGTAAGAAGATGTCTCCACGCTTCTAGAAACGTTGATTCACGATATGTTCTCGATGCATTGTAAAACAAAGTAGCAATCGTGTCATTCTTATATTTATCATACAAATTTTGAGTCAAATGTTGGACACAAAGACCATGGAATGCAGAGGGGAAAACTGATTGTTTTTCGATCTGTCACGAAGCCTAGATTAGGCACCTCCCCTATTGCACCTTTCAATTTTTCTAAGAACCACTGTATTGAGTCATCTGTTTCTCTATCAACTACTCTAAAGGCTAGAGGATAAATCTGATTGTTACCATCTAAGCAAACGACCACTATCAACTGACCCCGATATTTGTTCTTAAGAAATGTTCCATCAACGACTATGACCGGTCTAATGCAATTTAAGAATCATCTGACACATGGACCAACAACCATAAAAAGATATTTAAAGAAATGATCATCTTCGAGTTCCATATGAAATATTGTACCTGGATTTGTAAGTTTGAGTGCTTCACCATATCTACGTAAAAGATTATATGACTCTTCAGGAGACCCTCACACTCGTTCATATGCATTTTCTCTGGCACACCATGCTTTTTCATAACTCATACTTATGCCATAGTCTTGCCTCATGTCTTCTATGATCTCACGTGGTTTGTATAGACGACCGACTCCCTTGAATTTGGACTTTATTAATTCTCCAACAACCTAAGATTTTGCTTGCCTATGGTCACGATTAAAAAACTCAAGAGAACATGAATGAACTTTGACATACTTTTTAATCTTGAATATATTTGAATCCTTCAGTCTCACCGCTCACAATCTCCAACCACACTTGTTATCGATGCATCTAACAAAAAGAACCTCTTTTGTAGACTTTTTTACTACAAACAGAATTTTTTTTCATTGCCAACACACTTAATCTCATTGACAAATCTCTCTTGCAAAAAAATATTTATCCTACATCCAACTCCTCGCTTGTAGAGCTTTCTTCGGACCAACCACTTCCTTTTGTCTTCAACTTCCGACTATAGGAACTATAGTCAACTTTACCTTTTCCTTTGCAATCTTTTGTAGGAGCATCTCTTTGTTATGGGATGTCAAACAATTCATTGTTCATCTCAACTGACTTCTATGTAAAAGTATCATCTTTTGAATGATATGACTCATATGATTCCCATATAGCCGAATTGGTCTCTATCATGTTATCACACAAGCCAACCTAAACTTCACAAATATCAACATCATTGTCATGCAATGTATCCATTCCAATTGGAGGATGGCGGTTTAAATTTTGAACTTGGTTGCTCTCAGATACTAAATTGTAATCTTTGTTTAACACTTTCTTGGTTTGATTTCTTGTAGGCTTAAATGCTAGGTATAGGGGGACCTCCAATGGATTTTCCCCTTTTATCTTATCTTTATGTCGAACTTTGTAGGGTCAACTTTTGCAAGGTCATATAATTCATCCTGTAAATCTTTATGTGTTATTTCTTTACTGACAACAATGCCTTTTAACGCTCATCCTTCATATTTTCTTCGTCCCTCATCCCATGCACCACTGTAATGCACTAAAATCCAAACATGTGCCATCCTTAAACTACCTTAAGTTTTTTAGTTGCTGCAAAAATTGATTTGAACTTAAAAACCTACGAGATGTGTGCGAGATGTTTGCGATATGCAAAGAAATAGCAAAAATAACTGCGAGATGTGTGCGAGATAAAGCATGAGGGCCTAAGAGACTTACTAAACATGCAAAGAATAACTCTAAATAGATTAGGAAGTGTACCAATTTGATTTTGAAATAAATAGTGAAAGTTTGGAACGTGCGAGATACGTGCGAGATAAAGCATGATGACCTAAAAGACTTAATAAACATGCAAAAAATAACTTTAAATGGATTAGGAGGTGTACCAATTTGATTTTAAAATAAATAGTGAAAGTTTGGAACGTGCGAGATGTGTGCGAGATAAAGCATGAGGGCGTAAGAGACTTACTAAACATGCAAAGAATCGCTCTAAATGGATTAGGAGGTGTACCAATTTCATTTTGAAATAAATAGTGAAAGTTTGGAACATGCGAGATGCGTGCGAGATACGTGCGAGATGCATGCGAGATAAAGCATGAGGGCCTAAGAGACTTACTAAACATGCAAATAATCGCTCTAAATGGATTAGGAGGTGTACCAATTTCATTTTGAAATAAATAGTGAAAGTTTGAAACGTGCGAAATGCGTGCGAGATACGTGCGAGATAAAAAAAAAAAACCTCTATTCCTTCTATTCCTATTGCTTACTCATCCTCTATTTGATCCAACTAAATCCTCTAGTTCAATTCATTTTTCACTACCCATTCAACTTTCTAAGAACCTCAACCAAACTTTGACTAAACTAATTTACAGCAAATAAGTCCATTCCAAAAATCATACATTTACGGATGAAACTAGCAACATATACCCCAACCAAACATTTACAACAAATAAATTGAAAATAGGTTGGAGATGAAACTCACAGAAATAAGAGAAAACGCTCGAAGTTGATTGAATGGTTCGAAGAGGAGCGACGAAATGCACTGGACGACCTACGAAGGGCAAGCGACGAATGACCGGAGTAGCTTCAGGTGTTTTACGCGAAAGAGAAGGGAAAGGGAACTCTACACGAAAGAGAAGGGAAATCGATCGTGGAGAGAAGGAAAAACGAACGTAGAAGAGAGAAAGGAAAAGAGAAAGAGAAATTTAATGAAGGGCATTTTTGTCCATTCACACTTAAATTGTCCTAAAACTCTTCATTTTGAAAAGTTATCCCAAAAGTCATTTAACCTATTTTGGCAATTTTCCCCTTTTTTTTTACCTCCTCAGCTCAATTACATGTTAGTTGCCAAACAGACATAATAATTTTCATTTAAAATTGTTTGATACAAAATTAAGGTTATTGTAAAAAATTTTGGTATATGTCCAAAATCTAAAATTGAATTAGGCAATTATTTATTTATTATTATTTTTGAATAAAAACACTCAGCATACCTTTGCTAAGGAAAAAAGAGAGAGGAAAAAAAAAAGAAAAGTTAAGAGGAAACCTCCCCTAAACCCTTTCATCTTCCGCTGGCTCTCTCACTTCCCACCTTCTTTTCTTCTTCACGCCGTCTCCCCCTCCTTTTTGGCGGCTCAGTATCGTCGGCCACGCCGTCGTTTCTCTCCGGTTGACTACGACCGCCGCTTTCTTCTTGTGTTGTGAAGATGGCACCGCCTTCAAGAAAATCACAGGATGGCTCAAAGAACAAGCATTCCAAAAAGCCATTCAAGTCGAAGAAGAAAACGAGTGAAACAGCTAAACCCGAAACGGTATCGCTGCAGATTGAAGATGACGTTCCTGACTTCCCTAGAGGTGGGCTCCGACTCTGTCCTTCTGTTTGATCTTTTAGAAAGTTGCTTTGTGTGAATATGAACTGTCCATTCTCATGCCATTGGGGTTCTATTGGAAGCATGATTGAGTTTGGAAGTTAACTAAAATGAATATGAATTGTCCGTTTGGTTGTGTTCAACCAGGATTGCAATTTGAAGAAAATCCAACGAGTACAAAGTATGTGACTTGTTCATAATGATATTTAGGCCCTTAAATCTAACGGGTTTTATGTTTAGTACTTTTCTACTGTCTCTCACTAAGTTTCTTATCTAAAAAAAATGTATCTCACTAAGTTACTTCCATTTATAGGGGGAGGAGGTTATATAAGCCAAAACAAAGGGGAAAAAGTACGTGCCCAAGGAGATAAGGAGTTTCAGAATGATGATCTGCAGATGACAAAAAAAAGGGGAAAGAAGAGAAGAAAGCATCCGTCAAATGGGGATGATTTGGAATCCTTGTTGAACAATGGTGTGGTGGGAAACCTTCCTAAATATGCAAATAAAATTACTTTAAAGGTATGGCCTTTAACAGTTCAGTTAGCTATATATATCGAAGGAGGGGTAAAGTCTTTATGCACCCCAGATTATCATAAGTTATAATTTGTGAGCTGGGTACTTTTGTTTATTATTGCTTTTATACTTATTTGTTTTTTCCTTTAATTATAGAACCACTAACTTATAGTTTTTAATAACTCTTGTCTATATGCATTTTTGTAGTTGATATTATCTCTTTTTGTTCAAACTTCAAAGAGAAGAATGTTCATTAACCTCAATAATATTTTGAAAGTCATTCCTTCTATTGCTAGTTTAGAACGAATGAGTGAGAGCAATCGGCGAAGCAGTAATTTTAATCTCCATTGGTGCATGTTTAATGTTCATTCTTGATTCTTTATTTTCAGAATATAAATCCAAGAATGAAATTTTGGGGAGTTGTTGCCGAAGTTAATAAGAAGGATCTTGTTATTAGTCTACCAGGGGGCCTACGCGGATTAGTGTCCGCTGCTGATGCTTTTGATCCAATTTTGCAAAATGAAATTGAGGTAGGATTTGCACACATTTGTTGAGGAGTCGTATTGCATCAAAATGTTATTGTATGTTATGGTGTTGGACTGAATACTCAGCCATTCAAACTTTTTCTAACTAGGATACAGAGCATGATTTACTTCCTGTCATGTTCCATGTTGGGCAACTGGTTCCATGTGTTGTGCTACAAGTTGATGATGACAAGAAAGAATCGGGGAAGAGAAAGATTTGGCTTTCTTTACGCTTGTCTATATTGTACAAAGATTTCACATTGGATCTTCTTCAAGAAGGAATGGTATGTAAATTTTTTGATCCTTTTACTCGCTTTTGCAGTATTTGTATTTTCTAATTTTTTAGCATGACAATATTGGTTACATGCCATGTGTTATGTATTTTAGAGCTTCACAAATCAATTATGGTCTAAACCATATCATGTTCATTGATATTGGATAGATCTCATCCTTCTCGTTTTCTATTCTATGACATCCATTAATGATATTGAATCATTCAATTGCTGGACTTTTCTTCAAGTTTTAATCCTTTAGTGAATATGATTTTGTTATTGGTACATATAAATGAATCATCTTTCAGGTTCTGACATCATATGTGAAAAGCATTGAAGATCATGGCTACATCCTTCATTTTGGTTTGACTTCCTTCACTGGGTTTTTGCCAAAGACCAAGCAATCTGGTAAGAAGTCCTTGTGTATGTGTGTGTGTGTGTTTGAAGAAAAAGAGTCCTTTTGTTGGTAAGATGATGCCTCAAAAGTGATTTGTTCATTATTATAGTAATACTGATCTCCCTATAGTTTTATGGAAAATACTTAATTACGTTATATAAATATATGGGTTCTAACACAAGTACATAACTCTATCTCATACGTTCATGATTCCAACCATCTACAATGTGGTTAGCTCCTACTACATCGCCATCTTCTAGGTTCTCTAGAGTGTGAATGATAAGATGATAATAATTTTTGTGATAAAACATGTACCCGGTGTGAGAAAATGGGTTCTCCAGTTCACAAGGTAGTAGGGGTTATAATATAAGCAAGGAAGCAAGCAAAAGAAAAGGGCTAAGTCCTATCCTAGAAATAAAAACACTAGCAAAGGCACGTGGATAACATCACCATTGCTGGAAAACAATTCAGTCATCAAGCTCATCCTTTTCTTAGTTTCCAAAAAACCTAAGAATATAGCTGGCATTTTCATCTGGAGATCTCGACCAGTCAAGCCTAAATTTTTAATCAGGTTGCTTTCTTTTGAAGTACACAGATTCAAAATCTCTCCTTTATTTGCAATACAATACTGATATCAAGTTAAGTGAAGATAATGTGTCAGCTTCAGCTTTAGCATGAAAAAGTTCCAGCTTAGATAAAATAATCTTTTCCAGCCTTCTCCATTATTCTTTAAGCAAACCAAGATTTAAGGACTGATTTCAATTTTCTGAGTTTGGAACTCATATGAAAGCCAACCCATCCATAACGTCTAAAATGCATTAGCCAGAGAATTCTTAATTGCTAGACGATAATCCAAGTGATTTAGCCGACTATTACAAAAACGGAATGAAGGTCCAAAAAGATAGCAGTAGCTTCAAATAACAAAGTTTGTTTGAGGAGAGGACGAAGAGATTTCCCCCAACTGCAGCTGGAAGAGAACTTGGATGAAATTTGCGAAGGAGAAATAGCAAAATTACTCATCTCCTGAGTTTGTGTACTCTGCTGATCCACCTCGCCTTGAAATAAAAAGTTGTAAGCTTTGCCAAAATAATCCTCTGTAGAAGGCTCATCAGTAAGTTGTAAAGACGATAAAGAATGGACATCTTCTGCTTATGAGACATGTCCTTGAAGAAAAACCCATTCTCTTCATGCCATTTACAAAAATCTGTATTATGAATACAACTGCAAAATTCCATTTGAACTAAGAATAGGAGCAGGATGAACTAAATGATGGAAAGTGTCTGGTTGGGGTTGAAAGAAGACTAATCGGAGAGGGGTGAGGAAGGAGGAGGAGGGAGGAGAGAGCATTACCTTTCTGATTCAAATCTTGACCACTATTTAAGAAAAAGAAGTTTGAGATTAAAATTGTAAGTCTAATAGCTTAAGAGTGAATAATGAAAGTTTCGCATATCACATAGTTAAAGTATCATGTTTTGCATTGCATTTGTCATATGTATTTTTGACTATTATCAGCAGTCAGCACAGGTACTTTTTATAAATTGTCGTTGTATTTTGCTTCTCATCCATTGTTTTGGATTTTGCAGATCAATCTGGGAATGAAGTGCATGTTGGACAACTTCTTCAATGTGTTGTTAGAAGCATTGACAAAACTCGCAAAGTGGTTTATTTTAGTTCTGATCAAGATATTGTGTCCAGCAGTGTGGTAATATTCATGTGTCCTTAGTTTTCAATTTAAAAAAAAAAAGAAAAAAAATCCATGTGTCTTTAGTTTTCAATTTTCACAAAAAAAAAAAAAAAATCCGTGTCCTTCATTTGATGTGATACTTTCTTTTCTCATATTCTTTTTCTAGGGGTGTTCCCCTTCCATCAAGTGTTATGGCTCATCATTATTATGATTTTAATTCATAAATGTTACAGGCGAAGGATCTGAAAGGTATTTCAATTGACCTTCTCATCCCTGGCATGATGGTTAGCGCACGAGTACAATCAACCCTTGAAAATGGGATCTTGCTATCCTTTCTCACTTATTTTAATGGAACTGTGAGTTTTTATTCATCTACCTTTTACCACGTTTAAACATGTCGATACTTTTAGGATCCTGTTGTAGCAGGTTCTTTCGATTCCTCCTTTAGGGATGATATAAAATTTTTGTGGGACATGAATGGAGAGAAATGATAGAGTTTTTAGAGGGATCGACATATTGGGTGATGAAATTTGGGGGTGACTAGGTTCAATGTCTTATTGTAGGCGAAAAGGCAACTAGACCTTTTTTCTAACCATGAGCTTGACTTGTTCTCTGGGATTGGAGTCATTTTCCGTAGTTAGGATCGTACTCTTTTTTGTTGGGGCTTATCTTTTGTGTGCCCTTACATATTCCTTTGTTTATCTCTTTGAAATCTTGATATCTTACACAAGAAAACAAACGAAAAACATTTATGATCCTAACTCAACCATTATTTGGCAACTTGAGTATAGTTTATTGGTAAAGGCACCCACGTCTTTCTAAGGTTGAATGTTAAATCCCCACTCTATAATTGTGAACTTAAAAAAGACTATTATTCTTTTGCTTTGTTTGACATGCTTTTGTTGTCATTTGCTTTCTTTTTTTTTTTTTTTTCAGGTTGATATGTTTCACTTGCAAAATAGTTTTCATTCTTCAAATTGGAAAGATTCTTACAACCAGAACATGAAGGTATATCTTGGATTTTGTCTAATTTGTTGTTGTAGGTTCAGTACAACAATTTGAAGGCACTGCAGGCTATATATTTTCTCTAGAAACCAATTTTTAAAGTATGCAAGTCATGAGTCATCCATGTTTGTACTGGTTAAACTCCTCCTTAAAAATTATAAAGTCTAATTGGGATGTAATATATTACACGGTGCTTCTGACCAAACATTCATTTGTTTGTCAAGTGCCAGCCTAGTTTTCAAGAAATAGGAGAGCACTAGGTCTTCTGTGCTTTATAGGTGACTAGAGAACGGTTTTGAATAGTATTATGTTTCTGAATTGTCTTGTACCAAATGTTTAATTAATTACTTTGCCTTTTGGTGTTTTACCAAGCAATAGCTTACTATAGGTTAGGTGGTTAAAATAAAACAGTAGTATACTGATTGAAGCTAATGGTCAGGATGGCAGTCAAACTATATGAGTCAGCTTTCTAAAATATAATCCGATCTATATAATAATACAAAACATTCTGTTGCAGTGTCTTGGTGTCTGGCTGATTGACCTGATGGTAACTATGAGCATTAGTCTTGATGTTTAATATAATTTCGTAACTATAGTTGGTAATCAGGGGGATTTTGGATGAAAAGAGATGTTAAAAATCTCTCCAAAAATGACCATTCCTGTCCTAACACGCCACAGGCTTCATAAATATCTTAGGAGGATTTTTTTCTCTTCTGGTTCATTCAATATTTTTTTCGTGTGTATACTTTCTTTGATGATTATATTATTACCTCTGCCACTTCATTAATGGTCTTTTCTTATGTGCTGCTGTTCGAAGCACATTTCTAATTGATGGTATGCTTTTGTTTCCTGAGTTGAAATTAGTTATTTCCTCCATTACATTTATGTAATTTGTGTTTCTGTTTAAAAAAGGGTTTTTCCTTTGAGTTCTATTTCTTGATTTTTTTCGTATATTGATGAATATATACATATATATTTTTCTTGTATAGATGAATGCTCGGATATTATTTATCGATCCTTCAACTAGAGCTGTGGGGTTGACATTGATTCCACATCTCGTTCGTAACAAGGCTGCACCTCCAGTAAGTTATTATAAAAATGTCTGGAAAATCAATAAGTGAATTAGTAAGAGCTAGAAGTTGACTGATGTTAAAATTTTGGTTATGCTTTATGCCTCTTATTGGGTGTTTATTTCTAAGGGTCTATTTGTTTAAGGAGTTTTGCCATGAGTTTTTAGACATACATTTAATATATTTGTTTGTTTCACAAGTTTTTACATATTAAAATCTAGGATATTATTATCTAGGGAATTTAAAGATCCAACAAACGTGATGTTCCATTGTATATTCTCATAAAAAATTTCATATTCAATGTGTTATTTGTCAAATTTTCCCCTCATTCTTGATGTTATACTCTCTTGGAACTTCTGGCATGGTTGTTCTTTTGATGTTCAAGTTAGGTGAAATGTTGTAACTTCGCTTTTGAATCTTTCTTTTCATTCACTTCGCGATTTCTTTTTTTTTTAGTTTTCTAGAATAAAAACTCAACATTTTCAATGAACTAGTGTCTAAGCATTCTAATATATTTTAATATCTATGTACACAATTGTGTCTATTGTACTAAAGAATTTTCTGTTGTTTATCTTTCGTTGAATGTTGATCAACATGGATTAGAGGCTCTGTTCACATTCTTTTGTTTCTATATTTATTTATTTGTTTCTCACAAAAAAAAGAAAGAAGTATTAGATGGTATAATATTAAATTTACCTTTACCCATTGGCTTAAGCTTTTGGGTTAATCGATGATTTAAGATGGTACCAAAATAGGTAGTTCTAGAGATCACATGTTTAAATCCCTCTAACATTGGTTTTCACTTGTTGAGCCCTCTAAATATTTCAAGTTCACAAGTGCAGGGAGGGTTAAATGATATAATATTAAAATTTCCTTCACCTATTAGCTTAACTTTTGAGTCCATTGGTGATTTAACTTGGTAGAAATCCTATTATATAGCAGAAACTATAAAAACTAGGATCTGACTTATTTTTTCTCAATGAAATTGGTTGTTTTTATTAAACAAAGACTTATTTTTCTCCAAGTGGTGCAGATTGTAGAAACTTGCAGTTAGACACTACGGAGATTAATTGAGTTAGTCAACAAGTTTATATGGCCGTTATTTTTGGCAGTTGTCAGGAGTTCCCAGAGTTCAATTATGATTTTGTTCCTTCACTGTTGATTTGGCCGTAAATAATTTTAATTGTAGTATTGTTAAAATCATTAACATGATTCAAACATACGGCATCGATCTGTCTTGAAAGTTTCTTTACTCTCCTTGTGCACTTTGCCATGTGTGTATAAGGTTGGGTGGTCGATACCTTGAACCATGCAAAATGTTTCCATATTTCTTTATATATGTTCTTATACTTCTAGGTGCGTTGTCTAGACCATATAAATTCACAGTTTCTTACTTACTACTGAAATTTGTGAGTTCATTTTTTCTCATTTTCAATGTAGCATGTGAGAATTGGTGATATCTATGATTCTGCAAAAGTTGTTAGGGTTGATAGAGGTTCCGGCTTGCTTCTTGAAGTAGCTTCTTCTCCGGAGTCAACTCCAACATTTGTTAGTGTGAGTTTCTATAGTTGGTTTTGTTGTGTATAACTATTATTGCCTTCTAGTTAATCAATATATAATTTATATTGACCGCAGGTATCGGATATGGCTGAAGAGGTCGTGAAAAAGATCGGAAAGAAGTTTAAAGAGGGGAGTCGTGTTCGTGTTCGTATACTTGGCTTTAGACATTTGGAAGGATTTGCAATTGGGACTTTGAAGGTTGTGTTCCCTGATTAACTTTATGAAAAATGAAGCATCACTAATATGGTTTTCATTAATCACTAGGCTGTCAGATTGCCAGATTTTGTGGTCCAATCTGTGCAAATTTTGAAACCAATTTCTTCTATAATTTTTTTAATGTATCCTAATTTTTTATTGTGCCGAATTATATTAAAAACATAAAAACAATAACAAATATACTATTTCATGTTATAAACTCAATTATTTTGAACATAAAACAAGTTTATGAATTAATTAGTCATAGTTTATATTCAACCTAGTACTGACTATTGAGTAACTTTAATTAGTTTTATAGTTTATACATATATTTTCATTTGAAGAATTGTTTAAGCTGAAATTTAGTTCATCTACCAAACGAATATCTAAAAACATGTAACAAAAATATGTAATACAATTCCGTTTTCTTTGAATCCCTTTTTTCAAAAGTTTGTTTTCAGATTGCCTACCAAACAGGCCCTAAGACATTCTATTATTTCTTCCTCTTTCATTCCTTTTTTTTTCTTTGCTTAGTTCACTGTTGGTTGAATTACAAATTGATGCTCCTGTTTGATATGAGTTCATTTAATAATAGAACATGTTCTAAATGTTAACAGGCCAGTGCCTTTGAAGGTCCAGTGTTTTCCTACTCAGATGTGAAGCCTGGGACGTTGATACGTGCTAAAGTTATAGTTGTCGATGATTTTGGTGCTATTGTGCAATTTCCTGGTGGTCTTAAAGCTCTGTGTCCCCTTAGTCACATGTCTGAGTTTGAAATTGCTAAGCCTCGAAAAAAATTCAAGGTCATTATTTTGCATTGTTCCATTCCATAAAATCTATTTTTTTACCTATGGCAAAGAGAGATAGAATAACTTTTCAAGATCAGTATAGGGTAAATGGAATCATCTGGGGATCTGTTATTCAGTTTTATATTTATATAGGGCTAGAAATTGCTTTGGAGATTGTTTGAATTTACAGTGAAGTCCCAAGCCAAACGAGATAACAAGGAGTCATCCAATTGGCGCAAATAGCAGTAATTTCTTATTATTAAAAGGATAGCTCATGGAAATTTCAGAATTGAGGGTGTTAAGTCTGTTATTTTCTCTGATAGTCAATGTGGCAGACAAGGTTCTGTATTGCATAGGAAGCTATCTCGATTGTTGTTGTCCTATGATTCCATGAAATGCTTCCTGGTTTTGAAACTCAGATTCTGCTCCCATTCCAATATGTAGGTTGGAGCTGAATTAATTTTCCGTGTGCTTGGTTGCAAGTCCAAGAGAATAACTGTTACACACAAGAAGACACTTGTATGTTCCTCTTATCTTTATCTTAATATGTCCTTGAATCAGATAAATATAGTTGTTCTTTTCGTTATTTATTAGTTTGGCAGGAGTTTCAGATATGACATTTCAGTTATTTATTTATTTATTTATTTATTTTTTATTTCATACTGTGTTGTTAAGGTGCAGTCGTGTGCTTGCCCGAGGTGGGGCGAGGCAAGGCCTTAACGCCTTGCAAGTACCCAAGGCGAGCACCTTTAGTAAGACACTCACGTTTTATGCCTTTTAGTTGCCTTGAGCATACGTTCAAGGCAACCAGGCGCTCGCCTTGAACATACTGTTAGGATTAGTGAGCTTAGACCATTGGGGGATTTACCTTAAATATTTTTTTCTTTTTTATCTCTTTGTATTTTTTCTATTTATTCCCCTCCTGTACCTATTGTACTTTTATCAGAAAATAATAAGAACAAAATATTGTGGTTTTTCTTCCGGTACTCGAGTTTCTACGTAAATCTTGTGTTCTTTGTCTCTACTTTCAATATGGTTTCAGAGCGGGATATTGACCAAACCCCAGACGACACAACTAGTGATGGAAATCAAACAGAGGAGACAACCGCCGGTTTTAGCGCTGTCGTCGATGCTTGGATCCGCACAGCCAAGGATGAATGGTCCTGCCGTATTTAGACTACATAGGAAAACACAGCCAAGGTAGCTCCGTCGATTCCACTGTTGTCTGTGCTACCAAAACCCCCTATGCTGTTGGACCTCCACGCTTCGCCGCACGTGCCGTCGTCGGAGCTACATGCGTCGGTCCATCCTCTTTAGATAGTTTCAACCATCCCATTTGTGCAACCCTCTTCTTCATCTGCAGCCTATATTGCTCTCTACGCCTCGATTCGGGTTCTGTCACCTAATTCTGACCGACCACACCGTCAAATCTGTATGCCTTGCCACCTATTGACCTTAGATATTGTTTCGAGGTTAAGAATCCTCTAATTTACTCAACATTTGAAGTTATTGAATCTTGCACATTCCAACCCTAATGTGCAAGCTTCCTCTACGAGAATAACTCAGCAGTAATTGGAAGGACTTCAGCAATAGATTGCAGCAATTGTGGCTACCTTAGGGACAATATCCAACACTCCTGTATCGATGTACTCAGAGTGTTCGGTAACTTCGTTCCCCACTTTATCCTCTTCTTCTGTGGCTAATACAGTGGTACAATCTACCAGATATCATTTTTTAGGGAAAAAGTTGAATTTCTATAACTATTTCGCAAGGTCTCAATTTGTGAAATTGGTCCTTGAAGGATGACATAAATTTGGTTTCCTGACAGGGGATATACCTCGTCCTCCACCGGAAGGCAGAGGACTCTCTTCTTAGATCCATATTGATCAACATTATGGAACCCTAGATTGACAAGCCATTACCGTATGCTGCAACAACCAAAGATATATGGGCCATGATTTAGACATTAACACTATACTTCGAACGCAAAATGTCTCTTGCCTATACATGCTAAGGAAGCATGTTCATGCATGCAAGCAAAACCATGTATTTCACATCTGTTTTTAATAAGCTTTCTCTTATCTAGCAGAAAATGAACCTATGCAGAGAACTAGTCTGGAGCAGTCCCAATGATGATTTACAATACCCTAGAATTGAAGAGATTGACAGGATTTATGACTTTCTTATTGGTCTTAATTCTAAGTTTGATGTAGATCGATGGCATATACTAGGCTAGAGACTGATTCTTTCCTTGATGGAAGTTTGTTTTGAAATCCGTTTTGAGGAAGACCACACAAGGGCTATGAGCATTTCGACAACTCCAGCTATAGACTCTTCTGCTTTTAGTTCGAAGCCCACAAGCGCTATGGAAAACCAATTCCTATCTGTGAGCATTGCAAAAGATAATGGGATACCGAAGAATAGTGTTGGAAGTTACATGGTCGACAAAGTGCTTAGGCATGTGTTTTTGGTGGTTACCCTCTGCATCAACGAGACTATAAATGCTTTCATCCGTCTGCTCCTAAGTACTTTGTCTCCATGGATTTTACCTTTATTGAGAATAGTTCTTTCTTTCTTGTTGGCCTTCTTTAGGGGAAGAGTGAGAGTGAGAGTGAAGAGTCTAACTTTAACTGTGTGATACCTTTAGAGTCTACTAGTCATACTGTCATTACCATACCAAGCCTAGATCCTCAATACATAGTCCTACCTATGAACCAAGTTCCTTGGAAAACCTACTATAGGAGGAAACTTAGAAAGGAAGTTGGATCTCCTGCTAATCAGCTGGATCTAATCCAAGATTTTGAACTTTCACGAGATCAAGGTATGATTGATTCTATTGACTCACATATTGACAGTAAAATAAGTGAAAATGACTAGTTCAAGAGACTTCCTGAAAATATATGTGAACAGGGTAATATTGATACTAAGGTCATCCTGGATGGAAAGGGCAGTAATGATGAAAATAAGGTCAGTGCAAGAGTTACTATAAATAAAATTAGGGAGGATCGTTTAGAAAATATCAGTAAGTATAATCCGTCTCTTGATTCGCTTATTGCGCTAAGGAAGGGGTATCAAGTCTTGCACTAAGCACTCTATTGCTAATTATGTTTTTTATGAGAACCTATCTCCTCAGTTTAGAGCCTTCACAGCCAGTTTTGACTCTATCGTGATACCAAAAAATATCCACATTGTTTTAGAATGTCCTGAGTGGAAAAATGCTGTCATGGAAGAGATGTGGGCCCTTGAGAAGAACAAGACTTGGGAGATTTATGCTCTACATAGGGAACATAAAACTGTGGGATGCAAATATGTATTCACTCTCAAATACACGGTGGATGGAACCTTTGACAAACACAAGACGAGGTTAGTTGCAGGGTTTACTCAGATTTATGGTGTTGATTATTCAGAAACTTTTCCCCAGTTGCCAAACTAAATACTGTTAGAGTCCTGTTATCTTTCTGTGAACAAAGACTGACCTCTTTATCAGCTAGATGTCAAGAATGCATTCGTGAATAGAGACCTAGAGGTAGAGGAGAAAGTCTACAATAGACCTCCCCTAGGGTTTGAAGCTCAGTTCGGTCATTAGGTGTGTAAACTTCAAATTTTTTGTATGGTTTGAAACAGTGACCTATAACATGGTTTGATAGGTTTACTACCTTTGTCAAGTTCCTAGGGTATAGTTAGGGGCATTCCGACCTTACTTTGTTTACAAAGGTCTCTTAGGCTGGAAAGGTTGCAGTATTGATTGTTTATGTTGATGACATCGTCTATCTGGGGACGACCACGTTGAAATCATCCAATTGAAATAGAGGATGAGTTATGAGTTTGAAATCAAAAACTTGGGAAATCTGAAATATTTCCTTGGAATGGAGGTAGCTAGATCTAAATAAGGTATCTCCGAATCTCTGTGGAAGTATACCATTGATTTGCTGACCGAGACAGGTATGCTGGGGTGTCCTGCGGATACTTCCATTAAATTCAACCGTAAAACTTGGAAATTCAGATGATAAAGTTTTAGTTGATAAAGAACGATATTAACGCCTCGTGGGTAAGTTGATTGGTTTGTTCCATACTCGACCAAATATTTTCTTTGCTCTGAGTACTGTGAGTCAGTTCATGCATGCTCCCTATGAAGAACACATTGGAGGCTGTAAACAGAATATTGAGATACTTAAAAACAACTCCTAGTGAAGGATTGATGTTCAGAAAGACAGGAAAACTATTGAGACGTATACCGACTTAGATTGACCAGGATCTATTGTTGATAAGAAGTCTACCTCTGGTTATTGTACCTTTGTATGAGGAAATCTTGTAACTTGGAGGAGTAAGAAACAAAGTGTTATGGTCAGGAGTAGTGCTGAGGTCGAATATTGAGCTATGAGTTTGGGAATTTGTGAGGAAATTTGGCTCCAGAAATTCCTATTTGATCTTCATCAGAATTGTGAGACACCAATGAAACTTTTTTGTAAAGCCGCTATTAGTATTGCTAACAACCAATTCAACATGATAGAACTAAACATGTTGAGATTAATTTCTTTTTACTTGAATATTTGCTTCAGAAACATTTAGAAGGTTGAACGTTTCAGAAGCAATATTTTCTAGACCTCCAAAATGATATCCTAACTTTGAACGTCTGGTTGCTCCAATAATCAAGAGGGAGGTTTTTTATTTTAATCTATCCTCCATAGCCTTCAATAACATATGGTTTGCTATGTTTACTTTTACTCCATTTCTCAAACTTTAAATGAAAAGGACCCATTACTTGCTATACCTCTTCTCTTCCAACAAACTCTTCTAGAGACCCTTCGTCCAATTTAATCAAAGCATTCTCTGCAAACAATGGATTAATAATTATCTTTGATTGAAAAAGATCTTTCAAGGTTTTTCTAATTTCCTTCCAATCATCAAATGCAAATAATCTTGAAATTACCTATAGATTATCGAAGTCTTTTAAAACTTCTGGATTTTTAATGATCTAGTGCCGAGTTGCAATCTGAAATTTTGAAGTCAGAACAGGGGAAGAAATGCTCCGTTTTCACGATTCTTGAACATGGGGTCCGTTAAGCATCACCTTTTTAGCATAACTTGCTCTTAATGACTCAAAAGGGGGTTGCAAGGAGGTCTGGAGATGATTTCTGTACCAACTTGAATAATCGTGCTTCGTCAAGAATATTTCCAGCATTTTGTGAAAGGATTTCCAACCTTGTCGAGAGACACCCGGACATATATGGATGAAGGATAAAATTTTTGTTCCTCTTTTAAGCTACACCCCTCATACCCAACGTACTTTTGTCCTAAATTTTAAGAGCCTTGTACTTCCAAAATCATCAAAACCATTTTGAAGAAGAAAACCATTCTTGGGGCTACGCAAGAATTCAGAAATTTCCTTCAAGAGCCATTTAAATTGAGTGTCTAATAATGACAAGATCTTCCGAGCTTCCATGTCTTCTATATGGAAGTAATCTTTGTCGAACCAAAATATAGTAAGGGGCATTCACTACTTTGCATCTTTCTACTTCCATTTTCACCAAAACCAGATTGCTGCTGAAATAGGGATGAACGAGAAGATTCCGGCTTTAGAGAACTTACCGAAAAGAAGGATGACAAATGCTGGAGGAGAAAAAGGGAGTCGAAGTATGGTCAGGGACGAACGGAGGGAAGGGAGGAGAGTCATTCTCCAAGTCCTGTGTTAAATTACAACGAAGACTTTTTTAGCAAACAAATCATTTCAGTGACATGAATGTAATTACAAAAAAGAGAACTTCCTATCCAACTGATCACATTCATTTCTATTGTTTTTTGTTTTTAAAGAGGAAACAAGTCTGTTCATTAATAAAATTGTTTGTTTGTTATATAGATGTTTCTGTTAGGTATGAATGTCCCTTTTTCGTGCCCCCAATATATCAAGTACTTGGATGCGCAGGGTATTGGGTCGATCGTACTGCTCATGACCCGGTTTTCCCAGCTCTTTCAATTTCACCTCCTTCCTCGAAAAGTACATGCCGCTGGCTTCCTCAATCTCCATTAATGCCTAGGAATTTTCATCAAGGGCTTGAACTTCCCTCATGGCTGGCTCCAAAACGATCGGATGTTTACTCTCCATTTTAACCTTTAATTTTGGTGCCAATTCATTTATAAATGTACCCTTTCAAACTGCGTCAAAGATCAAGAGGTGTTCGAAAAAATCGGTAACTCGATTAACCTGAATTACCCAACCCAAACCGTAAGGGTTCGGTAGGATTAGAAAATTGGAGAAAAAAAAGTTGAGTTGGGTCCCTGGTTGTGCAAATAATGGTAGGGTTGACCCAACCCAACTCGGTTATGCATATAGTGTGTGTATATATATATATACTTGTTTTCTCTTCTTTTTCTTAAAGAAATGCGCTTGACTGAAAGGATCAAAGAATTTGAGAAGCTCATTGAACTCGACTCAAAACAGAAGGAGAGGAGCGAAGCCACTCTATTGAAAGGAGAGGGGCTCTTCCCACTCTCCTTTCCTTTGCTTACACGGCATCAAAAAGATCATCTTGGGAAACTGCGTAATTTCTCCTTTCCACCACTTGACCAAGAGGATTTTCTCTATCCGCCATGAAAGTGACCTTTTTTGGATGCCCTTTGGGAGGAGGCATTCCTTCTCTCGAAGTTACGTGGGTGAAGTCACGATAGTCTTGTTACGAGACTGAGTTCCTTTTTGAACTTCAAAAGCGAAGTGACTAATCAATGTTGTTGTCAATCACATATATATATATACAAAACCTGTCATTTACTCATTGGTCCCATCGGCTTCAAATGTAAACGATTGTGTTGCCATGCTAAATGATTGTGTTGACTAGGTAAGCGATCGTTTAGATCATATCCTCACGATCAAACGATGGAAAAAGGGCTTCAAATCTAAACGATCGTGCTGACTAGTAAGGGATCGTTTAGATTATATTCACACAATCATGTAGTTCTTTTTAAACAATGTGAAAAGGGCTTCAAATGTAAACGATCATGTTGATAGTTAAGCCATCGTTTAGATCATATTTACACGATCATGTAGTTCTTTTTAAATGATGGGAAAATAGCTTTAAATCTAAACGATCTTGTTAACCATGCTAAACTATCGTGTTGACTTGGTAAGCGATTGTTTTCACCATGCCAACCCAACTCGGCCAACCCGAAATTTTTGGGTTGGTTTGACCCTTGCATATTGAATCGATTGAGTTTGATTTTTGCCAACTCGGTTACTTTGGTTGGTCCATATTTTTCCTCCAACCTAGCTTATGTACACTCCTTCGGATCTTTGGCAACGAGGCAAGGTATCTTTCAAACCACTTCCGATATTCCTTGTAGGATCCTTCTTGCTTTATGGCCAAGAATTGCCTGGTCCGATTTCCTTCCTTTATAGTGCGATAATGATCAAACTTGTGTTTCTTCAGTTCCTTCAATATCTAATTGGATTCCGATTATTGGTCCAATGATACCAATTGATGACTTCCATATAAACCTCACCAAAACAGCCTTGAGTTTCTTCTCTTATGTTAACTCGTGAATATCAAAATTATGTTCCGCCCTATACAGCCTCAAATCTGGATGATCTCCCTTGAAAATGGGTATCTCAAGTCTTATACTTACTCCTGTGTTCCCCCGTATCACTTGAGAGGATTCACCTTCCTCAGCTTCAGTATACTTCTCCTTCCTCTGGGATCCTCCGTTTACCAGTGTCCCATCCTTATCTCTACTCAAGGTAACTTTGGAAAAACCATATCCTTTTGACTCGCAATATCCTGATCATGGGCTTCCACCTTATCTTCTGTTTCTTTCAATGTCATCGTTTGTCCCTGGATGAAGAATGTCTCTGATGCCAATTTGTTAGGTATCATTGTCACTGCACTCGGAAAACAATACCCAACAAGACAAGAACATGGATAAACATTCGCTGAACTGAATATCTCTTGTACTTTGAGTTGTTTATTAATAATAAAGTAGTATGTCTCCGTTTCAAAAAAAAAAAAAAAAAAAAATCACTTGCCGGACTGATATTCACTAGGTACAATTCCAAAGGATACTACATAGTCTCTAGGACAAATCCCAAACAACGCAATTAGAAGAAGAAAATAAAGAACAAAGAACCAGTGACAAGATAAGGGCTGATTTGAGAGCGCCTCCTTCTCCCAAAGCTTCAAGAAGCTCCCAAATTCTTCACACCTCCAAATGATTCCCAAAACCCCTCATAACCCCCCATGGATGGTCCCCACTTCACGTAACCACTCTTTCTGTGCCTACATTCCCCAACTTTCCTGGTTTTCCCCTTCTCTGGTGCGTGTGCATAATTGGGGGTCTAACAGTTCCTCTTTATTAATCAATTACAGCTTATAGCTTATCAATTAGCTTCTTATTTACTCGTTTACAGTTTTAGTACGGAACAACTAGTTTGTTTTCAGTCATTAAATGCCCCGACTTTTTGTCTCATCCTTCAATATTGAACAAGGATTGCTTTTAGTATTCTTAGGGGGCTCCAATGTGTAGGCTTCATTATTTTACATGTTAAAGGGACTTCTCTCTTTCCACACTTTTTTCCATGTTTTGGCCATCATGCATTGTGAACCATCTGTCTATTCTCTGTTTAATTTTTCTCAATAAAAGTTGTTGATTCTATAAAAGAATTCTTAGTTTAAATTTTCCTCCAATAGAAATATGAAAAAGAACAATATGTAAACTTCTTAAGTTTGATGGTTGTAGTTGTAGCAATTGAAGAGTATCGTGAGCTGCTTTCTTGCACGTGCATTAAAACCCTGCTTTTTCCTTCAAGATACTCATAACTAGTATCTACTTGGTTATTCTGATACATGCCAATTTACAGGTAAAATCAAAATTGGAGGTTCTTAGTTCATATGCTGATGCTACTGCAGGGTTAGTGACCCATGGCTGGATAACGAAGATTGAAAAACATGGTTGCTTTGTCAGGTTTTACAATGGGGTTCAAGGTTTTGCTCCTAGGCAAGTTGGAACTTACCATCTTATGTGTTTGACCTAAGTATAATTTTCCTGTTTTCAAGATTTGCATATTGTATCTCCATAATGTACTCTTTGAATATTGTAGTAGTACCAAGCACTGTCACTTCATTTTTCACACATTGTGAGTTGGAATATGATAGGGAAGCCAGTAGACCTTGTTGGGTTAGAAGTAGAGAATTTAAGGGCTCATAACAAAATCATGTTGGCTAAATTACTTTGGTGTTACTCCTAGAGCCTAGAACCCTTTGGTATAGGATTATTATGATCAAGTTTGAGTCATCCTTTTGAGTGGTGTCTGGTGGGATTAAAAGCACTCACAAAACTTGGTGGATAGATATGCCCAATGAGCTCTCTTTCTTTCTTACCTGATTAATTGTGATGGGAAGGAAGCATATTTTTGAGAGGATAAGTGGGTGTCATGTAGGGGCCTTTTGGGTAATTCCTAAGTATTTAGGCTGATTGTATTTCTTATAATTTGTATTGGTATTCTATTATTTTCCGTTTATTAAATACTTCAATTCCTAATTTTGTTTTAGAATAGGTGTGAACATGCCCTTACTCTTGGGGTTTATCTAAAGAGATTAGTATTATGTTAACCATATGGGTTTGACCTAGTGGTAAAAAAGGAGACAATCTCAATACTGCTCCGGACACTATTGATATAAAAAAAAAAGAAAAAACAAAAAAGAGGTTAGGAATGGCTAGTTAGGTGTGAACAAGCCTTTCCCTTCTAGGCCTATTTAAAGGGGCATTGTTATCATTTTCCGTCAACTTGAATAATACTTCGACTTCAAGAACTCTCCATGATTCTTAGTCTATTGTATTAGTTGTTTGGCGAGGGGTTCTCTCCACCACTCGCCTGTTGGCTGTTATTTTTGCAACGAAGACAAACTTCTTTATTAAATATAAACTCAAAGTACAAGAGATGTATACATTGAGCGTAATAAAACAACCTAAAGAACAAAAAGCAAGGGGATCAGAAGGTGCACCCGGGCATCTCAACTAGGTTGACACCCCCTTATCACAAAAACTTCATATCCCAATTATAACACTGACCAAAACAGACGATGTGCTAGATAATACACAATTGAGTCCAGCACAACTACATAGGGTCGAGAGAGAGAAAATGCGAAAATTAGAGGCAATACAATAACAACACCAGTGACGAAATAGCTGTGCCAAACAAAACAGCTGCTGAGAAATCCAAAAACAGAATAGAAAAGAAGCTCCAAAAAGGCTTGTCAAAACAAAGATTAAAGGGTTGGTTGGGAGAAGAAAATTGCCCAATTGATGCAAATATCTTGAATGGTGTAAGCCCCAGAATCCTTGTTCAAGAAACTCCAAGCTGCCATGTTTCACTCTGCAGAGAGAAGAATTTCTGGACTAGGTTTTTCCTTATCGTGAAAAATCCTCTGGTTTCTCCCAAACCACAGTTCAGAGAGAACTTTTGATAAATTTAACCATATTAGTCTACGATTCTTAGGGAAGCAGTGGACCCTTCAGAAGTTGAAGAACCGAGGAACAAAGGGTGCCATAAAAACCCAAGCAATAATGAAAATGGAGAAGATTCTATTCCAGCAGAAGAAAGAGAATGGGCATAGAAAAAGGAGATGGAGTAGAGTCTCGTTGGCCTTCAAACAAAGAGGACAAACAGAGTTATGTTTCCGTTTATATCATTTTCCCTATATGAGTAGTCTCAATAACTCTCTTATTTGGGTTGTATCGTCTATTGTTTGATACGAAAAATACCACATGTCTCAACTCATATCTTTGATGACAGAGTTTGAGTTTAGACCTAAGAGAAAGGGTACTCTTTTTTGGCCGACGTGTATAAGTAAATAAGCAGTTATCCATCTTAAAAATATATTATGCAGTAATAATATTTTAGATTACATGGAGGTGTATGTGTATTAATATTTATATTTTATACGAGGTTGTGGTCCCTCCTTTGTTTGTTGGAGGATGTTGTGGCTAGGCAAGGGAGAAAGGATTTTCGTTGTCAGAGTCGTAACCCCTATGATGGATTTCTTGTAATCTTTTTCTCGATACTCACTAGAGTCTCCCTTTAGAGAAATGACAAGTTGGAAGGTGAAAGTCCCAAAGCCAAAGGTGAAGTTTTTTATTTGAGTTAATACCTCATATAGGCTTTTAAGGAAGATGTCCATGGTGTTTGGCCTTTTGCTGTATTCTTTGTTTGGGGTGGGAAATACTTGGATCACTTATTCTGGAATTGCACTTGTCTTTATGCAATTGGTTTGAAACGGTTAGTGATATATGATTAAATTTGACTTCAACCACTAGTTTAAGCTTTTGGGTGAATTGGTGACTTAAGATGGTATTAGAGCAGGTGGTCAATGGAGGTTTTGTGTTCAAGCTCTTGCATTGTTGTTTCCTCTCCAATTAAAATTAATTTCCACTTGTTGGGCCTTTCAAATATTTCAAGCCCACAACTTTTCTTTGGGGCTACATAGCGAGGGACTTTAGTGTTTAGATTGAGGAGTTCTTCCATCCCCACCTAGAGGTAGATTGGGGTTTTTTGGAAGGTTGGTGTGTGCACGTTGTTGTGGGCCGTCTTGGGTTGAGAGAAATAGAAGGATTTTTTTAGGGGTGGAGAGGGAACGTTTCATTGTTTGGTTCTTGGTTAATTTTAACACATCTCTTTGGGCATATGTGACAAGTTCTTTTAGTAATTATTCTTTAGCCTTGTTTTATTAGATTGGGGATTCTTCTTCTAGGGTGCTCCCTTTTGTGGGCCTGATTTTTTGTACGGCTTTGTATTTCTTGATTTTTTCTCAAATGAAAATTGTTCTAGAAAAAAGAAAATAAATATTTTGATTTCAGATATGGCTATTTTGACTTTTACTCTACTTGTCTTCTTTGTTCCAAATTTTCATTTGCCTTGAGGCAGAAATTATATGTCAATCCTATTCTTTATCTCAACCGACTCAAAATCCTAGGTGTATGATTATTGTTGTTTTCACGTTAGGTTTGTATCTGCTCTTTTTTTTTCTTTTTTTTTTTTTTATTAACTTCATTTTCAATGAAATTGCATGAATTTATAGTGAGGAGTGACGGTTGCTTATGCTGTTGATTTTGCTGCATTCTTGTGTAGCAAATTCATGTATACTGCTAGTTTGACTATGCTATTTGTGGAAGTTAATTATTATTTGCCTGTTACTGTAAAGCTAATTTTCCTGTTATTGTTCAGATTTGAGCTGGGAATAGAACCTGGTTCTGATCCAAGTTCAACGTATCATATTGGGCAAGTTATCAAATGTAGAATAACAAGCTCTACTCCCTCCTCCAAGCGAATTAGCCTTAGTTTTGTAATGAAGCCTGCAAGGTTTGATTCTATTTACCTCATACTCAGATAAGTGTGATCATTTCATTTCTACGTGTGGAACTAATATTATAAATATGCCTTCTGAAATTCTAGAAGTATCCAAGTAGGGTAAATGAATGAGTAATTCTTTTGTTAATTCTTGTGATTATGTACTGTTTACGGTGTCAGTTGGAATGCTCGTTTCTACGAAGTTTTGGTTTCTTGTCAGAAAATAGAAGTAGGTTAGTGAAGTACCCATCTCAGATAGGCAAGGTCCTTACTGGGTCCTGAGGTTATTTATTTCCTCTATTTTGTTTGATTACTAAGTATTTAGAGCATTACTCTCTTTCCATTTTCGTGATGAAAAGTTGTGTATCCTTTAAAAAGGGATGAAAAATAACTGATTTGTTTGTAGGAATTACTATGAAATGGGAAAAGCAAAATGGATCGACTCCGGTCCTTGGCTATTTTGAGAAAGGAAAAAATTAACATTTCTTATGATTTTATTTTTCTTTTTTAGAAATAAGAAATGAAGAATTGGTAACTACATGCAATATAAGTTCTGACCAGTGTCATTATCATTGGAGAACTCAATTACAGGGTTTCTGAAGACACAAAGGTTGACTTGGGTTGTATTGTAACGGGTGTGGTTGATGAAATAACTGAGACCCATGTAACATTGTATATAAATAGAACCGGTTATTCAAGGGGAAGAATATCCACAGAACATCTGTCAGATCATCAGGGTATATATTTACCTTTAACATACATGAATGTGCATTTTCCCTTTCTTGTGGATGTATATATGTTATATTTACTTATTTTTATTTTTCTAATTAGTGACACTTACTTGCAGCGCACGCTTCTTTGATGAAGGCCGTGTTGAAGCCTGGATATCAATTTGATCAACTCCTTGTACTAGGTAACTTTATTATTTCACATTATTTTGCAAATTCAAGTTTAAAGTTTCTTATTTTGAAAAATTCAATATCTTCTCTTAAGAATATTACTAGGGAAGTATTGAAAGCACTAGGTTATTTGTAGTTGGTTAGTTATGGACCTATGGTAATGTATTTGGTATTGGGTAGTTACAGATAGGCAAGGTTTTAAATATTGATATCGGCAGAATATATAAATTATAGAATTAGAAACTCTAGAATCAAAACTATAAACAACCGTCTATATAATTTAAAAATTTGAGTTTCTAACTATAATTACTATTATGTTGTTCATTTCAATAATTATTATGATTACAGGCAACTATGTTTCTAGTTTGAGGTTTGAAGTAGGGGTTTTTAGGTGCCTATTTGGTCCTTGAACTTTCAAAGGAGACATTTTTAGTTTCTTAGCTTTTAAGAAATGATGTAAGTAGTTGATGAAGTTAGTTGACCAGTTGCCTCATGGAAAAGTGACATGATTAGTAGTAGTTGGTGATTGGATTAGGATTAGTTGGAAAAATCTATTAGTTCTATTTTAATTTATTATTATTATTATTGTTTTTTTGTGATTGGAAATGTGAGGTGGTCTTTTACTTTGTGATCGGTCGTGAAAATGCTATCCGAACAAAAGTTTCTATGATTCCAAGTGCCGATCTAGGCATAAGTCAACTAGTTAACACATATGCTTTCCCTCGACCTAAAGGTTAAAAGTTCAAAATCTCTCGCCATCACTTGTTTAACTATAAAATTTAGATACCAAATCTACTTTGAAGTCTTAAATTAATTAAATATTTAAAATTTGGCAAAATACAAATATTTTAAATAAAGGAACTGTTGTGTCTCCTGTTGTCGCATTCCACTTTTTTAGGAATTGATGTATGTGTCACGTGTTCATTTTTGTGCTTGTTAGCATATTATTCTCGGGGTTAAATTGCAAATTTGGACTATATATTTTGGAGACAGCTATAAATTACTCGTTTATGGTTTTGATAAGACTCTCGTAAACGGTTCCTATGGTATGGACTATATATGAGGATTTTATCAAACTAACGGGCTATTTATGAGATTTTATCCAATCATAAGGAATAAGTTCTAACTTTGAAAACTAGGGGGACTAAATTCTAACTTGCTTCAAACCATAAGGAGTAGATTTGTAATTTAACTTGATTTTCACCGTGCATATAAATGCATGCATTGTAACTATCAATAATTTAGGGTTTGTTTGGTAGATAATTTGAAAATAGAATTTTTTTAAACAAGGGATTCAATGAAAACAAAGTTGTATTTTATGTTTTCAGATGTGTGTTTGGTGACAAATTTAGAAATTGTATTCTAATTTAAGAAAATGTTAAATTTTGTTTGATAGATATTTATAAATCAGAAAAATGTTGAATCGTGTTTGATACTATATATTTATAAATCATAAAATTAGACTTACTTATTCATTAAGATTTAGTTGACGATAAGCTATTATTAATTTATCTATGAATATAGTCTATATTTTATAAAAATGGTTAAATTGCAAATCTAGTCCTTATGGTTTGGAGAAAGTAAGAATTTAGTCTCTATAGAATAGGACCTCATATATGGTCTTTATGGTTTGAAAAACCTTCCTAAATAGTCTCTACAAACATGACATTTTCTATGATTTTATCAAACCAAAGGGACTAAGTTCTAAATATAAACCAAAGGGACTAAATTCTAAATATAAACCATAGGGACTAAATTCTATCTTTTTAAACTATAGAGACCAAATTTACAATTTAACCTACAATATTTATATAATTATTATTTTGTAATATTATATAATTTATAATACATTTATTGTATTAAAAAAAGAATTGAGTTTATCGGTAAAGTTGTTGGGGGATTTGAAATGCTCAATTAAGTTGGTTCTGTTTTGCTTTATTTTGTGAAAAGGTGGACAGCACTTGTTGCTGCCTATGATTTTACGAGTATCTGGAACTTTTTGAAATATTGTTAGGACTGTACCATTGTTTTTTTGTTTTCTTTTGTGCTTTCCGTATAACACCTAACTTTTCTTTCTGTGGCACTACTTCGTCTGTAAATTCATTCATGATTTTGATGTTATGCTTTGGTAATTCTTCTCCCACTATTTTCAGATATTGAAGGTGAAAGTTTAATCCTCTCTGCAAAACAATCTCTAATCAAATTGGCTCATATGCTTCCATCTGATTCGAGCCATGTACATCCAGATTCTATTATCCATGTAAGTGGCCGTTATATGCAAGTATAGGTCAAACATCAATGTGTCTTAATGTGATTTCTCTTGCTCTGTACCTCAATTCATTCCGTCAATCTGATTTCTCTTCCAGGGATTCATTTGTAATATAATAGAAGTAGGTTGTTTTGTTCGCTTCCTAGGACGTTTAACTGGCTTTTCTCCACGAAATAAGGTAACAGGTTTCTTCAGAAGATCTTTTTCTGTATTATTAGAATTGTATTAATTCCGAATCTCATCTATGCATTCTTATGCTTCAGGCTATGGAAGACCAAAAATTGGATCTACGTGAAGCATATTACATTGGACAATCTGTTCGCAGTAAAATAGTTGATGTCAGTGACCTGTTTTTAGGAAGAGTATGCACAGTTTTAAAGTAGAAGGATATTTGGTTCTGAACTGATATGTAATTGTATTTTGATAATTCAGGTTAGTGGTGAAACAGGTAGAATCACACTTTCTTTGAAGCAGTCTACTTGCTTTTCAACCGATGCTTCCTTTATTCAGGAATTCTTTTCTACAGAAGAGAAGGTACAGATTTGGTGGGTGGGGCATATGTTGACAAATTACTATCATCTATTGTAAGAGTAAAATGTTAATATTGATAGAAAAGTTGAAGGGTCAAACTTTTGGTAGTGTCAAAATAAATATCTTTGAAATGTTGATGCCGTGAAATATTCCAAGAAAAGTAAAAAATTAGAATTGGTTATTAATAGGTTAGAAGGGGTGGATATGCACATATGTCTTGCTAACTTTTAATTTCTTAGATATTCTTTACTTTTTATCAATATTTTCATGGTTTTCTTAAAAATGATATTGTTTCTTCATATTGATTTTAAAGGATTCAATTTTTCTCTATGGCTATAATATTTTTATTTTGTTTTTGGTGTAAAGAACTTGTAGATTCTTTTTAAATAAAAAGAGTTCCCTGCTTCCTTTTTTACTTGTCTTAAACTGCAAACAAATTACATGATTTTTTGAGGTTTCTCTTTGAGGCGGTTTTCACCTTCCATGCCTGGGGGATAGTGGCTCCATGATTGAGAAATTCCTTCTTTATTTACTCTTTTACGGACTTTCTGTTTGTCTTTTTTTTGTCGCTGTGGGTGGGATGTTGTTTTGTAGGGTCTTTGAGTGTGAGAAATATTACTGTTTAGAGGGTTAAGAGGACGTTGGTGGATGTTTGGTCCCTTGTTAGGTTTCATATTTCTTGGTGGTTAAATATTTTTGTAATTACTTGGTAGGTTTTATTATTTTTTATTGTTTGATTGGATCCCCCTATGGAAACTTGGCTTTTTATTTTTTGGTCTTGTTCTTGTGTTCTTTCCTTCTTTCTTGATGAAAGCTGGGTTATCTTTCAAACAAGAAAAAGAAAAAAAGTGAACTAGTCACATGAAGTTGATCTTTCAAGACCTTTCAGACCACATATTCTCTAATCTTACTATGTATATCAGCTAATTTTGATTATACTTTGAATGCTTTGAATTGACATGATTCTGTACAGATTGCAAAGCTCCAATCATTGGATGAATCAAACTGGGCAGAAGGATTTGCAATTGGTAGTGTGGTTGAGGGAGAAGTTCAAGAGGTCAAGGATATTGGAGTTACTATTAGCTTTGAAAAATACCATGACGTTTTTGGTTTTATTGCACTACATGGATGTAAGTTCTATCGTATTATTTTTATGGTTAAAATACCATTTTGGTTCCTATACTTTGAAAATGTGTTCAGTTTTAGTCCTTGTACTTTAAGTAAATCTTAAATTGAGTCCCTCAACATTAATATTTATTGAAATAGATTAAATAATTGTAATAAATTTTATGAAAAGAAACAGTTTGTGAATATATTTTAAAATTTATAGTGAAAATTCTAATACAAAATAAAATGTGATGAAAGAAACTACAATAAACTAGTTGAAGGGACTAAATTTAAGATTTATTGAAAATCTAGGGACTAAAATTGAACATTTAAAAGTACAGAGACTAAGATTGACCAAACTCTAAAGCATAGGGATCAAAATGATATTTTAACCTATTTTTATTATCCAACTGATTTCAATAGAAAACTGCTTGTAACCATGTGATATAATCTGTGCAGTGAGTGGGTCCACAGTGGAAACGGGTTCTACCATTCAGGCTGCCGTTCTTGATGTCTCTAAAACTGAACGGCTTGTTGATTTATCCTTAAAACCTGAATTAGTTGGTAAATGGATGGGAAAAAGTTCTAGCCGACAAACTAATAGGAAGGTGAAGTCTAATATTCAGTTCTCTCTCTCTCTCTCTATGTGTATGTATGTATGCCGTTTCTATTCTGCTTCTGATAAGTGAGATAATCTAGACACACCTTGTTTTGATTTTAACCGATATTTATTTGGTGTTTTTGAGCTGTTCAAATTTTAATTATCTTCCTGTCGTTGATACTGTTATCATCATCAGAGATGATAATATCTCTCTCAGATCTGACGTTATGATTTATTGATTTATACATCTATATGTACTTTGGCAACAGAAAAGGATGGCAGAGGCATTGACGCACTTAGAGATGAATCAGGCTGTGCATACTGTAGTGGAAGCTGTGAAGGAGAACTATCTGGTATGTTTTTGATGTTATTGTTTAGTCTTCTTTACTTCTCTTTTTTTTGTGAAAAAAGAGGAGGATATTATATTTGTGTGTTGTTTCACATTTCAATCCTTTTCTGATTTCTATTTTACTTCATTATAGGTCCTTTCACTGCCAGAGTTTGGTTATGCTATTGGTTATGCATCAATGTATGATTACAATACCCAAAGGATCCATCAGAAGCAATTTACAGTTGGACAAAGGTGAAAAACAGCATCTTACCTATCAGTGCCAAAAAAAATGAACAAGCAAAAGGCTCCCTGTTTTCTGCTTTTCATCTTCATCCTTCCTTGAAACTGCAGACATTTTTTTTGTCATATTTTCCTTAGTTTGGGGTGTTAGGAGTCTGTGGGACACCGGTTTCTTTTTCCTGGCACTAAGTTTTATTATGGTCTAGTTATTGGGGCTGTGCTATTACGGGGCTAGCTAAAATATTCATTATTTGCATGACAAGGCATATACTAGGTAACCTGGTGCTTTTCCTGGCATTCGGGTTTTACTCTGCTGCTTGGCTTGTTTACTTCTTTCAGATTTATTTTTTTGGCTTTCTTTACCCTTGGACTTGTATCTTTCTAATTTTACAAGTGGTTTGTGCATGAAATCAAAGCAGCGTCGTTGCCACGGTTGTGGCTCTTCCATGTCCTTCAACTTTTGGGAGACTGCTACTGCTTCTGAAGTCAATAAGTGAAACCATTGTTACACCTGGTTCAAAACGGTCTAGGAAGAACTCTTCATGTGAAGTGGGATCTCTGGTTCATGCAGAGGTAGGTGTTTTTCCTCGAGTCTTTATGTTGGTTGAGCTTTTAGGACTTCATTCTCAGTTCTCTTAGTAGTTGAGCCATTAGGACCTCATTCTCATTTCTCTTATTAGGAACGCTTGCATCGAGATCACGTTTTTTGTTTTACATTTGTTGCTACCATGGAAATTGTATATAGAATTCTTATTTGATGCAATGGCTTCCAGATCATTGATGTTCAACCCCTTGAAATGAGATTGAAATTTGGAGTTGGATTACGTGGTCGAATTCATGTGACAGAGGTAAATTTACAAATTTATCTTGCAACCAGTCCGATTATCATGTTCAACAAGCTTGACCAGTTTTGTGCAGGTTAGCAATACGCCTGATGAAGCTTCAGAAGCTCCATTTAGTAACTTTAGGGTTGGGCAAACCGTAGTTGCAAGGGTTGTTGATCATTCAGCTAATAAAGGGAAGGGCTATCTATGGGAGTTGTCTGTAAAACCTGAAGTTCTTAAAGGTAAAGCAAATAAGTCTATAATATATTTCTTTGATAAAATTCTTTTGGTATTGATTGATGTTTTTGAACTTTACTTCAAGGCATGGAGTCGGTTTCAACCATAAACTTTTAATTTCATCCAATAGAACCCTAAATTCAAATAGTTGGTGCATTTCTTGTGTATGCGATGTTATTTTTGTTGACTGGACCTGCTGATTGTGTTAGATATTTCTTTAGCTACACGGGCATCTTATTGCTTTATTTATTTTAAATTGTTAAGAAACGGATATTTCATATTCAAAAAAGGGTGAACACCAATATCTGGATTACAAAAAGAAATATTGAATATTTATTCTATGATTTGTGAACGAGGAATAAAAATATTTACACCACCCAAGGCCTGCATTATAGAAATGCCTTCCAATTGGTTGTTTAGGCTATGAATTTACTAATGGGGAGGGGTTTGATTTTGTGGCCAAGCTTGGGTACTTTTATGGTTATGATTTTATGTGTTTTTTGTTTTTGTTGTTTTGTTTTTGTCAATTTTTGTTGATGAATAGTGATATATTGGCTGGTTTAGTTACTATCATATAACTAGTATACTTGAGTAAAATTGTCAGTGTAGTGTCTAATGTATGGTCTAAAACCAGATTTCAGTGGCGTGGGAGGTGAGATTGTAAATGAAGATTTGGGGTTTTCAATTGGACAACGTGTCACTGCTTATGTAAGCAATGTAAATGGTGACTGGGCATGGTTAGCTGTTACTCGGCAAGTGACTGCCCAACTATTTATTCTCGATAGTTCTTCAGAGCCTATTGAGCTTCAGGAGTTCTCCAAGCGCTTCTATGTTGGAAGGGCTGTTTCTGGATACATATCTAACATTATTGGCGAGAAAAAAATCTTACGGTTGGTTTTGCATCATTTATCTGCCATCCCGTCTGGAAAAAGTGACCAAGAAAATTTGAAAATTAGTAATTTGCCAACTGATGTTTGCAAGAAAATTATATGTCATTTAAATGAAGGAGATATTGTTGGGGGAAGAATATCAAAAATACTTCCAGGCGTTGGTGGACTGCTCGTGCAAATTGGTCCCCATTTGTTTGGCAGGGTTCACTATACAGAACTTACAGATCATTTGGTGCCTGATCCATTGTGTGGATATAAAGAAGGACAATTTGTCAAGTGCAAGGTTATAGAAATTACCCATGCAGTCAAAGGTACAACACACATTGATTTGTCACTGCGGTCTTCAGCTGGCATCCTATGTCAGAAAAATGTTGAATGCAACAACCATGAGTAAGTCCTGGTTTAGTATTCTTTTGTGCTGGCAACAAAATTATATTGGATATCTTCCTGAAGTATATTTTTGATAAACAGATCTGCTAATTTGCGTTTATTTATTTAACTCTTCTTAATCAATTTCAAGGGATTTCTTTTGTGTTGACAACAAAATTATACTGGATAGCTTGTTCAATTGTTTTCTCTTTTGGCTTCCATCTTATTGCATCATGATGAAATGCTGGAAACGGTTGTAACTTGGATATATATATATATATATATATATATATATATATATATATATATATATATGTATACACTCACATACGTACATGTATGTATCTATGTATACAAGAAAGCTCAAAGATTTCTTGAATTAATAATTTAATACCTACCTATGTGTTGTTTATTTGGTTGTTTGTTCATCATTTTTAGGGTCATCCATCACTGTCATTGGTCATGGCATTTATTGTCTTAGGATGTTTTATCGTCTGAAATACTTAGGTAGTTGGAAAACAGAAATCGAAGCATGCAAAATAAACTGTTGCATTTATTTTGATATATGTGCTATTTTGTTATGTTTTCCATTTTGTTTATTACGTGGATTCATATTTAATACCATCACCAGAGGGCATAGAACATGATATTCTTTTGGATTTCTTACCTTATTGAGGTAGTTTGTTAACCAAAGTACCTTGGTTCCACGATTCATTTTTTGACACATGGGCTATTGGGTGGGAATACCAATTCAATCCAAAACTCTCTTGTTTATGTAAAGACATAGTTATACCATGAATATGGTCACAGAATGTTTTCTTTTTTGACTCTGATAATTTCTATTCATGTATGTGGCAAGCTAGCTTTTTTGTACTATTTTTATACATCTATTTAGTTGCTTTAAAATCATACAAGATTTAGTTTGGTTTATGCTGTTAAACTTGAACTGCTCTTATCAGTCAGCAATTAACATTCTTTGTTCCCTTACTCCATATATCATAAACCTTTTTTTTGCCCAGAAACATTGCTTCTGGACGAGTGAAGATAGAAGATATTCATTCTCATATGGAGGTCCAGGTATAGTTATTATAATTATGCTCAACTTTCAACATCAAGTTGGCTTCTTCTTATATTTCATACACCTGTACTTCTTTTGTTCATTGGGTTGTTTTTGACTTGGGAATATGTTTTCCCTATATTTTATTAAAGATGGGATTAAACATTACTCCCCCACGTGCTGTGGTTTTTATCTTTCTTCTTCTGGAGTTGTACTAGACTTTCTTTCAGAATGGATAATGTCTATTATGTTGTAGATTTAGGATTTAGCAAGTGATATTGAGTTATTGTATTGATATAGTTTTGGTTTTGAGCATAAATCTGCAGTTGGTTCGAACTTTTAGAGTGTTCTAATTGGTATTAAGATTTCAAAATGTAAATTTTAGTCCAAACAGGAGAAAAATAGCCATGTCATTCCTCATGGTCGTTTTATGTTCAATTATTTAGTTGATAGATGATTACTTTGAATACATGGATTAACATGCTGTCACGGTTATTGGAGTAAAAGAGGGTGTTGAGTCAAGGTGAATTTTAGACGGAGTAGATTGGGTTTCTGATGCAGTAATGCAGAAACTTTAGGAAATTTTACTGAATAATGCTTATGTATTTTATTAATGAGAGGGAAAGCCTAAAACTTTCCAAAGTTGTTGAAGTTAATTATTTTAGAACTAAATTTTTAGGATTTGAGTTAGTTTATTTTAGAACTAACTCACGATACAAGAATTAACTAAGAGTAACTAATCTAAAATACAAGAATGATAACTCAAGATATTCAAGAATTAGCTAAAGAAATGTTAAAGAACTTTAAAGAAACATCAGGGTTATTGCTAAAAATCAGGGGGATTCAATGATAATAATTAGAGTTGATTTCTTACCAGCCAAAAAGGGAGAAAACGAGGGTGAATGTTTACAACGCAATTATGGTAAATACTAAAACAATTAATTTTTGAACTTTACCGATTAAATTTTATAGGCTGGGTTTAGCATTCTTTTCTAATAGTTTCGCTCAAGCCATACTACTTAAAGAATGCTATATAGGTTCATGGTTAGAGTGCCCACTTTTCCCTTTTAAAAGGAGGCCTTATCAATATGAAGGAGAGGAATTTTGTTCAGAGTATGAGGAGAAGAGTTCATGTTTCTGTGCATTAGGCCATGATATCATATAATAAAGAGTATTTTTTTTAGTCTTTTGTGTCAATTTCATTGTTTCTTGCAAGGATAGTGTCATTTACATGGACAGCGACAACTAGTTTCCTTCCAAGAAAGGGAAGATCCAAGTACTTCTAACACTTGCTTTATTTTGTAATTTAGTTATTGCTTATCTTTCAGTATGTTTGGGTTCTATCATATTATTGTTGTTCTCTTTCCTTATTTTTAATAGGCCTGTCTTCTATCTAAGAAGACCTTAGTTGAATGTATTGTAATACATCAGTACCTTTATCCTCTCAAATTTACCTAGACATTTCTTACCTCTGTTTTTTTTTTCTTGTAAGTATTTAGAGTTCGTAGGGGGCCCTCTTTTGTTTCTGAGTTCTGAAGTGGCATTTGATTCGGTTTATAGTGGGTTCTTTTTTCTAATATTGTTTTCCTCGTACAAGGTACGTGGTGTAGCCATTCTCAATAATTGATTACAAGATTACTTGTAAAAGAAAAATAATTACAAAATTTGGACCAATCAAGGTAGTGGCTAACTACTACATTCACTATGACAATCTATTATAAATATTTATTGTTACTCATTTATAGTTTAAATATTACTATTAGTTGGAGTCTTGGGCTGGAAGTTTGGCCATCTTGTCTATGTGCGTTTTTTTATCTTTTTTTCATCCCCCTTCTCACTTTAGCTGTTGTTACTGTGTCATCTATATTTCCTTCAATGATTTTGATTATATTAAAAATACTTGGCTTAGCTGTTCTTGTCCTTTTTTTACTTTTTTTTTTTTGGGTTTTTGGGTGTTTATAAAGCATATAAATATGGAGCCTTTGCTGAAAGATGATAATATGATATAGAGAAAATGATTTCTTAAAATACAACATTGGATCCTGAATAAGTTTTGAGACAGTAATTTCCTTTATACTTGTGGAATATTGCCTAAGCTTCCTGTTCTGTGCATGATTTGATAGGGTTATGTGAAAAATGTATCGCCCAAAGGATGCTTCATTTTGCTATCACGGGGCTTGGAGGCAAAAATTCTCCTGTCTAATCTATCCGATGGATATATTGATAATCCTGAAAAAGAGTTCCCCACAGGGAAACTTGTTCGTGGAAGGTAAAACAAGTTTCTATTATTGTTTCATGTTCTTATGGTTTTAGTCTTTGAGAGAAAACTAAGAAGCCATAATACAGGATATTATCCGTCGAGCCCTTGTCAAAGAGAGTTGAAGTCACCCTGAAGTCTGTGACTGAAACTGGTGGATTGAGAGAAAGTAATAACGACTTAAGAAGTTTTTCTGCTGGAGATATAATATCTGGACGGATTAAGCGGGTGGAATCATTTGGTCTATTCATCAGCATTGATAATACGGATGTGGTGAGGATTTACTTTTTTAAGTTGACTAAACATTAGCATGTTTGGGGCTAGGAGTGGAATGGGCTATAACCGTCACTCCTTGTTTTTGGGGATTAAGATTAGGATGTAAAATAACCCATGTGCTCTTACTATTCTTCAACCCTAAGAGGTATTTGTTTCAAGGGTTGGGAAGTTCGTCAACTAACTTTTGGACACCACCTCTGGTGATCGTCGTCGGTCAATGTCCGACCACCACCTTCGGTGACTCCACTGGCGAACTTCCAACAACCAATTCTAGCCTCTGATCGCCGTCGATCAATCTTGAAACAAACTTGTATATACAAATACTTTTTAAAAAAAGTTCTAGAACTCATTTGTGTTTTTTTAAGAAGTTTTTATCAAAGGTGTTTAAATAAAAATAAATTTTTAGAAATCCTTTTTCTAGGTCGTTCCAAACAAACTTTTAGTTAAATTATAATAGTATTTTTTAAAGTACAATATCTCATTTTTTTTTCTTTTTGAGGTTTTTCCTAAATTATTATTTTCCTAACTTATTATTGTTATTAGGTTATCTTTTTAAAATTATCTTTCTCCCTTCATGGTTTAAGATTTATGTTTCCTTCATTTGGAGGAATAGTGCTTGTTAGTATATATATCAAAGAAACTTCACATACGTGCATCTTGTTGTATTAATACATATGCATGTGTGTCTATATATATATATATAATTAAGTATATGTGTGGAAATCCCTTATTCAGTTTAATAACATTTGTCATTTTTTTTCGTTGGTCAATTTAACTAGCTCAAAGACCTAGAATTATCGTTTAGGTGAATATAATAATAAAAATTCAAAACTTTATGATTTTTTTATTCCTCAAATATAATTTGTAAAAGAAATTATAATTTTCCAGCAACTCTATTCAAGATTAAAATACTAGTTTAACATATTTTGATAAAACCACGATATTTTTCAAATTAGTTAAAGTGAAAAAAATTTATGAAATTTTATTTCAAAACCTATTAAAGTCTAAATATCATATATAGGTATTATTAAATTTATTAAATGAATAATGTAATTAATAAGATTTAATAAAATCACATGTCCATTTCTATGGAAGAGGTTATATTATAAAATTTTATAACATGTGCATCCAGTAATAAACCAATTTGTATAAATGGGTAGAAGGTATAATTGGAGTTATGTTTTCCAAAGATGACATTTCATGTACTAAATATATTTATGACAAAAAATAATAATGCAAAAAGTAGACATAATCTAGGATAACCAATATTTATTTTACAGATAGATATAATTTGGACTATAATAATCTATACTCTAAAGTCCAGACTATAACACTGTGCTCCAAACTCGCTATAATAACATAATATGCGCTTGATACGTCCCTCTAATTGCTGAGGTGGTTCTTTCATCTTTGTTGTTTAAACTATGTAATTGTCAATATAAAACTAATTTCTAATTTTTGCAATTGGCAAATCATTTCCTATGTGCTTTTCTTTCTCCCAGAAGGAAATTTGCAATTGCCAATTGGCAAATCATCTCTTATATTTTCATTTGCACAAACAGTTGGGTTATTACGTCTCAATGTCTTTTTCAATTTCAATGGCATCAACATCTATGTCATGAAAGTCTTACTTGACAGTTATAACATTATTAGTTAGGTATGCACTGATGAATGTTGATTTCAAATGAATTATTAAATGGGTATATTATTAACTATGTTCGTTTTATAGGTTGGGCTGTGTCATGTAATGGGTATACTTTTACCTAACTATGCTCATTTTGTAGGTTGGCCTATGTCATATATCAGAAGTTTCCGACAATTCTATTGAGAACCTAGACTTCAGATACCATGCCGGGGACACGGTGAAAGCAAAAGTATTAAAGGTACATGATGTCAAAGTATGCTTCGTATCAAAGTATGCATTTTACAAAACTGGAGTCTTCTTTTAGTAGAAATTTTGGGTGGGAAGTTCTTTTTCTTTTTCTTTTTCTTTTTTTCTTTTCGGAGTAAGTTGAGCTAAGTTCTTGCTGGCTCAAAATTGGAGTTTGTGATTTTTGTTCATTGGGCTTGCGTTAGTATAGGTCATTTATGGTTGAAGCAACACTTTATCTGTAATGTTTAAACTATGATCATAATTTGCCTTAATTTCTATCGTAAATGTTTTTCCAACTTTTAATAACCACTTCCAATCTTTGTTGCTCTTGCAATGAATTATTGTGTTTTATGATTTCTAATAGTTATTGTTTTTCTCAAGGTGGATGAAAAAAGGCATCGTATTGCTCTGGGAATGAAGAGGTCTTACATTGGAGAAAGAAGTGAACTTTGTACAAATATGGAAGAAGAGCATGAAGATGCGGCTGATGGTGACAGTTTCATTGGTGAGGCTAGATTGTCAATGGATCCAGACAGCAGTTCAACCAAGTTCAAGGATATGGATGATGACTTCAACAATGTTGAACCAGAACAGCCACTTAGGCTGGCAGAATCAAGAGCTTTGGTTCCCTCACTTGAGGTCACTCTTGATGATATAGATGAAACTGACATGGTTACTTTGCAGTCTGAAAATAAAGAGCTGACTAGTGGCAAAGACTCTAAGGAAAAGAATGATAGACGAGAGAAGAAAAAGGCTAAAGAAGAAAGGTAACGTGCTTTTCATAGTCTAAAACGTGTTTTCATCACTCGGGCTGGTTTCTTATTTTTCAACCTGTTTTTTAGGGAAAAGGAAGTGAGGGCCGCTGAGGAAAGACTGTTGCAGAATAGTTCACCAACTACTGTTGATGAATTTGAAAAATTGGTTCGAAGCTCTCCTAATAGTAGTTTTGTTTGGATTAAGTATATGGATTTCTTTAAGGCAGACGCAGAGAAAGCCCGTTCAATAGCTGAGAGGTACTACTGAACTAACTGTAACTTTTGAGTTAAGAGTATGAAAAATGAAGCATGTAGTCTTTCATCAACATTGAGTAGTTTCCTTCATCTATTGACATTTTGGTCACTTCTATTTCGCTCATACATTTGATGAATTTGTTTTATAACATCATATGTACGAAGAGATTGATAAGCAAATAATTGGCGTTGATTAATTAAAGCATAGAATGAGTTGCTTTCAAACTAAGCTTCTGTTAGGATACTTCCTAACAAGAACAAGATCTGAATTTATTATAATGCAAATATAAGAAAATACAAGATAAACCCAAGTATAAGGCACTTGGAACCACCTTCTTGAGTACTCTCACTCAAGCCCTAGACCACTCCACAGAAGGCCGCCCTACCCCTTACCCTCCTTCTATTTATAACAAGTTGTAACCACCCCAGTAACCATACTTGCACAATAACTACTAGTAACCACCCTAAGACAATAACTACTAGTAACTTCCTAGCTATCCAATTACCCTTATACCCCTTAACCGACATCATACTAAATATCTAGTACCTAACAACTTCCCAATAAACTTGAAGAGTTGCAAACACTTAGAACTTCTAAAGTCATTTGAACACCCAAAAGTCATAATGAATCTAGAAATTCAGATTTATTCACATATTTAATACTTTATATGCTTATTTAATGTTCTATATTTTTATTTATTATAGTAGTTGAATGGGCACAAAATTCAATGTTGTGTCCTTTCATATAACAATTTTAATTAGTAAGAAAGGGTTGTAGTTTCCACATTTTGAACATAACTTGAATTTGAATGAAATTTCTCATAGTGTTATCTCTTAAGCTTCATGCTTTTCTTTGTATTCTTGTGTTAGAATGTATTAGGACTTTCAATCTAGTTTGATCCATTAGATTGTGGAGAGTTTGCATTATCATCAAGAAAATTATTTTCACGTTTGCTTTTTCCACTCAAAAGTATTTTTTTTCTCCTTTCTCATTTTTTTTCAACTTGCACTCTCATTTTCTCTAACTTGCATTGCTCCTCACTAGTGGACAAAGGAAGAACGATTTTTCTACCATCTTTGGTGAACTTAAGTGGTTAAGGTAACCATTATGAATAGCTTGCTTCTCTATCAAATTGCCATGGCCTTTCCAACAAAATTCTCTCACGTGCATAGGTGCAACATTACTTAAGATGCTAGTATTGCATTTTCCAATTGGAAAAGTCAGAAGACATTGTCTATTCACTCGCACTTTCCCACCATCGTTCAACCATTGTAGTCTGTAAGGTCTAGGATGTGTTGTTGACAAACCCAATCTTTTGACAAGTAATGTACTAACAACATTAGTACAACTCCCACCATCAATGATTACACAACATGCCTTTCCATTCACATGGCATTGAGTATGAAACAATGTTTTGTTTTGCTTCTCAACTAGATCTTCTTTAATTTGAGCATTTAAAGCACTTTTAAGTTACCAATACATCTCCAACTATTCGTTCTTCGAAACTTCCATCACTAGCCTCTTCAACAATTTCTTTCTTACCCTCTTCATTTTCACTTTCCTCTCCCTCAGTTACTACCTTAGCACTTTGAATGGCCGTTGTCCTTTTATTTGTACAATCTCTAGCGACATGACCTAACCCTTGAAGTTTCCAGCACTTAATATCTCTATTTCTCTCCTTAGACTCTTCAAATTTGGACTTTTCTTTCATAGAAGACTCACCTTTTTGTTTAAAACTTCCATTCACAAACTTATCTTTACTTCTAAATTCACTTTTATTCTCCTTTTTCCATGATGAGTTGAAGGAAGAAGGTTTAGAAGAATTGTACTTTGTTCTTTTGGTACTCAATTGTTTTTGCACTTTGATGGCAAGATGCAACATTTCCTCTATGTCAAAATACGGCTGCAAATCAACTTTGTCACTTGTTGAGGCCATTCAAAAACCCTGCCATGAGAATCCATTTCCTCATCAAGATCAAGGTGATCCATCAAAGTGTCTATCTCGTTGTAGTAGTCTTTGATTGACTTGTTGTCTTGCCTCAATGCTTGAAGCTTTTGTACCATGTCTTCTTGGAAATGATTTTGAACAAATCGCTTCCTCATAGACTCTTTGAATTCATACCATGAATTAATTGGTGCTTCAAGATTTCTTCTCCTTCTAGACATTAATTTGTCTTACCAAGTTTAAGCGTAATCCTTCAATTTGGCAACACAAAATCTAACCTTCTGCTCGTCGCTAAAATTATGGCAAGCGAACACATTCTCCACCTCTTTTTCCCACTGTACTCCTCTAGGTTAGTTTTTCCAAAGAACTTTGAAATTTTAAATTTGATGGCTCCCATGTTACGATGAACCTAAGATGCTTCTTGTTGAGCTCTTCTGGACGTTTTGGTAAGCTCTCCTATGACCTCTTCCTCTCTCCATGTCCAACACGTCTTGGCTCCCCCAGTAATATAACTTGGTCATCATCTAAACCATCAAAACCATTACCCTCATATTGGTTGTCATTATGGTTAATTACCACAAGCTGTGCGAGGTGACATTCTTTCTCTTGCTTGATTTTCAATCTTTACCCTATCCAAATGATTTGTCAATGTTTCCATGCTACTAATCGTTCGTGCAATAACTCTTTGTTGTGCCTCTCTTAATCGTACTTCATCATTTTGATTGTCCATCCTACAATAGAAAAACAAAGTAAAGAAAAAAATGGACCTCACCAGCAGTACCTTACGTGATTACTCTAGAAGATGAAAGGTCGCTCGTGTTTGCACCACTAAATTTATAGGTTTACTCCTAAGACTAGAAATATCTCAAACTTCAGCAAGCCTTATAGTATTCTTATGAGAATCATACAAGAACGATGCCAATTTGGCTAGAAGGTAGAAAGTCACCAAAATCTCACTGAAATGTAGAAAACAGGTGTGGCTAGGTAATGGAGTAAACTTTTAAGAAGCAAATGAGTAATGAGGAGTTCAGAGTAAAATATATATATATACGAGAACGAAAGAAAAGGTTTGAATGCAAGATGAGAATGACATAGAGTTGAAAATATGAATTTGTAGGATACAAATCACGATGCTTCAATACTTGCTTGATAAACTTTGTTTTTTCTTTAACACCTTAAACAAGTGACATAGAATATGAAAAATCATAAAAAGACGATAAGTCACTTTTTTTTTAGCAAGCACAAATAAATTATGAAGCAAGAAAATTGATAAGATAAAGAGTCACAAGAAATATGGAAAAAAGATGAAATGATTTATAGAAGAAGAGATGGCATGGAAAAGAAAATAAGTAAAAATATAATCTGTTTAGAACACATAAAAACCTTGAAGAGTTGAAGCATTAATCTATGGATTACATAACTGTAATAATTTTCTTGTGATATAAATGCCAATTATTTACATTGATTAGCATGTAATTTGCATTGATTAGATGAAGCATTCTAACACAATTATTTACATATATTGAAAGTCCAAAGAGTAAAGGGACATTTTTAATCATCATGGGCTTGCCTCGTGGTAAAAAGGAAGACATAGTCTCAATAACTAACCAAGAGGTCATGAGTTCAATCCATGGTGGCCACCTACCTAGGAATTAATTTCCTACAAATTTCTTTGACACTCAAATGTTGTAGGATCTGACTTGTCTCGTAAGATTAGACGAGGTGTGCGTAAGCTGGTTTGGACACTCATGGATATAAAAAGGAAGGGATGTTTTTAAGTTTAACTTTTCCTAGTTTAAACTTAATATTTATATTTTAATTTAAGAAAATTATAGGATTAAATTTTTGAATTATTTTTTAATATAAAATTTTATGTTTTATTAGGAAATTTTATAAATTTATTTTTAATAATAAAAGTGTATTAAAAATGATCCATTTAGTAATATAAAATTTTATAAGGTTGAGAAGAAAATCTTACGAAATTAATAACTAAAAGAGTAGAAATGAGGAATTTTCTCTGTGGGGAATTTTGCAGGGATGGGGACAGCCCCGTCCCTGTGGACATCTCTATGCGCAAATGCAGATTTCTTGTTAATTGCATTCAAGTGTATATTAGTCTTTTTTTAGTGTTTTACTTGCGGATTATTATGATTCTAGTGGCTGTTTTTGTCTACAGGATTATTAAATATTAATACTGATTGTTCGGTTGTTTTTGAAGGGCTTTGAGGACAATCAATATTCGGGAAGAGAATGAAAAGCTCAATGTCTGGTTGGCTTACTTCAATCTTGAAAATGAATATGGAAATCCTAAAGAGGTAATAGAAAGAATTAACAACTTTTACATTAGACAGATAACCCAATTGTTTGATTACTTTGATGTGTCTCCTCGTACTAAAGCTTTGGTATTTTATTTTATTTTTTCTACAGGATGCTGTGACTAAAATCTTTCAACGAGCGTTGCAGTGCAATGATCCCAAGAAGGTTCATTTAGCATTGCTGGGTATGTATGAGAGAACGAAGCAAGATAAGTTGGCTGATGAGCTCCTGGACAAAATGATAAAGAGGTTCAAGCATTCCTGCAAGGTACTTTACTATTAATCAAAGAGTAGGGTTAAATATGTTCCAGGGTTTCCCGATATTGTAAAATTTGCTGACAAATATGAAGAGCACTGTTTGTTTTTTCCACGACTTTTCAGGTTTGGTTGAGGCGGATGGAAAATTTGCTAAAGAAGAAACAAGATGAAATTCAATCAATTGTGAACCGTGCCCTTCTTTGCCTTCCAAAGCGTAAGCACATTAAATTTATCTCACAAACAGCTATCCTTGAATTCAAATGTGGGGTGGCAGATCGAGGTCGGTCAATGTTTGAAGGAATTCTTCGAGAGTATCCAAAGAGAACTGACTTGTGGAGCATCTATCTTGATCAAGTAAATTATTTTAACTGAATATGATGTTTTTATATTCTCAAAATGATGGGTCAATTTCTCATATCGTTATCTACCAATCTTCTCAGGAAATTCGTCTTGGTGATAAAGATATGATTCGTGCCCTTTTTGAAAGGGCAACTAGTTTATCTCTTGCTCCCAAGAAGATGAAGGTGCGTGTGATGCCTTACTCCTTTACTATGTACTATCTCAGTCTGAATTTTTAATTTTTTTTCTTTTTGAAAGTAATTATTTTGGTATCTGAATTTTCAAAAGGTTTCTGAGTAAGACAACTGATTAAAATATTCACTTTTTAGAGGATGAGTAAAACGAAAATTTTAGAAGCCCAATATTGTAAAACCATTTCAAGAGACCAATGTTAGATATAAACCATATTTTGTTTTGACTGAGCTTTTGAATCTTCTGGGTTTGCAGTTCTTATTTAAAAAATATTTGGAATTCGAAAAGTCTGCTGGTGATGAAGAACGAATTGAATCAGTGAAACAGAAGGCATTGGAGTACGTCGAGAATACGTTAGCCTAATGAAGTACAGCTAGAGTGAACGTTGATACAATTTCAGAGCGAGCTACTAGCCAGTGTCATTAAACTAAGAACTCGACAACCTCCCACATTTTTGTTAGGTGTGACAGTGGAGAGGTTTGTAGCTTTGTACGAGTAATTTCCTTCAAGTTCTTAGTGAGAGATAATGATCAGAGAAAGTTGGTGTTTGTTCTCCCTCATTTCAATTTTGTATCATCAGTTTCTCTGACAATTATATAAGAAGCTAGGTCACAATTTGATTGTAGGTGAATATTTCATGTATTTTATTTATTCTAAGGTGGTATGATATAAGAAGCCTGAAAACCCCCCATTGCAGTTTGTGGTTAAAAAATATTCTAACTTGCTCGCTTACCTTATTTGTTCAACCTTTTTCCCCCCAATTTGTTGTAAACATAACTTTCTATGGATAATTGGTCAATATTATTAGACGTATTTGAAATATGGCATATGTTGTTTGTCCTCGTACACATTTTTTAAGTTTGGAGGCTTTAGTCTTTGAGTTTGGAAAATGTTTTTAAGTGATTCACTCAGAACTAGCGTCCTTCAAAGAGTAGTTATATTACTTAAAAAGTTATTAGAAATCTTCTCAACTTTTATCTAGGGATTTTGCTCTTGATGACTTTCCAAACACGATGTTAAAGAAAACTATTGAACCTTGAGGACATTGCCAAGGGGCATTCCCAAAAATGGATAACAGAATTATGCATTCTCTTATCAAAATCATAAATTATTCTCAAGAGTAGGTTTTATAGGTCATCTTTACCCTTGAGAATGTATTGTAGAGTGGGTTTAACCTTAGAGAAAAGTTCAAATCCATCAAAGAAAAGCACTTTAGTTTGTTGATGCCCCTGTCTATTGTTTTGTAGATTTTATAATTTTATCTTGTTTTTCTTTCCATCTTATTAATCCATCATTCCCTATTCAATGAAGTATCCTTATTTCCTTTTTATTATGACTTGATTTTTCTTAGGAGATTCTGTTTGGTGGATACCCTAAAAGGATAATATGTTTTAACCAATTTAATTGCATTGAACCACATCGATCTCACTTTCTATTTTTTCTTTTTGTCGAAAATTATATTATCTTGTTAATTTGAATTGACCTTTTAAATTAGCATGTTATTTGAAATTTTAAGAAGTTTAAGATGTAGGTGGTCCTTGCAAAAGAATATGTGATTAAGAGTATATACATAGGATATCATGTGACCTTATAAGGCATATTGTAGAACGAGGGGTTCCAAGAAACTATTTAAGATTTGATTAGCCATCTAAATTGCTTCCGCTTACAAGGACACTTAAAAACAAGACGGAATAGAAGTTGTTCTCCATTCATAGAAAATTGGTCGATGTCGACTTGGTGCGATTTAAGGTAGTTTATCCATTGGTTGAAACTAAACTTGAATTCCTTGATTTCTGATTATTATTGTTTATCTTTATTTTTTGAAACTAATCTCCAAAAATTTCTCATTTTATTAGTCAATATTTAGTTTGCCTTGAAAGCTCTTTCTTAAAGATTTTGTAATGAAAAATATTTGAAAATTAGGAACCTAATTGGTAAACCCTTAGTATCAATATGATTTTGATTATAAGGATTGGTTAGACATGGATTGCTGCTTTAAGATCAATATCTTGAAACAAGAAAATAAGTTTTTTGTCCCAACATTCGAACATTCCACAAATAGGATAATCAATCCCACTTGAATATTTCAAAGTTAAAGAAGTTTTAATGCTAATCTTGAAAATAAGCACAAATGGTATCAGAAACTCATCAAAACAACTAAGTATAATTACTAAATTATCCCTATTTAAACGTCATTAAAAAGGATAAATCTGTAAAATATTAAAATTACATCATAATTGTTAAATAAAAACTAATTAATAAGTTGATACTTGGTCGATTCATATCATCCTCTCCTTCTTTTGAAGGATTCATTCTTATATCAAAATCAAAACCTTGTAAAGCAGTATAGAAGTTATGAGAAGAAAGCAATGTCAGTTCCTTAGCACTTCCCTTGAATGGTCTTTCTTGTAAAGCATCTTCGGAGTCATAAGATGTCAAAGATAGACACCATTTTGTAGTCCTAGTTCCGAAGGAATATTGGTCTTTCCAATCTTCAATCAGTTTGTGACCATCAAAAGAACTTGTTAACTCATATGGAGCTTTGCTTTAATACAATTTTTGCATATTTTTTCTTTTTCTTATATTTCTGTTGCTTTTGTCTCAATGTTATGCCTTTTGTCTTCCAACTCACACAAAACAAGTTTTTATTCTCTTTGAAGCAATGATACAATAGTAGGATCAAACATTATTTTAGACTCTAATGGAGTACAAAGTATGTCAGTTTCAAATTTCCTCCCATCTACTTTCTCTACCCCACTACCATTAACACATGCTTCTCTAGTAATAAGTGGTTCAACAATGGTGCCAAGATTACAATCATTTGAGTCTTTGCAATTTAATGACTTAGTTGACAAAAAAATCATGTTCACGCATTGACTTTTGTTTACTAGTGGTGGCACTAACATGGAGCTTAGATTTTAGTGTACCTTGAAGATTGTCTTTGTAATAGCCTTTTTATTTTTTTAATTTATTTATCTTGATGGCAATATGCACAATTTTTTCTAAAGTCCTCACAAGGTTGAATTTCTTTTCGATCGACAAGCATATTGACATTCGTAAAATTGATTCATGGCAGCTTTCTGATCCTCGTAAATGATCATTTCCTTAATTTTCGATCAAGACGTTTTCTCATCAATAGCTTAATTTCTTTCCATGAAGGTATTTCATGATTTTTGCTTCTCCTCCTTTTTGAATAGAAACGATTCCTCCACGTTAGTGCATATTCCTTGATTGTTGAGACAATAAATTTTACATTTCCTTTTTTACTATAGTGGTGATGATAGAAAAAATGCCTTCAATTTCTTCCTTCCAAACAAGGGTACTCCTCAAGATTTGAAGTACTTCCAAAGAACAATGGAAACATACAGCCATTTGTCAAAACTTTTCTGTGTGTACATGACTCGTGGAAAACCACTTGCTTGTAATTCATAAAAACTCAGCTGCTTAGTTGATGTACCTATTTGACCTGTTGTTCCAATATATATATATATATATATATATATATATATATATATATTTTAATTAACAATCCATGTCCTCAGGTTCTCCAATTCCGGATTTTTTTAATTCTTAATTTCCTTTAATTTTTTTGCTCAGACTTCAGTAACTTCAGTTCTACAAATAATTTGTTGCCTCATTCATCATTTCCAAATAACTCTCCTCTTTCCATCTGAGACTCTTAGACTTGTCGATTTCTTCTTTCAAGATGAACTTCATTTTTCCTTCGATTTCAATTCAATGGCTTTGTTCCTTTTCTTTTCTTTTCAGAACAAGAACACCAAATAAAAACTAAACTAAATCTAAAATAAATTTAGAATACTCACGGATACATTCTATCTACAGTGCTTGAACTCTCGATAAGAAAATCTTAAGATTTGATACTTAGAAACCTAATTGCTGAACTTCTAATATCAATATGATTTCGACCCTAAGAATTGGGTTAGACATAGATTGTCCTAAGATCTATTATCAATATCACAACCATATCAAAACACTAAAACAACAAATTCAAGTTGTTTCTTTAAGACAATTTTATTCACCCTCTTAAGACAATTTTGCTCACCCCGGTACTCGAGTTTGAGAGTAATTTTCTGTTGGAAAATGAACTAGGGTTAGATGCAATATAATTAATATAATTTTTTTTCTCTAACCCTTAGAACGTAAACAGACTGTGCATAAACAATTAAGTCACAAATAAACATACCTCTGTGTCGATGTTCTAAATTCCAATTGCCTTGTTCTGATAAAGATGATCCACCAAGCTCGCCGATGTTTCAAATTCGAATTGCCTTGTTCTGATAAGATTCGTATCACTAAAACGTTGCAAAATCAACGGGGTTCTTTGATAGTATCCACATACGAATTGAGATTTTGACTCCTCAAATTCAGAATGAATTTTATGTCTTGGCTTGTATGTAAAATAAGACCCCTAAGGTCTTATTTATAGGCTTCCTAGGGTTTTTCCTAATAAGTTTAGGATTTCTAATGAGATTCCAATTCTCTAATTGAACTTATTAATTACCTACCCTAAAAATAATTCATAACGTATTCCAACCTATTATAATTATCGGGTTAAAGATAACATTTGAATAGATTAATTCTTATGTTTGACATTATGATAATCTCTGGTCTAAAGGATCAAAACAATCAATTATTAGAGGCAAGTCCAATTCTTATTATCTAATAAGAAAATATGATTATATTTTATATCTTTACATATATAATCAACATATGATTATCAATTATAACTCATACTAATCTTAATTTATTATTGTTCCCACAATATTAATCGATTAGAAACATTTAGAATATAATAACATATTCATGGATATTATTATACTATAACATACAATTGAGTAATGATTAGAATAATAACTTTTATTAAATAATTAAACAATAAACCAATTATCCATAAAATTATTATAGAACAAACTAAAAAACCAACATTGTCTCCCAGGATAGAACATATTACCTTTCTTCTAGAAGTAGCACCATGTCCAGAAGATCAACAAACAAAACTTTATGGATGTACCAAACTTTCTTCAACGATTTTTAAAATGGATACATATTGCAGGCACTGGTTTAGACCAATTAGGAATATCTTCCAAATTTTGAAGCAATTCGACTTCTTCTCCAGCCTTATATATCTAAGGTTATAAATTTAGATTCCATTGTGGATCGTGCTATAAGACGTAACCCCTTGTGGATTTCCAAGATACAACCTCACCTCCAAGAGTGAAAACGTAACCCCTTGTGGATTTGGAATCTAGTGCTCGATATTCAGTTGGCATCATTATAACCTTCAAATACAGCATGATATCGTGTATAGTGTAAGGCATAATTTTTATTATGCTTTAAGTATCCCAAAATTCTCAAGATAGCTTTCCAATGGTCTTGACCTGGATTACTTGTATAGCAACTTAGCTTGCTTACAACATAGCAGGACGTGTACAACTCATGATGTACATTAAACTACCAATGATGCGAGAGTATTCTAGTTGTGCTATACTATCTCCATTATCTTTACCTAAATGGAGACTAGCATCAAATTGAGGTCTCTGCTATCACAATGTCATATTTTTTATATTTTTCAAGCATTTTATCAACATAATGTGATTAAGACAACACTAACCCTTGTACTTTGTAGGATTTTAGAAATTTTAATACTTAGTATAACATATGCAACACCCAAATATTTCATCTCAAATTTATTGGCCAACTTTTGTTTAGTAACCGTAATAATGTTGATGTTGCTACCTATAACTAGCATTTCATCAACATACAACACACAATGACATGATTATTTTCATTACTTTTGATGTATACACATTTGTCATATTCACTAATTTTAAACCCATTTGCAAGCATTACATTGTCAAAATTTTCATGTCATTGTTTTGGTGCTTGTTTTATAGACATAGAGAGACCTTATTAATTAGCAAACTTTTGTTTCTTGATTGAAGAAAACAAACCTTTCAAGTTGTTGCATATAGATCTCTTCATCCAATTCACAGTTTAAAAAGGTCGTTTTAACATCCATCTGATGTATCTCAAATCCATGCAAAGTTGATATTGCTATGAGTATGCGCATGGAAGTAATTCTAGTAATTGGTGAGTAGGTATCAAGAGAGTCAAGTCCTTGTTGCTTGTAACCTTTGGCAACGAGTCTTGCCTTTTATTTATCTATTGATCCATCGATCTTTATTTTTCCTTTAAAAATCCATTTGCAACCAAATGGTTTACTCCCTAATGGAACATCAACTAGTTCCCAAGTATGGTTATGCATAATGGACTCAATTTTACTATTCACAACATTTTTCCAATATTGAGCTTCTGGAGAGAATATGGTCTCTTTAAACGTTTGAGGTTCATTTTCTAACAAATATGTTAAAAAATCAGGCCCAAATGGTTTTGAGATCGTCATCATTTTACTTCGTTTAAGTTCCTCATCCTTTCTTAACTCAACATTTGATTTATTGTGAGATCCAGTCGTTATCGCATCAAGAGAACATTTTTGTAACCTTGTTTCAAAAGACATTTTGTGTAGAAAAACATTATCAAATAATGTTGCATTCCTTGATTTCATAATTTTATTAACATGTATATCTGAAATATCTAATTTATGAACTAGAAATTCATATGCACAACTATTGCTAGAATAACCAATGAATATGCAATCAACACTTTTTAGTCCTATTTTAACCATTTTAGGTTTAGGTATTACAACATTTTTGCTAGGCACCCCCAAACTTTTAAGACTTTGTACGAAGGTTTTCTTCATTTCCATTTCTTATAAGGAATATTTCGTGACTTCTTATAAGGTATTCTATTTAATTAGTAATTTGTCGTTAACAAAGCTGCTCCCCACAAATTTTGGGGTAAACATGAACTTATAAGCATTGCATTCATCATTGTCTTTAAGTGTTCGATTTTTCCCTTTAGCAATTCCATTTGATTGAGGTGAATAAGTAGTAGTAGTTTGGTGAATAATATCATGTTTTAAACAAAATTGTTCAACAAGAGGACCATATTCACCTCATTGATCACTTTTTATTGCCTTAATCTTTGTGCTTAGTTGATTTTCAATCTCATTTTTAAAAATCTTAAACATTTCAATTGTCTCATCTTTGCTTCTCAACAGATAAACGTAACATGCAATCATCTATAATAGTAATAAAATACCTTTTTCCTCCTCTAGTTTTCACAAGTTTAAAGTCACAAATATCACTGTGAATTAACTCTAAAGGTTGAGTATTCTCTCAATTGAAGGAAAAGGTGTTGTAATGCTCCAAGTTTAGAAGGGGCACATAAACGAACCGATATCATATCTGAATGAGAGGGATCCTGAGAACATGAAAGTAAGGTTAAGAAAGACTTAAAAAAGATTTACTAGTTATTACCTATACCAACAAGTGGACCTTTCTTTTTTGTGGCACGATCATAGGAACTCCAAAGTTAAGCGTGCTTAGCTTGGGAAAATTCTATGTTGGGTGACCTAATTCTGAATCTTGGGCCTGGTGCGTTACAGGTGCTTTGGTCATTTTTTATTCCAAAATAGATAAAGAGACCACGAGGACCTACTATTATGCTCAATGTAACTCACATTAGAAGTTTAAGATAGAAGAAGGTGGTGAGGTACAATGAAAATGGAGTAGCTATTGGTAAGAATGGAGCGAAGTTAAAGTCTTTCAAAGGGTATGTAATACATTATCATGTCCCTATCACATATACATCTTGGAAAAGTGTGCCTGCAGAACTGAAAGATTAGATATCCAGTATAGTTGAAGTATATATAATTTCCATGTGTTTATATTGTTAATGTTCCTGATGTATGTACACTTTACTAAGTACTTTTAAATATTTAGGCCACATTCGTTATTAGTCCAAGATCTAGGAAAAACATTCTCCAAATTGCAGACATTTCATTTTGTCAGTTCAAGAACTGGTTAACAACGAAATACATTATGCCACATAAAGATGAACCACAACTTCTACAAATTCCACTAGAAAAGTATTCATCTATTGATCAAAATCATTTCGAAGAATTTGAAAGGTCAAGATTATGTGAGACTTTTCAGGTATGAACAACGTTTATTGATCAAAATCATTAGGAAGAATATTTGTTATTTTCTCACTAACTCTTTATACATTTGAATGTAGAAAACAAGACGATTGCAACAAGATTGACGATCTAAGAACAAGTACAATCATAGAATTTTGAGGAAAACATAAATTAAAGGCTATCATTGATAGCAATTGATAGTTATTATTGTATAATAGTAAGAAGTACAACCATAAAAAGATGTTGCCAAGTTATTATTGTTTAAACATATCATTGATAGCAATTAACAACAAGTACAACCATAAGAAGAAAACCAATGTCCAACATCTACATCCACTTGAACTTCAGCCTTCAATAGGCCAAGTATCTCCAAATTATAAAAAGATTGACCTTCAACATTTCCTTTTGATCATCTCAAGATGGCAAGAATAAAACTAAATGTGTAAAATACCTCATTATTATATTAAATAAAGAATAAGATGTACAAGAATACAAACCACGAGATTTAGGACATAAATCTAAAAAAACAATCGACTTCAAAAACCTTAGTACTTGAAAACTCAAAGTTAATGGAATAATTTTTTCATTAATTTTCTTTAAAAAATAAAACCAATGTCAACCGTTTCCACAATTTTAAACATATCATTGATAGCAATTAACAATAAGTACAACCATAAGAAGAAAACCAATGTCCAACATCTACATCCACCTGAACTTCAGCCTTCAAAAGGCCAAGTATCTCCAAATTAAAAAAAGATTGACCTTCAACATTTCCTTTTAATCATCTCAAGATGGCAAGAATAAAATTAAATGTGTAAAATACCTCATTATTATATTAAATAAAGAATAAGATGTACAAGAATACAAACCAAGATATTTAGGACATAAATCTAAAAAAACAAAATCGACTTCAAAAACTTTAGTACTTGAAAACTCAAAGTTAATGGAGTAATTTTTCATTAATTTTATTTAAAAAATAAAACCAATGTCAACCGTTCCCACAATTTTAGTATGACAATTTTTTATAATGCATAACAACTAGAGGAGTCGTAATGGGTGGCAAAACCAATTAGACAAATTGCAAATGAAACTAAGGTTTTTTGGATGTATAGTAAAATTTGTAATTATATATGTAACATACTGAATTTAGGAAAGGAATATGAACGATCTGATAGCACATCTAAATGAGAGGGATCCTAAGGACATGAAAATAAGGTTAAGAAAGGCTTAAAAAGAATTAAGAGTTTAATCTATACCAACAAGAGATGCACCTTCCTTTTCGATGGCTCAATGATAAGAACTCCAAAAGTTGGGGACAACTCAATATTGGGTGACCTCTTGGAAATTTTACTAAGATGTATGTGAGTGAGGACAAAGCATGTTGAAAGGACTCGTGTTGGTTTGTGGGAACATCTTTCACTCTAATAAGCCTTTAAGACAAGTAAGAATGATGTTGCCATATCGCAGGGGATGTAAAGAAATGTTGGGGATCTGAATTCTGAATCTTCGTTTGATCCTAGGCCTGGAGCATTTCAGATGGTATCAAAGAAGAACCTTTCCCAGTAAGATGTGGTTCGAGGATAAACCAAGCAAAAACTGATGGACATGTAACATCTTAAGTTTAGGAGGGGGACATGAATAGTCCGATATCACATCTGAATGAGACGGGTCCTAAGGACATGAAAATAAGGTTAAGAAAGCCTTAAAATGAATTAAGAGTTAATACCTATACCAATAAGATCCACCTTCCTTTTTGGTGACTCAATCATAGGAACTCCAAAGTTAAGTGTGCTTAGCTCGGAACAATTCTATTTTGAGTGATCTCTTGGAAATTTTCTTTGGATGCATGTGAGTAAGGACAAAGCATGCTAAAAGGACTTGTGTTGGTTTGTGGAGACCACTTTCACTCAAAATAAGCCTTTAAGACAAGTAAAAATGAAGTTGTCAAATCACAAAGGAATGTCGGGGATCCGAATTCTGAATCCGGTACCTATGGCGTTACAATATTTGGTTTTTTTTTTTTTTTTTTGTATTCCCTCTCCCATCTATGGATTTGAAGTTATGATGGCAGATGACAAATAAGCATGAGAAAGATTGGAAACCCTATTTTGTTTACTTTGTATTTCAAATTTGTTTTTTTTTTCTTTTTATGAGATTTAATGTTTGGGTTAGTTGCATACATGGTAAAAATGTTTAAAATAATAGCATATATGGCACAAGGATAAAATAATTGCATGTATATCATAAATAATAGTAAAAGACTAAAATACTCATGTCCAACCACCATTATGGCGTCTCTTGCCGAATTTCTCAAATTAAAAACTATTTCTGATGGCATCTATCAATAATAACAACTATCACCAATGTCATTTACCACTAATAATTACTATCAGTGATATTTGCTATTATTGATAGCTTTCAATTTGAGAAATGATTATTTCACACACTTCTTGATTTTTTTCCGTTGAAAGCTATCACTAATAGCTACTAGGGGTGAGCATGGTGGGCCGAAAAACCGAAATGAACGACCGAAACCAAACGAACTGATTTCGGACGGTCAAAAGTATAATATGGGCGATCGGGTTCGGGTATTAGAAATAAAAAATCGAATGCTGGCGGTCGAGTTTCTTTAAGATATCGGTCGGTCTGGTAAACCGATCAAACCGACTCTTTTTTTTTAAAAATATATATACATATATATAATATTTATCAACTTAGATTATTTTTTTGACTCCCCCTCACGCCGCGTTTGTCCTTTGACTTCATTGGTCGTCGCAGATCTCTCGTTTTCCCTCAGTTGGCCATCGAATCCGTTGGTCGTCCGCTGTTCATCCCGTTCGTCGGTGACTCGCACTCCATTCATCCCGTTCATTTAGGCCGTCACACTCTGTTCATCCCAGCTCGTCCATTCATCGATCGTCGCAGACTCGCAAGTTCGCTGTCGTTGGCCGTCGCACTCTATTGTCTGTTCATCGGCCGTCGCAAAGTTTGTTAGGTATTTTTTTCTTTTCTTTTTGCTAAATCTTGCAAATTTTTTTGCAAAATCTTCCTTGCTTCATAAAACCAAACCTAATTTTATATCTCATTTGTAAAACCCCTTTCAATTTCCTCACTATATAGTGTATCCCTTTTTCTTTTTTTTTTCCATTAATTTTAAATTTCATTTCAATATTCTTTCTTAAACTCAATATTTATTCTCCTCTAATTCAATTCAACATTAATAAAATTATAAAAAAAATAAAATAAAATAAAAAGAAAAAGTGAGAGATTCATGGTATAAAGTGATCAACAATAATTACCTTCTTACTTAATATGAAATCAAATATTTTAGATATATAGTTTTGTAAGCAAAGTCATGAAATAGGTAAAGGTTGTGCGATCTTTGTCGGTGGGCATTGGATTCATGATTGAAACTTGGTTGTTTGGATGTAATAAGTTACACTTTTAATTAACAAAGTTAGCCTTCAAAGATATACTTTCTGTTTTAATTTTAGAGACAATTGCGAATATAACAACTATACCTAATGAATTAGTAGATACATCATACTTCATAGTTCATAGGGTAAAACAATTTGCACATCAAAATACATAACTATGGAGTTGAACAAAATTTTAATTTTAATTTTAGTTAATTATGAAGTTGAACAAAAAATTGTGAAATGGTCCCATCATTTAGTTCTTATAGATTTTATTCTTTTTTTTTAATGGAATCTTTCCTTTGGGTTTCTTTTATTCTTCCCACACACACTAAAATGGAATATATTTTTTTTACTCTCATTATAGTTAAATCAAATGGATTCAACGGATATGGAGTTAGAGTGTGATGGGAGCTATGAAACTTCAAAAATCGTAAGGGACAAAGATACGAATGCCAAGCGTAAAACCATTGATGTTGATTCATATGGGAGAGAAGAAGTTCCAAATCCCTCGAAAATAAGGAAGAATGTCAAACAATCAATAGTTTGGGACCACTTTGAGAGGCTTAAAGGTGATCCTAATGACCCTCGAGCTAAATGTAAATATTGTGGAGTTGTTTATGCATGTCATTCTAAACGTAATGGTATTGAAACTATGAAGCATCATTTAGAAAATTGCAAAAAGTACCCTTATAAAAAAAAAGAGAGACCAGACCCAAATGACATTAGCTTTTAAACCTAAAGACAAAGTTGGGGATAATTCTTCTTGTATGTGAGTCATTTAGTTTAGAGGGTTGTCGGGAAGCTTTGGTTGAGATGATAATAGTTGATGAGTTGCCCTTTAAGTTTGTGGACGGTAAGGGATTTAAGAAGTTTGTGGATAAATTAACATGTGGAAATCATACTAGATTTGTTGTTCCATCTCGATTTACTCTGGCTAGAGATGTGCTTAAGTTGTATGTGAATAAGAAGAATCGTTTGAGAGACATGTTTGTAAAAAATAAGTATAGAGTTTCTGTTACCACTGATTGTTGGACATCGGGACAAAATATTAATTACATGGTCCTAACGGCACATTTCATTGATTCTGATTGGAAATTACATAAGAGAATACTTAGTTTTTGTCCAATTGAGAATCATAAAGGTGATACTATAGGTAAAACCATTGAAAATATTTGAAGGATTCTGGCCTTGATAGGGTAATGACTTTGACGGTTGATAATGCAATTTCGAATGACACTGCTGTTGCTTATCTTTTAAAGAGATTCAATAAAGGATTATTGTTTGATGGAGAATTTCTACATGTTCGTTGTTGTGCCCCATATATTGAATCTTATAGCAACTGATGCTTTTAAGGAACATAATGATTGTATTAATAGGATTCGATATGTTGTGCGATTTATAAGGTCTTCTCCTGCTCGTTTTTTGAAATTTAAAAAGTGCATTGAACTTGAAAAAATAGTTTGTAAGAGTTATGTGTGTCTTGATGTTCCCACAAGATGGAACTCCACATATATGATGATTGAAGCTATCGTTAAGTTTGAAAAAGCTTTTGATAGATTAGAAGATGAAGATGCCTCTTATAGACATGATATGTCACCGAATAAGGAAGATTGGACAAATGCTAGGATGTTAATATGGTTTTTAAAAGTATTTTATGATGTGACATTGAAGATTTCAAACTCTTTGTATACTACTTCAAACTTGGTTTTCCATCAAATTACAGTGGTTCAGAATTGTATACATTTGAATGCGGGTAGTTCAAATGCATTGTTAGTTGAAATGGCTAATAACATAAAGGAAAAATTTGAGAAATATTGGGGGAACAATGAAAAGAATAATTTGTTGTTGTATGTTACTATTGTGTTGGATCCTCGAAAGAAATTAAGATTTGTATCTTTTTGTTTGAAATTTTTTTTTGGTGCCGAGGTTGCTGAATCCATGGAAAATGTAGTGGAACAATGTTGTAGACGTCTCTTTCATGTGTATAGTATTACTCAAAGTGGGAGTAAACAAGGATGTAGTAGTACTAGTACAACTAGTACACAAATTATTTTAGGCTTGGATGCTAATATTGATTTTGATTCAAATGAAAATGTAGGTGAAGATCTTGTCTACGACACGATTGTTGAGGAATTTGAAGATGATGCTACTACACCTTTCGAACAGGGGTCTTCGAAGATTGATATCTATTTGTTGGAAGCTAATGTTAGGACCGAAGGTGATTTTGACATACTACAGTGGTGGAAGATGAACAGTGATCAATTTGAGGTTCTTGGTCGTATGACTAGAGATATTTTGACTATTTCAGTTTCTACTATAGCGTCTAAGTCAGCTTTTAGTACTGGAGGGCGTGTTGTTGACTCATCACGCTGCTCATTGGCTCCTAAAATAGTTGAGACTCTCATATGTACTCAAAATTGGATAAATTCTGATCCAATAGATCTTCAAATTCAGCATGAATTGGAAGAAGCTTCAAAATTTGAAGAAGGTATTATTTAAATCTTTACATGATATCTTTTGTAGTTGTAATGTGTAACTTTAGTGAAATCTTAAATTATTTAATAAATTCTTGATATTGATTATGTAGGATTCCGGGTGGTTATGGAGAACGAAAAGGAACTTGAAGACCTTCTAGATTTTGATAAATTGTCAATTACCGACTAGGCGATTACTAACTAATTATGATTTAAGACTTGTAATATTTCTATCGACTAGACTATCATAGTGTTTGTTTATGTTTGTTTATGTTTTACTATTTGTGACTCTTAATAGTAATGTGGTGAAGTGAATTGAAATTGAATGTATTTGTAACTCTTAATTGTATTTTTTAATTCACTTTGGTAGTATGTTAGTTTACGTTCTTATTTTTATGTTGTTTATTTTATTGATTTGTGTAGGAATTATGAACTAAGAATTGAAATAAATAGAACTAGATTTTATTTTTTTTACATAAATATATGGTTTTAAGACAATATAAAATATATATCATAGAGAGTAGAGACGTAGATTTTTCTATTGAAATTAAAAAGAGAAATAAAACATAATAATGTCATTCTTATTTTTTAAAATCGTTTATCAAAGAAAGCAAGAAACACATAGCGGAAGGAAGGAAGGAAGGAAGGGAGAAAAAAACCCCGACCAAACTGACCGAACTGACCGACGGTTGGACTGATCGATTTTGTTGGAAACGGCGACTAAAGCCGGTTTTCCAACTTTTGTGTCGACTTGTAGTCGGTTCGGGGTGGTTTGGTCGGAAAATCGACCTCGACCGCCCGATGCTCACCTCTAATAGCTACAATTAGTGAATATCACTAATAGCTATTATTGGTTGTTATCACTAATAGCTACTACGAGTGATAACTTGTCGCCCTTCCGAATATTTTTTCTCTATTTTCTTAAATTGAAAGCTATCGTTGATAGCAATTCATAGTTATTATACTTTTCTATCACTAATAGATCGTGCTATTAACTATACCTTTTAATTTGAAATATATGTTATCAGTTAATATAATTGAAAACGACTATCAACGATAGCTTTTATCATGATAGGCATTGAAGGGTAGAATAACTTTCAATTTAAGAAATATGGTTTCAATTGCTATAGTTAGCTACTATCACTGATAACTTCTATCAATGATAGCTTTCAATTTGAGAAATGTGATATCAGTTGTGGTATCACTAATATCTTCTATTGGTGATGTTGTTATAAATTGATATTACTGATAACTATTATAGGTAGTTTTTCTATATTGCTATCAACGTAAAATGATATCACTGACATTATTTATTAATGATTGAATTAGAGGGATATCGTTGATAGCAACTATAAGCAATATTATTAGAATGATACTTTTTTATAAGCGATATCTCCTTGGTACTTGGTAAACATATCAATTTTGAATTGATGGGATTTAATTAGACTATCAAATGATATTTTTGATAGCTACTATCAATGATATTCTTTTATTACTATCACTTACAATATCTATCAGTGATAGCAACAAAAGAATATCCTTGATAGCATCTATAAGTAATATCTCTAAGAGGCTACTATATCCCAATAATATCAAGGTAATGCTACTATAAAGTAATATTGGGGTTGTTTATTTTTAGCATGAATGGATAAAGAAAAGAGATCCGATTAGCATGCTATTGGTAATAGCTTTGAATAGCTAATAACATACCGATAGTATAAACGAAATTGATATATTAAATTATTAATTTCATGTTATCCTATCAACATTTATATCATTTAGAAATTCAAAGCTCAAGTAATCAGTGATAAACTTTTGAAAAATATATTGGTATATTAGACATGATGTTATTGATAGAAGCCATCAATGATAGCATGAGAGGAAGAAAACTGAAGGGAAAAATTTACATTTTAATAAAATTTACTATATGATCGGTGAAATTTTGCTATTTTTGCAAATATTGTTCTATATTATATTTATTTTCTAATTTGAGCTATTTGGTACAAATTTCCTTAATTTTTTCATGTCTTTCTACGTCATTTTTCTCCAGCTTACCAAACTTTAGGAAAATTTCGATACCACTTGTTATTAGAGAGAGGGGAGAGATTCATATTTTATTTTTCTCTTTATTCTTTTATTGTGAACTTACCTTTTCGTTATTCTTTTATTATTGTTGTCATTATTTTAAATAATGTTATTGTAAACGTAGTTATAACTCTTTTAACCTGTGTTTAATAGATATTAAATTAGAGAGGTCCAATAATTTTTAGATTAAACTTTTGGTATCAATCAATATCATTGGCCATAAGATAACAAGTAACATTAGAAAAATCAAATGGGAAATAAGTATCATTAGCAATTAGTACAAGAATAATATACCAAATAACAACAAATCATAATCAATCAGATAATAATCGAATAGTAATTAGTATCGTTAGAAATCAATATTAAATAATAACTAAACAATAATCACACTACATTTAGTATCATCAGCAACCAAATAAAAATTATTATCAATTAACAATTAAGCACCACTTAGATAGAAAGCTAATATCCTTCACGATCTATATAAGATAAGAAATAGTAATTAGTATCCAATATAATTACAATCAATATCTTTAACAATCAAATAATAATCAATATCAAAAAACAATCGATATTAGTAATAATTATCATAATCAAATAGTCAGACAACAATTAGCATCATTGACAATCAAAATTAGATAGTAATTAGTATCAATTGATAACTCATATTTGATAATAATCAAACAACAATAAAATAACAATCAATATCTTTGGCAATTAATATCAGATAATAATCGGACAACAATTAGATAACAATCAACATCATTGATAACTAGTATTATATAATAATTAAAGAATAACTTGATAACTATTGGTATCATTACCAATCATATTACAATCAATATCAGGGAACAATCAAAGATCAATTAAAATCATTAGTAATTAGATAACAATTAGAGAATAATTAGGTATGAAAATGACATCATATACTTATATGACAACCCAACCTTAATAAGTGGACAATAAGACACGATTCACATTTTTAAATATAAGAGACATTTTGGTCATCCGAGCATTTCAATTGGGTTGGACTAAAATTTTTTATCATCTTTCTAAAATCATAAAACATTGTATACGAGCCTAATTTTAACAAATCAATTTGATATTTTTGCAATTACCCCTTGTAAAAACAGGCCAATCACAACACATACGCTTAAATATATATACACATTTATAACTTTTTATATGTACACTACTCAACCCAATTAATATCCAAATATTTTAGTCCTGTAAGCCATTTTTCTGTGTCCTGAGAAATATAGGGTTTAGATGGAGCTTTACTTTCACCATCAACATCATTCGCAACTACATAATCACTCTTCCTATCTTTGGCAAAGCTTGGTTGTCTGTTAGGATGTCTCACTTTTAGCGACAAAAGACGAGAAACTTCATGTAGGCCACCCCATTTTTCGAGTGCCCGTGCGATGTCGTACCTCCCTGCAATGACAAGACATTGTCAAAGTCTTCTTACTTACATATGATATAAAAGAAAGAAATGTTTCATGAAGTAATGGCAGAAATTGAGTCCACTAATCTTATTATATCACTCTGTATGTATATGATATTATAGTCTATACGTGTAATTAGGTATAATTGTCCTTTATCGAAGTGTACATTTGTTAGGATACTTTCTAACAGTACACAAAGAACACTAAAAGATGGATAGAATTATACTGTAACATCAAAGAGAAACTACGATATAACTCAACGCATTCTGTTTATATCCCATATTCCCAAATTCCCAATTAGGAATTACCACAAAATTCTCCACACCTTCCTCCCAACCCAGTCACTCTATTTATACCAACAGCCTTAACCATCTTTGCTTAATTACTAATATATCCCTCCTAATTCCCATAATAATACTCTACTACTAATCAATAATCATATTAGTCGTATAACGTTCTTAGTTTAGAGTTTCATTGTACACCTATTTAAATCTGAATAACTCTTAACCTAAATAACAGCAAGTATTTTTCCAATACAAGTACATGGAATGAAATCCAAGAATTTTATGAGTGCCCAACTAGGTGTTTAAAATCTACCTACCATAATATCTTAAATTCGAGGGATGATTCAATGATGAAAGAAAGAGATTAAGCATGCCAAAACGAAGGTAGCTCAATTAGCATAGTGCTTTTACTACTGATTGAAGTTAGAGGTTCGATTCCTCCACTTCAGATTTTAAAAAATAATAAAATGAAAAATAAAAAAAAAAAGAAAGGAGATTTTATATTCAGTGGCTTTGTACCTGCTCGTTCAAAGGACTTCCTACTGGGCATGTATGATGGATCCATTCCCCAGCTCTTCTGGAACCGATTTATCTGTTTATTTGGCAACATAATTCATGATGTCTTTTCAACAAATAACGCATGAAGCAAACATCTTCATCATTCTAAAGGCAGATGAGTAGCTAGAATAAGAAGTTTAGTATGACAAATGATTAAAATATTTAAAAAAATTGCTTAGGTTTACTTGGCAAAAAGTGATTCTCATTTGTTAAAACCACCTGTAAGCATCCTTAAAAGGTTTCTATTTTTGGAAAGATGTGTTTTACTTAAACAATCTACTGTTCGTATATATTGGTATTAACTTTGCGATTACAAGAGAATGATGATAAACTCTATCTGAGAGTGAGAAATACAGAAAACAAAAACACAAAGAAAGAAACTATCATTAAACTCAATCTGAGAGTGAGAAATACAGAAAACAAAAAACACAAAGAAAGAAACTACCCGCTGCCTTACCTCTCTCTCAAGGAAGTTCTTCAGAAAACTCTCCACCAAAAAATAATCCCCCCTTCTCCTCCCCGTAACTTTCTTATTTCAATCATTTTCTCTAATTAATTGTGGTCCCACCACTGTGGTCCCTCTCCATATTGCTCACTCCCCCACTCGCACGTGCGCTATTATTCTTCTCTCTCCTACTATATTTAAATACAATCGCGTCTAACATTACATTCCTCCTCCAAAATCACCTTGTCCTCAAGGTGAAAATCTGGAAATTGTTGCTTGAAATCATTGCAGTCTTCCCATGTTGCTTCATGAGGTGGTAGACCCTTCCAACTAAAAAGTACTTCCCACTCTCTTGTCGATGGGTTCTTCCGATAGCCAAATACTTCTTCCGGTATGGTCAACCACTCTTGATTCTCATTCATATATGGTATAAGCTGATTCACCTTGGCATGATCACCCAATGCCTTCTTGAGTTGTGATACGTGGAACACAAGGTCTACTGAAGAAGTAGTTGGTAACTCCAATTTATAAGCAATATGTCCTATTCTTTCCAGAATTTTACAAGTCGCAAAGTATTTTGGAGACAATTTCTCATTTCTTCTCTTCCTCAACGAAGTTTGACGATATGGCCTGATTTTCAAAAACACCAGATCTCTTACTTGGAATTCCACCTCCCTTCTCTTCATGTTTGCATATTTCTTCATCTTTCTTGAGTTGTTCTAAGGTGTTCCTTCAAAGCTCCCAATGCCACGTCTCTTTCCTTCGATTGCTGGTCCATTGTGGAGTTAGGTGTTTCTATGTTACCATAGTATATCAAAGGGGGAGGCAATCACCCATAAACGGCTTGAAAATGAGTTATTCCAATTGAGCTCTGATATGTGGTGTTGTACCAGTACAAAAACACCTCAAGTCTTCAACTCCTTGATTTACCACCTCAATTTGTGCGCCTAACTACAGGTGATAAGCTGAACTTCGGTACAATTTGGTTCCTACTAATCGAAACATTTCACTTCAGAAATGGCTAATAAACACTCTATCACGATTAGAAACAATAGATCTCGAATAGCCATGTAAACATACTATTTCTTTCTCAAAGACTTCAACAACTGATTTTGCTATACAGGGGTGTTTCAAAGCTATAAAATGCTACTCATTCTGTCAACCACTACCATAATCACTTTCCATCCTACAACTTTTGGAAGGCCTTCAATGAAGTCCATGGAAATATCATTCCAAAAAGCATCAGGCATCTCCAAAGGCATCAGCAACCCCACTAGGGATAAGGCTAAAGTTTTATTTCTTTGGCATATCGAGCATTCTACACAATACTTCTTCACGTCCTTTTTCATTCCTTCCCAGTAGACTTCTCCAGTCAATCTCTTGTATGTTCTAAGATATCCTGAATGCCTCCGAATATTGAATATTGAGTCATGATAAGTGTGCAAGATTGTGGATAGCAAGGATGATGTCTTCGATAGCACAAGTCTCCCCTTATATTTCAATACACCCTGTTGCAAAGAAAAGTTGGGAACTTCTTGCTTCTGGGCTTCTATTTTGGCTATGATCTCTTTCAACCGAGGGTCCTCCACTTCTTCTTTAATAATAACCAAATCTAATAAGGTGGGGCCGAAATGTGATTTAAATGCACTGCTGGAGGTACTCTTGACCGGGCATCAGCATCTTTGTTCTCAAGGTCAAGCTTGTAAACCACTTCAAGTGTGTAGCCTAATAACTTGACTATCCATTTCTGATATTATGGTTGTATCACGCGTTGTTCTAATAAAAATTTCAGTGATATTTGGTCTGTCCGAACAAGGAATTTCCTCCCCAATAAGTAGAGTCTTCACCTTTGTATTGCAAGGACAACTACCATTAGTTCCCTCTCATACATGGGTTTGGCTCGGTCTCGCATTGACAGTGTGGCTAAAGTAAGCTATAGGTCTTTTAGCTTGAATTAGGCCCACACCAACCCCATAACCAGAGGCATCTGTTTCAATTTCAAATGGAAGGTTGAAGTCAGGCATTGCCAAGATTGGGAGAGTCATCATAGCCATTTTCAACTTTTCAAAAGCTAGCTAAGCTTCTTCTGTCCACTCGTAGGCCCCTAATTTCAGCAATTGGTTTAATGGAGTGGCTACATATTCATAGTTTTGTACAAATCTTCTATAGGATCCATTCAAGCCTAAGAATCCTATAACCTCTCAGACGTTGGTTGTTATTGGCCACTCCTTGATGGCTTTAATCTTCTCCAGATCCACTTCTATTTCTTTCCTTGAAATGATGTGTTTGAGGTATCCCACTCGTGTTCTTGCGAAATTACATTTCCTGAGGTTGGCATACAACTCATTTTCACGTAATATTTCCAACACCAATTCCAGATATTGTAAGTGAGCTCTAGGTCCTTGCTGTAAACTAGGATGTCATCAAAGAAGACCAGCATAAAATGTCTCAAATATGGTTTGAATATTGTATTCATCAAGGCTTGAATAGTTAACCCAAAGGGCATAACTAAGAATTCGTAATGGATTCATTCTGATTTGGTGATAACCTGCCTTGAGATCAATCTTGGAAAACATATGAGCTCCATTCAACTTATCGAATAGTTCCTCTATAACAAGGATAGGAAATTTGTCTGGAATGGTGACGTTATTCAATGCTTTGTAGTCCACGCAAAACCTTCAGTTTCCATCCTTCTTCTTGACTAATAACACTGGGCTTGAGTAAGGATTGTTGCTTGGTGGAATTACACCAGAAGTTAACATCTCATCAACAAATTTTTCCATTTCTTCTTTCTGTTGATGTGCATATCTATAAGGCCTCACATTCACAGGATTTGTTCCCTTCTTCAAGTGAATATGGTATCCAACATCTGTTTTAGGTGGTAGTTCTTCTGGCCAGTTGAAAACATCTTCATACTTAGCTAACAGGGCTGGAATAGATTTGCAGATTGTAGGTATTACCTCCTCATCATACAATTCTTCCATGGTCAAACTCCCCTCCATTGATGTACATTCAATCAAGAAGCCTTGATCATCTGTGTACCAAGATTTCGTCATACTTATCAAACTTATTCTGGTTTTAGTCAGACTCGGATCTCCCCTTATCACTATCATATGGCCCTCAGGTTGAAAAGTCATGCTTAAATTTCTCCAATCCCCCCTTGGTCACTCCTAAGGAATGTAATCATTGCATTCCCAAAATCACATCTACCCTTCCAAGTTCCAATGGCAAAAAGCTATCCATTATTCTCCAATCTCCCACCAATAACTCTATCTTTCCACAAATTCCCTACCCATTAATGGTCGTGTCGAGCCCAAGATTATGCCATAATTTGATGTTTCTTTTATAGGCAGATTCAATGATGTTACCAGCTTATCAGATATAAAATTGTGAGTTGCCCCACAATCAATTAGCACTATCACTTCCCATCTTTGATCTTCCGTTTGACCTTCATTGTACCTTGATTAGTCAAGCCCACCACTGAGTTTTTACAATAGGTATAGTGATTAGGGCCTTCTTAATCCTACCTCTCTTCGTGTGATTTCTCTGTTTTCAACTCTATGAGCCAACTTCATCAATTGAGCCAATCCAGTGGGCTCCCAGCACTCCACTTCTGCTTTGATCCATGGGCTTTAGCCCATTCATGAACATCTCCTCTAACACTTCTTTATGTAAGTAAGGTAAGGGCGCAACCAGCTTGTCGAACAAGTTGCGATACTCTTCTTCGGTTGTCTCTGGTTTAATAGCCAAGAATCTTCCATATATGGTTCCTTCCCTTATTTATCGAAATCGGATGAGTAATCTTTGTTTTAGGTCTGCCCAATTTTGAAATGGTTCACGCTCGTCGTTTGATCTGTACCAGTCCAATGTCGCTCCGTGAAAGCTGATTATAGCTAATGTTATCTTCTAAAAGTCAGTCAACTTGTGGATTTGGAGTACCAGTCGGCTCCGAACAACCAAGAATCTGGATCATTACCGTTAAAAAATTAGCATCTCCACCTTCTTGAACTTGCTCCGATCATTCAAATGTTCCTCTCCTTAAGTTTTGCTCATCTTCACTTCCGACTTGGTTTCTTTCGTCGTCGCATCACTTCCTTACTTTCAATCGGACGTCCCTTACTTGACGATCCTTCCATCCCCTTGGTCATCGTCAATTTCTCCTTCCCATTCCTTGGATGTACTTCAGCAATAGTTGTTGCTGTTGTTGTTTTTCCACTTGGATGCCCAGCCTCTCAATGCTCTTAGCCATTGATGATAGGTTCTCTTCAATCATCGGAAGTTTATGCACTTCCTCTCATATTCCAAAGATGTCTTGATCGAATGCTTCAAGCTTTTCCTCGATCCTTTTCTGTGCCATTGCGATGCGTTTCCTAGGTAATGAAGTTCTAATACCAATATGATAGAATACCAAGAGATGTGTTCGTACATAATGATATTAACTTTGCGGTTACAAGAGCATATTAATAAACTCAATCTGAGATTGAGAAATACAAAAAACAAAGAACACAAAGAAAAAAACTACCCTATGCCTTTCCTCTCTTAAGGAAGTTCTACAGAAAACTCTTCATGCAAAAATGATCCCCCCTTCTCCTCCCCATAACTTCCCTATTTCAATCGTTTTCTCTAACTAACTATGATCCCACCACTGTGGTCCCTCTCCATATTGCTCACTCCCCCACTCGAACGTGCACTATTCTTCTTCTTCTCTCTCCTACTATATTTAAATACAATCAAGGGTCTAACACAAACTCGCTCTAAAACTTCGTAGTAAAGTTATCTACAATGTATACAAAGTTTCAGATTTTAATTTAAACGTGAATCAGAAAGCCCAAGTTTCCATGCTAAACATAAAACTTTAAACCAACATGAAGAATGAGAAAGTAAAAGGCAAAAGGTTTTCAACAAGTTACAAGCGAAGCTAAAACATACCTCTTCCTGCAAATTGTCAAATTTATCCCAGTAACCCTTTGGCTTCCGGTGTTTATAAGCCAGAGAAAGATTCATAAGTGATGCAATCCTTCTAAACCCACCCATACGTGTGATTGCCTTTTCAATATCTACCCTTCCGTGCATGCGAAGTTGCTTTCTCATTGGCATAAATCCTTCCTGCCCGTGTTCTGAAATAAACTTGAGCACCTCTGCTTTAAGAACTTCAATATCTCTTTGTAATCCTGGAACTTTGGGCCTTGGTCTGAATGAAGCTCTCCCATTGATGGCCGAAACTCCCTCAGCTGTTGTCGTATAACCATTGGATTGATTGCATTGACGTGGTACACTTTTCTCCTCTAAATTACCTTGATAAAGTACTTCAAAAGAGTTTTTCAAACCCCTTTTCTCAATGGAGTCTCGAATTGCACATAAGTTTGAAGGAAGATCTTCATATACAACCTGACGACATGTGTGATTGATTGTTAAAGAACTACAAGGGATGGCTATTTCACATTCGCAGTTATAACTTGTAAAAAAAATTGCAATGAAGTAACTAGTGAAACATATTTTGTTTCCACAAAAAGAAAGTGGAGAACTGAAATTTATATAATATTTCCAGAAAATCTACTATTGTTTTCAAAGTATTATACATTTAAGATGGGAGTATGAATGTAAACTACTGACTAACAGTATCTACATGATAGAAGCAAAATTAAATTAGCCAAGAAACATAAAAAACAGGAGAGAAAAGAGAAATAATTTCTTTTTCAAAAAAGATAATAATAAAAAGAGAGAGAGAGAGAGAGAGAGAATGTAAAATGGAACCTCTTCCATTAGAGCCTCCGAAAGAAAGGTGTCTTTGTGCATTCTCGACTCCACCGAGTATTTTAACAGGGTATGATGACTTCCTAACTGCTCAAAATGCCATTTTCCGCTAAGAGAGTCGAAGTCTCCTTCAACCTGTTCAAAGCTAATCTCTTGTTCAAGCTGTTCACACAAGTCCAAAACTACACGGGCATGCAGAACCATATACAGTAGACCCTTGCATCCTTCCTGCACATAGGAAAGAATTTTTGAGAATTAACATGATAGTGCTTAGTGCTATAATATGTATCTATATCATAATTATTTATAGTCGTCCTTTATTATAATTTTACATTCTCTAGATTAGGGTTTCTTAGTTGTGTATATATATATATATATATATATATACGTATCTTCAACCTGATTAAATAATAAGATCGTTATATTCTCCAAAAGTACATAGTACATGCTACCAAAGCCATTTAGGGTTTCAAACATCCATTTATTTGTTTATTCATTTCATGGCTTCCTTCAAATAAGGTTAGGGTTAGGGTTTAAGTTTGGGTCATCAAGCTTGAGTGGCCATTTGTCTACACCGCCAACTTAGAAGGAGCGTTGTCATTGTCCACCTCAGTCTGGGTCCGTCATCTGCAGAAAACAGTTGTGCGTGAGGTTCACGCACCGTCAAAAGGAAATTGTTCCGTCTCCATGCGCCAGCACGTGGGAGCTCCATTTTGTTTTCCGTCGGTTGGGTTTGACTCGATTTGCGTTTTCCGACTGGTTTGTGCATTCTGTATCATTGAAATCTACTATGGGTGTGAAGTAATTCGAAAATACCCTTTTGTGCTTAGGGTTTGTTGTTTCTGTTTCAATTTAGAGTTGTTCTGCTCTTTGGTTCATCCTTGATTTCGTTTTTTATTTGCTCTTTCCACTTGTGTGATCTATAAGTTGTTGGTTAGCTTGTAATGGATGAAGTGAAGCATATAGTTGTATCTAATGTAATTTCCCTAGCATCCAACGTAACTGAGATCTAGCTACTATGATTGGCATTACACAATTCAATTTTACTTAGTACAGATATCGATGATCATGTGACTGAGGAGCCATCAGAAGATGATAAGAAAAAGCTTCACTTCGTGATGACGCTCGACTTTATCTTCAAATTAAGAATTCTATTGAAAGTGACATTGTTGTTTTGGTAGATCATTGTGATTCTGTGAAAGAGCTCCTAGAGTTTTTAGACTTTCTATACTTTGGAAAAGAACAAGTTCATTGAACGTTTGATGTCTATATGCAATTTTTTCGAGTTGAATAGAAGGCTGAATATATTACAAGCTACATTATGAGGCTTAAGAAGACGGTTGCCGAACTTGCTTTACTATTACCTTTTAGCTCTGATGTCAAAGTTGAACAAGCTCAATGAGAAAAGATGGCCGCTAAGATATTTTTGAACGAACTGTTACCTAATATTGGAATTGCTAAAACATAGATCCTTTCTGATTCTGAATTTTTTTCGTTAAATGAGGTCCTTCAATCGTGTTCTTCGTATTGAGAATTCCCAATCTGGTTCACCTATTTCTCAACCTATCGGTGCTTTAATCAGTAAGAATAGTAATAACTCTCAGAGTACTTCATGGATGACTAACAATATCCAAAAGCCTAGTTATGATATTCTAAAATCCGATTCTCAAGATATTCGAAAAACCGATTCCAAAATTTTGTCCCTTGTCATCTTTGAATTGTGATTCATGTTAGTTTGCTAAATTTCATCATCTTAGTTCTAGTCCTATAGTCCATAAACGACCTTTTAAGTAAGTTCACTATGATATTTCGGGTCCTTGTCCAGTTGTATCTCAAACAGGTTTTCGCTATTCTGTTATTTTTGTTGACGATTACTCTCGTGTGACTTGACCATATTCAATGAAAAATCGTTGACGATTGTCTCATTTTTGTGATTTTCAAGCTGAAATTCGAACTCAATTTAATGTCTATCTCGAAACCTGCAGATTGATAATGCTAGTGAATATTTCTCTCATGTACTTGGCTCTTACCTACGTGCTCATGGCATCATTCATCAATCCTCTTGTGCAGGCACTCCATCCCAAAATGAAGTTGCTAAAAGAAAAAACAAGCTCCTACTTGAAACTGCTCGGGACTTATCCTTTCAAATGCATGTTCTAAAGCGCTTTTGGGCTGATGTTGTTTCCATTGCTTGCTTCCTAATTAATTGAATGCTTTCCTCTTTCCTCAATGGCGAGATTCCTCATCATGTCCTATTTCCTACCAAATCTTTATTTCCTATAGCCACTAAGATCTTTGGTTATGTCTGAGACGTTCGTCCTTGTCGTACTAAGTTAGATCTGAAGTCTTTGAAATTCATATTCTTTAGCTATTGGCATTTTCAAAACGGATATCGTTGTTATTATCCTACTCTAAACACGTATCTCGTATCTACTGATGTTACACTTTATGAAACTTTACCTTTTAGTCAACCACTGTCAAGTCCAAGTTGGGGGAGAATGACGATCTTTTTATCTATGAGATTACCTCTTCCACATCATCCTCTCCTCCACCTTTCTCTGTGTCTCTTCCTTCTGGCCCACCTATTGTTTTAGTCTACTCCAGGCGTCCTCCACAACGACCTTCATACCCATGTTTTCCACCGCTGACTTCTTTGCCATCTGATCCAGGATCAAGTGATGATCTTCCATTGCCCTTCGAAAAGGTAAATGTACTTGTACTTACCCTATTTCTTCGTTTGTTTCGTATACCTAGTTGTCTTCTGTAAGATCTCCCATATTACATACATATAAGAGGAGGGACAGAAAGGTAATTCAACTGGACAAAAATGATGAGGAAGGAAAAAAGTGAATGATCGTGCGTGTGGGGCCCAGGGTGAGAGAATGTGGGAAAAAGCCTATATACAGCACCTTTTGGGATTGGGTAGGTAGGTTTTATTTTGGGATAAGGAAACTTTGGTGAGGGCGGCTGCAGCAGCCGAGGGTTACCCTAGAGTAGGCTACAAGTTGGTATGTTTATTTGTTATTTCTTTGTTTATGAATGTTCTTTCATTGTTAAAGCTTATGACTGTATTTTGGCAATATAAATAAATAAACAAGCAGAGGCTTCTCTGTTTTTCTTGCCATTTAAGTTTGGGTCCTTAGAATTATTTGTGGGTAACCTAACAAATTGGTATCAGAGCCTTTAGAAACTGGGGGTGTTCACGAGGCAAATGGCTCAGTGACAGATGGAAGAAAAAGTAGAGGGAACTGAAAAGGAACTCTTGAGCTTGAAGGAGATGCTGCTAGAAATGAAGAAGGCTGTAGAACGATTGGCAGATGAAATGAAGGAAAATCATAGTTACAAAAAGAAGGAAGAATCGGGTACTACATCCGACGGTTCAGTGATGAAATTAAAAGGGAAGATGGATGAGACCGAGCCGGTGACTGAGACCAATGGAACAGTAACTGACCGGAGCAAATACAAAAAACTAGAGACGCCGATGTTCCTGGGAGAAAACCCTGTGTCATGGGTGTACAGGGCTGAGGATTTTTTTGAGATAAATAATCTGCCTGAAAGTGAGAAGGTCAAGGTTGCTGTGGTCAGTTTTGGCCAAGACGAAGTCGATTGGTACCGCTGGAGTCACAACAGGAAGAAAGTGGAGTCCTGGGAAGATCTGAAGAGTAGGATGTTTGAGTTTTTTAGAGACTCGGGACAAAAGAGTTTAGGGGCAAGATTGATTAGAATTCAACAAGACGGTTCCTATAATGAGTATGTAAAAAAATTCGTAACCTATTCAGCCCCACTACCCTACATGGCAGAAAGTGTGTTGGTTGATGCGTTTGTGACCAGACTAGAACCTTCCTTACAAGCAGAGGTCATCAGTAGGCATCCTCAAACTTTGGAAGAATGTATGAGGGAAGCACAGTTGGTGAATGACCGAAACTTAGCTCTAAAATTGACGAAGATGGAATTGGGAATGGCAGAGTGGGATGAAGGGGGATCATCTAAAATCAAGAAGATAGGAGATGCTGAAAAGCCACCACCACGAAAAACCGATTTTCAAATGAAACAAATCACCATACCTATTAAAGGTAACTTCAAGAAGGGGGAACCACCGGTGAAGAGGCTGTCTGATGCAGAATTTAGAGCAAGACTAGACCGTGGATTGTGTTTCAGATGCAATGACAAGTATTCTCCTGGACACCGTTGCAAAACCAAGGAGAAAAGAGAACTGATGTTCTTCATCATGAATGAAGAAGAAAATGAGGAAGAAAACAGCCATGAGGAAGTGACAGAGGGAACCGTAGAGCTGAAGAATTTGGAACTCACCGAAGATATTGCAATTGAACTCAAGGCTATGACTCGTTTGTCCTCAAAAGGAACTATGAAACTCAAAAGATGGATAATGCAGAAGGAGATCGTGGTATTGATTGATAGCGGGGCAACCCATAATTTTATCCATCAAACCTTAGCAGTGGACTTACAACTGGGGCTGGAACAACAAACCCAGTTCGGATACACTATTGGAAATGGAACACGCTGTAAAGAAAAAGGGATATGCCGAAAAGTGGAAATAAACTTGAAGAGATCACCACCATAGCAGATTTCCTGGCCGTAGAACTAGGCTCAGTCGATGCAGTCTTAGGAATGCAATGGCTGGACACCACAGGTACCATGAAGATCCATTGGCCTTCCTTAACGATGAGCTTCTGGAATGAAGGTAGACAGATTATATTGAAGGGAGATCCTTCCCTCATCAAGGCAGAATGTTCGTTAAGGACATTAGAAAAGACATAGCAAGAGGATGATCAGGGATTTCTATTGGAATGGTCGAACATGAAAGTAGAAGCCGAGGAAGTGTACAAGACCGATAAGGAAGGGAAAGGAGACGAAGCTGACATCCCTATTTCGATTCTTATTACAACAGTACGCTGATATCTTCACAACCCCAAAAGGCCTCCCTCCAAAAAGAGATATCGATCACCGGATCTTGACAATGCCCAACCAAAGACCGATCAATGTACGACCATATAAATATGGACATGTTCAGAAAGAAGAGATAGAGAATTTAGTGATTGAAATGCTACAAGATGGAATCATCCGACCAAGTCGTAGCCCGTATTCAAGCCCTGTTCTATTGGTTAAAAAGAAAGATGGAGGGTGGCGATTTTGTGTGGACTACCGAAAGTTGAATCAAGCTACAGTTTCAGACAAGTTTCTCATTCCAGTAATCGAAGAATTACTAGATGAACTGTATGGAGCTGCTGTATTCTCTAAATTGGACCTCAAATCAGGATACCACCAAATTAGAATGAAGGAGGAAGATATAGAAAAGACAACATTCCGCACCCATGAAGGCCACTATGAATTTCTGGTGATGCCTTTCGGTCTCACAAACGCTCCAGCAACATTCCAATCATTGATGAATAAGGTTTTTAAACCCTTCCTTAGACGTTGTGTTTTGGTATTCTTTGACGATATCTTAGTGTACAGCAGTGACATAACTGAACACGAGAAACACCTAGGAATGGTTTTCGCCATGCTAAGGGATAATCGGCTCTATGCAAATCACAAGAAATGTGTCTTTGCTCATTCTAGAATCCAATATTTGGGACACCAAATATCCAAGGCAGGGGTGAAGCGGATGATGATAAAATTAGAAGTATGGTAAATTGGCCAAGACCTTCAGATGTGACAGAACTAAGAGAGTTTTTGGGACTGACTGGTTATTACCGACGTTTTGTTAAGGGATACAGTAATATTGCGACGCGCCTCACTAAGCTACTACAAAAAATGCCTTTAAATGGAATGAAGAAGCCGAAACTGCTTTCGTGAAGCTGAAGGTGGCCATGACAACTATACCGGTCTTAGCACTACCAGACTGGAATCTGCCCTTTACCATAGAAACAGACGCATCAGGCAGCGGCTTGGGGGCAGTTTTATCGCAAAGAGGACATCCCATAGCCTTTTATAGTCAGAAGCTGTCGCAGAGGGCTCAGGCGAAGTCGATATATGAAAGAGAATTGATGGCTGTGGTGTTATCGGTACAAAGGTGGCGGCATTATCTGTTGGGGAGGAAATTTTCTATCCTATCTGACCAGAAGGCCTTGAAGTTTTTGTTAGAACAAAGAGAAGTGCAGCCTCAATTCCAGAAATGGCTAACCAAACTCCTCGGGTATGATTTCGAAATACTCTATCAACCGGGGTTGTTAAACAAAGCGGCAGATGCTCTCTCAAGAGTTGAACCAAGGATAGAGCTTCATGAAATGACAACTTCTGGAATTGTCTGACATCAGTATTGTGAGTGAAGAAGTAGACAAAGATGAAGAGCTCCAGCTAATTGTGGCAAAGTTGAAGAAGGAACAGGAAGTGGGAGGAAAATTCGAATGGAAGAATGATAGATTACTCTACAAAGGAAGACTTGTACTACCATGGACTTCTTCCCTCATTCCTAGATTGCTACATAGTTTCCATGATTCAGTGTTAGGAGGCCATTCTGGGTTCCTACGAACGTATAAGAGGATGAGTGGAGAACTTTATTGGCAGGGGATGAAGAATGACATAAAGAAGTACGTGGATCAGTGTGAGGTTTGTCAGCGAAACAAATATGAAGCTACTAAATCGGCTGGTGTTCTCCAACCTCTACCAATTCCAAACAAAATCTTGGAAGATTGGACGATGGACTTTATAGAACTACCTAAGGCAGGGGGCGTGAATGTAATCATGGTGGTGGTAGATCGCCTAACTAAATACGCCTACTTAATCACTCTTAAACACCCCTTCTCGGCGAAACAAGTAGCTCTAACCTTCATTGACAAGGTGGTTAGACGACATGGTACCCCAAACTCCATCATATCGGATAGAGACAAGATCTTCCTCAGTAATTTTTGGAAGGAATTATTCGCTACAATGGGAACCCTACTGAAAAGAAGTACTGCTTTCCACCCACAGACGGATGGACAAACTGAAAGAGTGAATCAATGCTTAGAATCTTACTTGAGATGCTTTTGTAATGAGCAGTCGCACAAGTGGGATCAGTTCATACCGTGGGCTGAATTATGGTACAACACTACTTTCCATGCATCTACAAAAACTACTCCCTTTGAGGCAGTCTATGGTCGTACCCCTCCCCCTTTGCTATCCTACGAGGATAAGAAAACCACTAACAATGAAGTGGAATGGATGTTGAAGGCCGTGGCTTAGCTCTTAATGCCTTAAAGGAGAACTTATACTTAGCTCAATTGCTGATCTAAAAAGAAGGGAACTCAAGTTGAAGGTGGGAGAGGAGGTGTATCTTAAACTTAGACCTTATAGACAACGCTCCTTGGCGCGGAAGAAATCAGAAAAATTGGCTCCAAGATTTTATGGGCCTTACAAAATCATTGAAGAAATTGGAGCAGTGGCTTATCGGCTGGACCTTCCCCCAGAGGCAGCAATACACAATGTCTTTCATATATCACAACTCAAACCAAAGTTAGGAGCACAACAAGTAGTCCAGCACCAGCACCCCATGTTGACAGAAAATTTTGAACTACAACTCTGGCCAGAAAATGTCCTAGGGATCCGTTGGAATAAGGTGTTAGGTGCGAACGAATGGTTAATCAAATGGCAAGGCCTACCTGAGAGTGAAGCTACGTGGGAATCGGTTTATCAAATGAACCAGCAATTTCCTTCTTTCCACCTTGAGGACAAGGTGAATGTGGAACCAAGGGGTATTGTAAGACCTCCCATATTACATACATATAAGAGGAGGGACAGAAAGGTAATTCAGCTGGACAAAAATGATGAGGAAGGAAAAAAGTGAATGATCGTGCGTGTGGGGCCCAAGGTGAGAGAATGTGGGAAAAAGCCTATATATAGCACCTTTTGGGATTGGGTAGGTAGGTTTTATTTTGGGATAAGGAAACTTTGGTGAGGGCGGCTGCAGCAGCTGAGGGTTACCCTAGAGTAGGCTACAAGTTGGTATGTTTATTTGTTATTTCTTTGTTTATGAATATTCTTTCATTGTTAAAGCTTATGATTGTATTTTGGCAATATAAATAAATAAACAAGCAGAGGCTTCTCTGTTTTTCTTGCAATTTAAGTTTGGATCCTTAGAATTATTTGTGGGTAACCTAACATCTTCACCCACATATTCCTTTGTTACATCTTTTAATTCCACCTATATCCTCAACTCTATTCATGAAGCTTTATCTCATCCTAAGTGGCATAGTGCAATGACTGAGGAGATAACTGTTCTCTATGATAATGGTACTTGAGATCTACTTTCGAGTCCAACCGAAAAGAAGGCTATTGGGTGCAAATGGGTGTTTGCTATAAAGGTAAATTCCGTTGGAACAGTGGCTCGGTTGAAAGTTCGTCTCATTGCCAAAGGTTATGCCAAATGTATGGAATGGATTATTTTGATACATTTTCTCATGTTGCCAAGTTAATTTCCATTCGACTATTTCTTTCCATGGCTGCTACTCACAATTGGCCTTTACATCAACTCGACATTAAGAATGTTCTTCTTCATAGTGATCTTCCAGAGGATGTTTATATGGAGCAACCACCTGGGTTTGTTGCTCAGGGGGAGAGTGGTAAGGTGTGTTGCCTTCCACAATCTTTGTGTGAACTGAAACAAAGCCCTCATGGATGGTTTGGTAAGTTAAATCAAGCACTAGAATATTTTAGCATGAAGAAAAGTACATATGATAATTTCGTATTCTATCGACGATCTGACAATGGTATTACTTTGTTTGTTGTATATGTTGACGATGTCGTTATCACTGGAAATGATGTGTTAGGTATATCTCCTCTCAAGACTTTCCTCCAAGGTTTATTTCATACCACAAATTTGGAGCGATTGAAGTATTTCTTGGGTATTGAAGTAATGACAAGTAAGAAAGGTATTTACCCATCCCAATGGAAATATGCGTTTGATTTGTTGTTTGAGATAGGTAAACTAGGAATCAAACCATGTAGTACTTCAATGATACCAAATTTTCGACTTGCTAAGGAATGAGAATTCTTTAAAGATCCTGAGAGATATAGAAGATTAGTTGAAAAGTTGAACTATTTAACAGTAAAATAACGTGGCATTGCCTATTCTATGAGTATAGTAGTCAGTTTACGTCTTCCCCGAGTCTGGGTCATTGGGCTACAATAGAACAAATCCTATGTTATCTAGAAGTTGCCATTGGACGTGGGATCTTATATAAAGATCATGGTCATACAAGGGTTAAATGTTTTGAAATGCTTATTAGGTTGGATCTTGAGAAGATGGGAGATCGACCTCTGGATATTGTGTTTTTGTTGGAGGAAACTTGGTTTCGTGGAAAAGTAAGAAACAAAATGTAGTTTCAAATTCAAGTGTAGAGTTAGAGTATAAAGCTATGACACAATCTGTATGTGAAATAGTGTGGATACACTAACTTTTATCTAAGATCGGATTCAGTGTTATTGTGTCAGCTGAACTATGATGTGAAAATCAAGTTGCTCTTCAGTCTTCACATTGCATCCAACCTAGTATTTCATGAACGAAGTAAACATATTGAAGTGGATTGTCATTATATTCGCAAGAAAATACAAGGGCTGATTTCCATGGGATATGTGAAGGCTGGAGAACAATTGGGAGATATCCTTACCAAAGTAGTAAATGGAGCAAGAATAAGCTATCTGTTCAACAAGCTAGGCATGATTGGCACATTCTCTTCGGCTTGAGGTGGAGTGTTATAATATGTGTTTATATCATAATTATGTATTATTCTTTATTGTAATTTTACATTCCCTGGATTAGGGTTTCTTAGTTGTATATATATATATATATATATGTATGTATGTATGTATCTTTAGCCTGATTAAAAAATAAGATCATTATATTCTTCAAATATACAGAGTCAAAGTAAGTAAATCTTAGACTTTATGTTTTAAGAGCACATCCTACTGACTGTGCTAGAATTAGTGCACTTGTCGTGTGTTAGAAGCCCAGAAGTAGTTTTGTAATTTATGTTAACCTAATTATTCTTTCCTTCTTCATTTAGGCTCCTGTTGCCCATTAATTTTCCCCTCTTGTATCGTTTGTTGCATAAGAAAATAATAAGAAAGCTCTTTACTGTGGTTTTTCTCCCTGTACTAGGTTTCCACGTAAATTTGTGTTAGTTCTTTGTCGTTACTTTCAATAGACAGTTATCAAGTACAATTTGACGAAATAATTGACTTAGTCTCACTATTTATCTGATTCCTAACCAACTAATTGCTTTAGCTAACTAAATTAAACTGTTAGTTGCTACTGGTTACCCTTAATAAGCTAAATGTTGTAAAATGCCTACATGCATAGCAAATGTAAAATGCAGAAGGGTAGCAATCACAACAAGTAACATTACATCAGGTATTAAAAGTAGCACTAGTAGAGTGTCAAGAGAGTCTGAAGTTTGGTTCATCTGGTATATTAATTAAGAAAATACTTAAAACCCAAGGTTGCGCCTATATTTGTCCATTCCATCAGCTGTACAATTACAATTTGCAACATGGCAAACAGTAAATACTATCATTTCTTTCTTTTATTCTCTAAAAAAGTTGAATTACAACATTTCTATTGTGTAATAAGTGAGGGCTGCATGGGGTAGGTCCAGTCAAGACTGCACCTAATCATTGCCCCATTGTTAATATTAACTCATCCTTGTATTATCATAAATTAGACAATAGGACTGCAAGCGATGCATATGAGAACCTATGGCTCTAGACTTTCTTATTTTTCTTCTCATTGTGTATAGCAGCTCTATTAGTTTCCCGTTGGACATTCCTTTCCTCAGTTATTTTTCTTTTAAAAACTTTTTCATTCAAATTCCATAGACAAAAGGCGGTAAGAACCAAACCAACACGTGACTTACTAGACAAATCCAACATGAACATTGTCAAGTCCAACATGACTCACTAAGATAGATAAAAGAACTGCTAAAAGCAGGTTCATCAAAATTGCAATAACATTCCAGTTTCACCTGAAGAATGCGAACTTTGTTGCTTTCTCTTGACAATATCTTGCTGATTGCTAAATTTGGAACTACTCTGCAATCAATTAATTTCATTAATAAAAAGATTTTCAAATAAATTAAGAAAAAAAAAACTTAGAAGTACTCTGCAAGCAATAATGCCCAAGAAAATGATAAGACAGACAACTTCTACAAAAAGAATACTAAAGCTCGAAATAGCACAACTATGTACAGATGAATGAAGGAAAATGCTATTCCAAATGAGCACACCCAAAATCCAGGTCAATGAACAGATGCCTAGTTTGAGGAGGAAGAAACATTATATCTTCATCAGACTCTTGTTCTTGATTCTAGCTGTTATGTTCAATTAATGCTAAGTTAATCATGTTTTTGCAATTTTATTTGAGAAGTCTGCTAAAAATAGTTTAAATGATTTGACAAAGTCCGGACAAGAGCATTAGAAACTCTTGAAAAGATTAAAATTAATGCACCAACGTTTAGAAAACACCACCCTTCAATTGCTAGGCAATGAAAATAAGATTTAAAAAAAAAACAGAAAAGATAAAAGTAGAAATTGAAGAAAAGAGGCAAAGATAACTTACTCGGGAAGACTTTCATAAGCAGTCAGTACATTCCAGACTTCACGAACTGGAGCTTTCACTGTTATGCTAGCTACCACACAACGATGGACGCCTCCATTTTCCTTCAGTGAGATTCATAATATAAGGAACTTTGGCCACTAAAGAGCCATAAATACAAAATTGGATTACGTTCATTGAAAAACCGCCACAATTATTTATTTCTACTATGCTAGTGGCTCTGATGATGAATCTAAAAGGTGTCATCATTAGATATTAGATACAATTACGTGTTAGAGTAGAATCACATTATAAAGAAATAGGGGATTCAGAATAAAATTTTTCTACGGAGAGGATCATAAAATGAAAGAAGATTCAAGGCATGCAAAAAACAATCCCACATAAAGGAGTCCTAAACTATCTACAAGAAAGGACTCCTATCCAAAACGACAAGACCCAGTTAATTAATTACAAAAAGTCCAATTCATATAACGAGACATTAAACCTCACATACTATCCCTATAAGTCAGGGGTTGATTCACCTACCAACAAACCATCAAATCTGCGAAGATGAACTTCATCGACCATGCAACGCTTGTCAAGTCGGCATACTTTTCCAAAAACTCCCCAGTTGGTATTCAGTTCATTAGATAATGGGGGCACGGGTCCTAAATTGGAATTAGAATTACCCCCTCTAGAATTTTCCTGTACTATTTCATCCTTCGCACATGTAGCACCATTGAGTGTATTAGAGAGAACCACGGCCTTGGAGTCTTTAATGTTTCCTACTCTTTGACCCCCTTCAGATTTCTCTTCGGCTCTACATGCCAAGGCACGTAGATTCACAGGTAGGTCTGATCTAATTATTCTTTCCAGAAGAATGGCAGGAAAGTTGAATCTCGGTATCACATTAACTTCATACGACAGCATTGTTGGAGATGACGACCTAAAGGAAATAGCAGTGATAGCCGTGCATATTAGCAACTAAAAAGCACAATATCCAGACATGATAACTTCAGAAGAATTCAACAACATGAAAAAATAGTTTAGCTATAAATTTTCCTTATTTCGTAAGAATCGGTCCTTTTATTAAAAATAAAATAAGACAACCTAAGAGCCGAGGAAGAGGGAACGCCCACCCAATAAACTACAAAAGTAGCAACTTTCAATCACTAATAAGCACTAAAATGAAATCAACCAATGAGACCAAATTTAAATCAAATGCAGACTATAAGACTAAATAACAATTTAACCCTTCTATGCTAATGTCTGTGAATGACATAAAAATTACTGTATTTTTGTATTCTTATATTTTTAAAGTTAGTGTCAAAGAACAAATAGACAAAATTTTACCTTGTACCAGCTTTTATGGACCATTTGCCTTCAAATTTTTTGAAGTCCCCATCGACCATGGAGAAAAGGAGTTCACGACTACCATCCTAAGACCAACAATTCACTAAAATTAAAAGGTAGCATGGTCTCAATAGTAACAGAGGTAGTGCAAAGAAATGTATAATACTGTGATGCTAATTAGATAGCAATATGCATCATCGAAAATAAAATGATAAAACAGGTCTTATAAACAGAGTATGGCCTCGGGGTTTTCTCACCGAATTTAGATGCTCTTGAAGATCCAAGACAACTCTAGCTTCAATATGCCAATACAATGCTCGTTGCAGACCTCTTTGTTCCAACCATATCCGACCAGGATGTGGACAAGGAATTCTCCCACTGGACAGAATCACAGAACATAATGACCAGTCCACTTATACAACAGAGATAAATAAAACATGGTAAAATATCTCAACAGCTAGAATAAGATCTTTAGGAAATATGTGCGATGTTCAAAGTCAAACTATCACGAAAAAATGGTTTGGAAGGAAAATATACTCGGCAGTTTTCTGCAGTAAAGCAGTACATAATTCAAGGTGAGTTACAGTAACACCTACATTATTTCTTTCTTGTTTAATCAATAACTGTCATCATGACACAAATATTTGATTCATTGTGTAACAGTAAAAAGGTTTCTTGGTATTTTAATAATCTTGTAATATAACAACCAATGGGCTCAACTTGCCTCTTTACTCGATATAATGATCCACATGACAAAGACAACAACTTTAATAGTTATTATTTCACAAGACCCTGATATGCCGACCAAAGTGATATATGTTTGTTGGAGCAATATAACAAACCAAGATATGTACCTCAAGTGCAGGCACGACCATTTCAATCAAGCACCACCACACTAATAAAACTTTGTAACTTGCACCTCCATGTAATAACAAGAGCTTGATTCAGACAGAACTACCGACATGACTAATGCAGAAGTCTAAATAGTTAATGTTAGTTTGTTAAAGAAAGTTTTAGGCAATCAACCCAGGTTCTTAGCACTTTTTATCATGGTAACTGTCATCTCAACCAAAGAAATATGACATTTATGTAATAACAACGGATCACAGACATATAATAACAACAGACACAAATACCAAACACTAATGTCCTAAAGTAACCACCTGACGAAAACTTGAAACAACAACAGATTACAGACATGTAATGCCTGAAGAAAAAAGTATTACGAATATATAGCACTTTCCTCATACATTTCACGGAACAACATGAAAACAAGAACACGTAACGAACGAGCATTTCAAAAAAGAAATCAGCCACAGTACCTGGACACAAGATTAGGTATGAAATCAGCGAGCCGCTCATAATCCGTAAGAACATTCCAAACCGATTCAATCCCAGAATGAACAAAAATATCAGCACGAATCCGACGCTCCCTCCACGACACAACCTCCACTTCACAACGAACATCTCGCTCCCTCTCTGCCTCACCTTCTTCACCATCTCTTCTACCTCCATAAACCCCACTTTGCCTTTTCAAATTAGAGCCCTTTGCAAAGTACTGGGAGGAATTCCACTCAAATCCATCAGCTGCAGAAAGGGAGACGCATTTGGTGCGCAATGGAAGAGAGGAAGAGGAAGTTTGACAATACTCCGTTTGTGTAGCATAGACACCAGATGTTAGCGGCAAAGGCGGCCCCAAAGTGAAGCTTAAAGCTCTGCAAACAATCATGGTGTTCATGAAGACATCAAAAAGAGAAACTGAAAATTGGTTAATGGGAGAGTGGAGAGTGGAGTGAGAATGGTGATGACAATGAAACAGAGTGAGAGGAGAGAGATTGCGACCATCGTTATAATGTTTTTGTTTGGTAGTAGAAGAATATGAGTGGCTGTAGTGTAAGCTTTCAAAACTCAATAAGGGTATTTTTGTCATTTCATAATGTTTGTGGCTGGTATTGCTCCCTACGCCTTGAGATTATGTTTTATGTAATGATATTTTTATTATGGGCAAATTACGCAATTCACCTTCACAAGTTTTGATTTTTCCTCAACGAAAGTGATTGTGATAATAAATTTTGTTTCATGAGAAAGGGAGGAAATTATATCTAGCCCACGTAAGTCACTCATTCTCATTTATTTATTTTTTTTATCTTTTTCTCTTTCTTTTTTAATAACAACTAGAGGCGAGGAGATTAAACATCAACCTTGATACAAAGGTCATACAAATACCATTGAGTCAAGCACAATTTCACAGGTTTGAAATTCTTAAATCCTACAACTTCTAAAAACGTTTATTTAGTTCATAACCTTTTAAAAAGAGTTTTATTTTGGTCATTGCAGAGTTTGGGTGTCAAGAAAACTTGTAGGAAATTAATTCCAGATTCGAACACTCCACAAGCAAAGTGATCAAACTTATCTGAATGTTCTTGGCATGCAACTCTGAATTAAGTACTGTAAAAGAAGGTGATGAGACTTTGTCATCTACTAGAGAAATTCTATTGTAAAAACTACCCTAAACATCAAATTATCAAAAAACTCATGTGTTATATTTGGTTACTGTAAGACCCGTAGTTAAGAACGTAGATAAGACTCGTAGTTAAGAAAAGTAGATAAGATCCGTATTTAAGATAAGAAGTAAAATTTTGACCAAGTGTCCGAATCAGGCGTTTTGGGTGGTCTACACAACAAGCGGTTGGTTAGTTCGCGAGAAAGGTTACACGAGAAGAGGTTGGTTAGTCCACGAGAAATGTTACACAAGAAGAGGTTGGTTAGTCCGCAAGAAAGGTTATGAGAGAAGACTTTTGATGGCTTAAGTGACAACTATAGAGGTTCGTTAACAAGGCTAGACGTTTTGGGCAAGCTACATGACAAACTTATGGCAATCGATTAAAAGTTAACCCAAGTGTCTTAAGTTAATCATATGTGTTTTTGCGGCTAAATATGAGGTGGATTAAAAACAGAAGGTGGCGACTTATCAAGAGCTTAAGGGTGACTAAGCTTATTTAAAGATTAGTATAAATAAGGGTCTTCAGCCAAATTATTAGTCATAGTTACTCTAAGAATTTGAAGAGAAAAGTTTAAGTGTTTAAGTGCTGCCAAAGTGTCTATGCAAGAAGACTACGCGAGAAGAAGGAGAAGAGAAGCCTTTGAAGTTTAAGTAGTGTAAGTGCTTTCTCTAAAGTATTTAAATGAATTTCCAACGTTCTTTATAAAATATTTACTGATTTGAAATAATGATTTCAACATGCATGTTTTCAAAGAGATTTCAATGAAAAGTTTATGTTATGTTGAAAGCATGCTTTATGTGATTTCAATGATTATGAAATGGTGCTTAAATCATTAGTCTACTTCCTATAAATGAGCTGACTGTTATTTGCACATAATAAATAAAGGTAGCCACGTAGAAAAGGACTACATGTGGAGTGAAGCTGGCCAATGTAGAAAATGACTACATTGTGTTTAGTGACCTGAGCAACAAGAACGAATCAGGATATTCTTGAATGCTGAGGATGAAAAGGTCATCTTAGTAGTCTAAATCCAGGATAATGAGTCCTTGCGTAGAGAATGATTTGGGATTCTTGGCGAAAGAAATGACTTGACTAATGTGTGATATGTGAAATGTGTATTGTTGTGATATGTGAAAGGTATGTTTGATATACGAAATGATATGTTTGCATAAGAGATGTATTTATGCAAAGTGATATGTTTGGAGAAATGATGTTTACAAAAAGGTATTTCGCGAAAAGGGTTTCATAAAATCTCATTGAGTCTTTTAGACTTACGTTTTAATTTCCATCTTGCAAGAAATAGGCGTTAAGGGCAGGTAAGGAAGGATGGGGGGCTTGTTAGGCGAGAAGGCTGCCAAGATGCTTTAGCATTAAGATTTAAGACTTGTAGTTATTTTTAGGTTATAAAGAGTTATAAAACGCTTTGTTCAAGTTAATAAAAGTATATGTTTGTTTTATTCCTCTTATTAAGTTGTTTTATCGCATAAATTATGACTGTAGTTAAGCAAGGAAGGAGTTGACGATTAAGCAAAGCTTAAGGACCTCAAGACTGAGTGTCTTTGGCATCTAACTGCGTCAAGGATGCTCAAGTCACGTCGCATCTCGCAAGACAAGTTAGTAGGTCTACGAGGCAGAGTGTGACAGTTGCCCTATTTTAAACTCATCCTACAACAATAAAAAGGACATAAAAAGTCCATTCTACCCCTAACTCATAGGAACTAAAACTCAAATAAACATATATGGATCCAATGTTAAAAACCCCAAAAAATAAGGTACGTTTTTGCAAAATAAAATAAATTACAAAGCTCAATTTGTTCCATCATGTAGCATCAACTGACTTCAATTATAAATTTTCGGATAAATTATTGTTGCTGCTTGAATCTCCTCAATTGAGTGCACTTCCTCTTGAATGTGAGAATTCAATGGTAATAGTAGTTTTTTTGGCTTTAGAATGTATGATTGGTCTCGAAGGTAACACAAGGGTGTCTTGATTCATATTAATTCTGTTAACTCTGAGGTGGCTTCTTTATTTGATAGCTTTCTTTATTTGGATGACTAAGCTACCAAATAAAATAATAACTTTTAATAATTTAAGATTTTAATTTTAATTAAAGATTAGATAGTAAATTGGTGTTTTATTAGAGAATTCAAAAAGTCATTTTGTCTTCAAGATTTTTAGCATCACCATTTTTGCGCATTGTAATTCTACTTCAGTTTCTCAACTCATATGCTTAGATACAATTCATCTACATACACATTAGTACCTCAAATTTGTGATATTTTATGATTCATTGAAGTGATTTTCTTTCTTTTCCTCTCAATTCTTTATTTTTCATTTTTTGGAGGTACTGTGATTCATTGTGGGAATATTTATCTAAATTCCGTAGAGTTTATTTTAGAAAAATTGGCAAAAAATAGAATATTTGACAAAATATTTACGGTTCATAGAAAAATCAAGTATAATAAATTTTATCTTTTAGTGGTTTTGTTTTATTAAGTGTAAATAGTTTGTCAAATTTTTCTATTATTTTAAAAACAAACCCTTTATTTTATACATTTGTTGTACTTATTTTATTTTTAGTTTATTTCACATTGCCATGGATGTTAACAGTTAACACTAATATGTCAGTTCTATTTTATTCTTTTTGTTATACTCAATGTCGTTCTTCTAATTTGCTTCAAGATTTCAATTTGAAAAATAAATAAAGGGTAGAGAGTCAGAAAGGGGATGTGATAGATTTAAGTTTTGGAGAAAGCATAACAAAATTAGTTTTAAATTTAGATTTATTTGATTCAAGTGTGCTAATTATGTTTGTGTTGACATAAAAGATTCTTATAGAATAAATTAGTAAGATTTCTTGGTTATTTATCAATTTAATTAATATGCTGAATATATAGTCTAACCATCCAAATATAGAAGTCACATCATCATTCCGTTAAAAAGTTAACGGAATTCAAAAAATAGAGGCTAAAATAAGCTTTTTTCAAAAGTTCGAGGACTAAAACAGACGCTTTTAAAACTTTAGGAACCAAAATAGAACAAGATATAAAGTTTAGGGGACCAAAATAAGATTTTGACTATGAGGCTCAAATCCGAAATAGGGAGTCCTATTGAAGAAGAGAGGCATTGAGAAGTGGGATGATCCTTCTAAAATGAAATGAATGATTATTCTAAAGATAAAGTTCAAAGAAAGGAAGGAAGGAAGTTGCGTTTGAAAGAAGGCGATGGAGGAAGAGTGTCACGGTGAAGGAGTTCTATTACAAGAAGAGTTAGTCATTCTGGTAAAGTAACATGAAGCGAAGTCAGAAGAAAAGTGGGCGCCTATGGTCTGTCATGAGAAAGAGAAGGTGAGAAAGGAAAAGGCAGGAAAAAGAAATTAGCTTCTCGAGAAGGAGACAGTGAGGAAGAGTTTGGCTTCTCGAGGAGATAAGGTTTGTCTCGAGGGAATATCTAATCTGGAGTTGATCGTCGGCTTACATGTTGAACTTAGATTTGGTTGCATGGTGCGACAAGGCGGTAAGGCAACATATGTAAAGTGGTAATTCGGAATTGGCGGGTAAAGAAAGTAATCGATCCAAATGATTAGTATAAGTAGGAGTGGAGGCTCTAAGTGAGGTGTTGTTATTTGGAGGTTTTGCCAAGAGAATGTAAGGAGTTGAGTTATGATGAGAAAGTACTAGGCAAGGAGAGGCGTTCGGGGAAGAAGAGGATCAGACATTTGCATGAGTGACCTTAAACTAAACTATTGCATGGATGACTTTCTTAAGCTAAACACTCATGCATGGGTGGCTTGTAAACTAAATGTTTTGTAATGTTTTCTTAATAGATTCTTTCTGAGTCTGAGTCATGAATAACGCGTTCTATATCTCTATGTGTTGTTATGTTGTTGTTGTTGTTCGAAAAGAAAAAAACTATTGATCTCTATGTGCTGAATGTGTGCGAACCGTTAGCCTTATTCTTATCAAGTGAGCAGTGATTATGTGGTGTGCACATAATATGGCGTTGTGTGGACGACCAATGCAACAAGAAATTAATCAAGAAACTTCTCAGATGTTGTGGATGGAGTGAACATCACAGTCGCTTAATCGCAAGATACTAGTGAGAGTGAATCACAGTAGGCTTCATGAGGGGGAGGATTCATGTTCTTGGTAGAAAGGAATAAGAGAAAGCTAATGTAAGATTTCTGTGATTTATGAAATGAGGTGTTGGAATACGTGTTTGAGAAATGAAAATAAATTTGTGCCCGACTTGTATTCCCAAAAGGTTTTTCAAAATCTTCAATCACTAAGTATTTGACTTACGTATTTAGATTTTCTTTCCCCAGGTGTTGAGGCGTTGAGGCCAAGTAAGAAAAGTTAAGATGGATTGTGACGCGGAAAAGCTAATTGAGTTATCCATCTTCGAATGGTTTAAAGTTATTACGTGTAGGGAGGAATGCATCCTAATTTTATGTATGGGATGAGTATTGTCTTCAAGACGTGTTGCTATGCGATCAAGGAGAAGGATTAAGAAAGGGGTTCTTATACTTTTGAACACCTTAACGCGAAGAGCAGTACCAGTGGATGAAAGAAGGTAGGGAGCTTAGAGCTTAGAGTTTATTTATGTGCCTTGCGAGAAAGGAAATATAATTGTGAAGTATTGGATTAAGTAATAAAAGTAAAGTTGTGTTACTATTTTCTTTTCACTGCGTTGAGTTGTAAAGATCTTCCGAGTTCAAAGTAGAGCTCTGCATTGAAAATTAGTAAGAGAAGTTCTGTTACTAGGCGTTCAACTCGTTATCTCATGGAGAGGTACACGTTGGGTGTCTAGGCGGCACACCTCCTTCTAGTAGCATGAAGTGGGGGGGGGGGGGCATGACATTAACCTTAAAATAATTAACTTAGGCTATGTTTAGGGCTAGAAGTGGATCGGAGTAGAGTGTGCTATAATAGTCTACTCCTTGTTTAGGGCAATGTTTAGTTAGGATTATGATTTAAAATAACTCACATGCCTTACTATTCTTCAACCCTAGGAGTATTGTTTCAAGGGCTGGAAAGTTCATCGATAAACTTTCGGACACCACCTCAAGTACTCGTCGTTGATCAATCTCAAACCACCACCTTGACTCTACCAATGAACCTCTGACAACCAACTTTGACGATTGTCGCCACCGATCAACCTTGATTTTTTTTAATAAAAACAATTGTAGGCTAACCTTGAAAGCCTTGTTGGAAAGTTGTTTGGGTAAGTGTTGAGACATCCTACAGGAAAGGATGCGAAAGAAAGCAGACGACGAAGAGAAGCGTTAGCCAAAGGACTCAGTTGCATAAAGGTGAGTAACTGATAGGAATAGATGGCGAGAGAGGCAATGCGCTGAGCGAGACATTGGCAGAATACCGCAAGACGTATCGGTACCTTAGAAATTGAGGTGAGAAAGTAAACATCTTGTCAAGCAACATGATGACTCGCTGTGGGAAAATAAACTATGGTAGCTTCTTCGAGACGAGAACAGGAACAGTCCCAATGAGATAAGGTGAGTGTCTCAAGGGAAATTAAATAGCCGTTGATGAATAGACAATGTGTCAAGTTTGGATTGGTATCATAACCGGTGCGTGCTAAAAGGACGCGTGTAAGGCACATAAGTGACCCTTGGATGTGAAAGGCCTCTAAAAACAGGGTCGAAAAGCCAAAGAAAGGTGCAGTTTTTCCTAAAAGAAAAAGTGTAGATTTTTCTGATGAGGGAAAAAGGAGAAAGTTTCTAATGCTGAATGGATGAATCCTCCAGCCGTCAGACGAAAAGAGAAAGTGGGAAGCTGAGAAGGGAGAAGTCAAGGCTAAGTATTTTGTGTGAGTGACACATTGTTTTAAAAGCTGACATTTAAGCATAGTTTTCAGTTACTCAAGCAATAGCTTGTGAGTGACAAAAATGATTTACATATATATTGTGAATAATGTTATAGTGCTTTGTTTTATGAGCATTGTTCGAAAGGTATGAATGTGGTTTTAGTATCCTTCTTTGAATGATCAAGTATGTTTTATGAATCCTATTTCTGCGACTGTTAAGATCCATTTTTGTCAACATTTTCTGAAAGTAAGGTAAAAGGGGTAAACATTCCCATAAACCAAAGTATTTTTTTAAAGATGGAAAATCATGTTTTATAAATAGTGGTAAACGATTTCAAATATGATATCTAAACCACTAGTTGATCTTTGTTCTAAGAAGTAATGTTTATACATGATGCATGTTGAGTATTCTTTCTCTGTGTTGACGATTACTAAAACTCTTTTAGACCAAAGTTAATCAACATTCGTTAACTAAAGAGTCATTCCACTAAAGACTCTTAGCTGCACTCCCCTCACTATAGATATATTTCTGTCCACTTGATATAACCATAATGGGTAAGTCGATCCTTCACAGGTTGTTCGTAATCTTGGCTGGGTTAAAATACTGTTTTACCCCCGAGATTACATCTTGCTCTTTAAGACCCACTGATCCACTATTGAACAATTGGTTTAAGGTCCAACCTATAAACCAGAATCCTTTTCGGGCCAATGAGAAGGTGGGGCCCCTTGTTCAAGACTTGGATTCAGTCCTTAAGGGAACAACCTATCTACTATCCCAGAAGTGGTTAGGAGTGAATTCCATCTTGCACCCTATGTCCTTAGCTATCCACTCGGTCTTACCCCTGAAATGGGAGGCTTATTGGGCCAGCGATGTTGAGCTGCCCTCACCTATGCAGATCTAAGGATACTACCAAATGAAAAGAAGTTCATAGTTAGCTCAGGATTAAGATCAAGTTACCTAAGTCATCATAAATGAAATAGTCAGTTTATAGTTTACGGTGTTATAACTAAAAGTGACTACTTTGTGTTCCAGTCTTATGTAAACCATTTACATAGGATGCCCCCACTCCCATGTCTCTACATGAACGATTCAGGATTACATCGTTTGTACTAACTACGGAGCGGGCCACATCCATAGTGTTTATCCAGAATAAGGCGCCCAACCTTATTCATACACTATAGACCATTTGGGCTATTAACTTGAACTTAATCCATGTTTATGTCTCCACATAAAGTTCAAGTATATATGAAAAACTAGTAAATAGCCTCGAGATCTTAAAATTATTGGTTTTAAGATTATAGCATTTAATAATAAATTTTATTGAATCAAATAACAAAGTATGAGTTTTAGGACACAAATTCCAACACGACTGTGTGTCATGTCGTTGATGACTTCATAAATGATGGTTGTGAATAATTACTCATTCAAAGCAGATATAGCGATGACGAATAATAATACTGACGAATCATGTATTCACATATATTTCATTTTTTATATATTCAGTTTCAAGTACTCTCATATTTTGAATTAATTTTGGTTTATATGTCGTTAGGTATACTTTGTCTAATTTCCCTACTGGTTTAGATGAGAGTGATTCCATTTTTTTATTTTAACGCCGAGGAGATTAATATCATAAGAGGCACGTCATTTGTGGACGACACATTAGGTTAGTCACCGTTACATAAACAATTAATTGCATAAGTCCGGAGTTCTGTTTATGAAATTATTCTATTTTCTTAGATGCCTCTCAACTTACTGGTCGAACTTTTATGAGATAGGAGCACTCGAGGAACCTGGGGTTGGAACGATATGTCGCACAACACAAGAAGATCCCCATATTTATTGCTCCAAGACAGGATAAGTTGATCTCGCCACACGTTGTTCGCTTCACCAATACCATCGGTGTGTTAACTTGAGATAATTTTCCAGTTCGCTTTCTTAAGTGAACTGACATTACATCAGAGTACATCGAGCTCGTGAAGAGTGGTTTATAGGTAAGTTTTTAAATCACCCGTACATATATGGTACCTACGTATATATATATATATATATATATATATATATATATAATCCTAATCCATGTGTACTTTTCTTTTGTAGCAACGTTTCGTGCCAGAATTCACAGATTTAACACTTACTCGGTTTGTTGAGCATCAAATGCTCACCTTCTGGAAGGAGTTAAGGGGGCAGAACTCCGCCATTTTAAGAAGTTCAGTGATCTTCAACTGGGTTGTGCCAACCCACCCCCGAGAGTGAAGAATCGTGTGCAAGATTGACACTTCGTATGTGACCATTACCTTACTGGAAAATTTTAGGTGATTTAGAACTTTTAATGTTCTTAAGTGGTAGTTCATTTTTTTTACGTAACATTTTGATTGTTTACATGTAGGAGCAATCATTGATGAACAGGCTTGCTTGAGCAAAGTAGCTCTAAAACCACAGTAGCGACACCAAGTTGTTTCTACAATGATAGCACGATCTCGCTAAACAACGGGGTCATGTAATCGATTATGTGCAGTTATTCAAGGAAAAACACTATTAGGCTAGCCGATTTGTTTCGTCGGCGGCTACTGATGCTCATGAAATTTTCTACAATACTTTTGTCTTATTTTGCACAACATTTAATATACACTTTTGACTTAATTAATAAATTTTTTATTGAGAATCAAATGTTGGAACTTCATTTCTAGCTTACCCTAGAGAGTTCTCAACCACTCTCTAAGGACGAGATATGCGAGACAGCTTGGGTAGATGGTCGAGCTACTCAAAAGGTTTTGGTTGGGGTCTCAACCTAAAGTCTTGACACTCTGCTGGCGATTCTTCGTCTACATCCCACGAGAAAGAGATGCATGCCAGGGAGGTTAACGAGCTAAAAGCTCATCTTCGGGAAGTAGAAGAATAAAGTAACCAGCGGTACGAAGAAAATGCTCGACAGATGGAAGAAATGAATAAAATGATTGAAGAACTCCTTTGGACATCGAGAGGACCTTGATTTCATTGAGGTCATAATTTTGAACTTTTATGTTTTTTAATTTCTTATTAGTGATATATATATTTAAACTTAATTTCATGTAATTGTAGGTTTCAAGACATGGGGGAATTGCATCCGCACCGCGTAGATTATGTTTTTAGTTTTCATTATTCATGTACTTTCTGAACTACAAACGTGTCGCATCAGTAGTTCATTTAAGCCAACATGCATGATGATGTCGGCAGTACCCTATTAGCGATGCACTAACCAACGTCGACATTACCTCATTGTCAACGTGTTGACCATGTCAACGAATCACGCATCGGCATTACCTCTTTGTGATGTCTTCTCATTTGTGCATTGACGTTTCCTATCATGACACTGTACTAACGACACGTGTCCTGACATGCATGTCCATGTTGGCATAGCCTTTCCCGAACGCATTTTGGGTTTTTTACTATGCATGAATGCATCGGTAAAATCCCAAGTTCTTGTAGTGATAATTAGAAACCAATATATTTTCATGTTTAAATATTTTGTTACACATAATTCATGTCAAGAAATGTGATTTGACGACACTGTTTCTGTTTAAATAAGTCTGTCGACACTCGTTTGACGTCGTTATTTTTCAATTCACTACACATATTTTCTATCATATATTTCTCTTGTAAAAAATATTAAATACATGATTTAACATTACGCACATATGTTTAGAAATATTTTTATATTGATAATGAAATATGTAAATTACATTGTCGATGAAGATTTTACAATAATCCAAAAGATAAATTAACTGTAATATTACATGTATGTGTGACCTAATTTAATCAAACTAACGCATAAATGGACTTGATTGATACTGTAACGATCCAACTCTTTATACTAAGTTGAGGTCATTACTAAAAAGAAACAATAACAAGAGACACTTTTTCGAAAAGAGGAAGAATAAATTTTCATTAAAAACATAATACTGAAACATTGATACATATACGTGGAAGCAAAACTGAGTCCCCATATGGCATGTCATGGATCATTCTATGTCGCTCGTCTGTTTTCCTCTACCTTTACCTTTACCTTTGCCTTAAATATTAAACATAGAAATAGTATAATAAACATATACTCAGTAAGGGACCCACTACTAGTCTCGCTAGGTGTCGGTTAACTTTCCATTAGAGTCTTGAAGAGTAGTGCCCCTAAACTGGCATGTTCCTGAATACGTGCAATCTATAATCCCGTAGGAACATCTTTGGTCTTTAGTGAACCCAAAGGAACACCTAGGATAAACTAGTCTTTAGTGGACCTAGAGGAAATACTAAGACAATCGGGTTGTGAGTGACCCCGTCGAGTCATTTATATATATATCATCTCATACTAGACTAGTGATCCTATCAGACTACATAGTCCTAAAAAGGTGGTGATCCCGAGGGACACCCATATGGATATGACTCTAATAGACAAAGTTAACAAAACAGCCATCCATAGCATGTAGCATAACATAAACATGACATGAATATTAATCTTAACGTCCTTAATCATGTGATTATATATCATGCATCATCATCAACGTAAATCAGTCATCATCATCAACATACTACCAGTCATAAACATAATATCAGTCATCATCATCAATTATCAATCATCAACATTAACACATTATGCATCTTAGCTACATCAATCCATAATGAAAAATTGCATGCAAGCCCTTAACTTCAGTTCGAATGTCTAGTAGGAGAATCTCTTACCTGGAGATTTTAGCCAAACAAAGTACTCCCTAGCTGACAGTAAAAATTCTCCAATTAAGTTGATCATAATTATAAAAGGAAATTTCAGTATCTTAATTAATGAAATTAGCAATTGGCTATCATCTAAAAATTCTCTCAAATTAATTAACTTTATAAAAAAAATGGGGTTGAAACCAATTCAATCTTGATTGGAAAAAATCCAAGATTTAAATCTTAAAAAAAGTTGTCAATTGAACTTTTAAAGAAATCCCAAATAGATCCAAAATTAAATTAACAAAATATTAATTTAATTTCATTAACTTACTAAGGTTACTCAAATGGAAGTTGAAAAAAAAATCTCTTATCCATGATGGGAAAATTCATCACTTTAAATCTTCAAATTTTGCCAAAAAGACCAATCATAACTAAAACTGGTGAGGCGGTCGCAGTAGGGGGTTTCAAATATTTATCTTAGTGAAGAAGATAAAGAGTCTTTTTCTTTTTTTCCTTTTCTTTTCAACTTAGGAATTTCAATGTTATTTATAGACCCAAATAATAACAATAATATTTATTATTATTATTTTCTTTTCCTTTTAGTATATATATATAATACCAAAATACACATCTATTTTTATTTCCATTATCTTTCCTAAATAAATTCTTTAAATGCACAAAATCTTAGACATTTATAACCATTAATAATAATAATAATAATAATAATAATAATAATAATAATAATAATAATAATAATAATAATAATAATAATAATAATAATAATAATAATAATAATAATACTTCTTTATTATTATTTTTTTCTCTCACCAAAATCTATGATAAACATATATATTTATTTAAACATCATTCTCTCTTCTAAATAAATATATCTTTTCTCGTTCAATCAAATCAATCATATCTCTCTTCATGGATTATCTTCTTTTCCAAATAAATATAATTATATTTTGTCATATAATTAACTTCACTTTTCCATATTAATTATTTACACAAAACCAAATAATTAATATCATATTCCACCAAGAATTCAAGTTATTAATTAAATATATATATATATATCTGCATCTATATATATACTCAATTAAATCCAATTCCACCAAAACCAACTTTCCCCTCCAAAATCTCAAATTAACTTAAATCCTTAATTCTTTTTAATCAATCAAATCTTTTCCAATAAATCACTCATAAAATTCCAACATCAATTATTTTAACCCAACCATTAAATTTTGGCTGCAATCCTTAATATAACACCTAAATAATTTAACATAATTAATAAAAACTCCTTAAAGATTTGGGATGTTACATTTCTTTTCCTAATAATTATATTTCAATATATAATTATCAATTTTCTTTTTTAAATAAATCCAATTTCTTCTCTTTCTTTATTTATCCAATCATAACTTCTCTCCAGAATCTGTTGGAATTGATGTCCTAAAACTCGTAGTTTGTAGTTAAATTATAGTCTATTCAATAAAATGGTTATTGAAGACTTATTACTGAAAATAGAATACTATAATTTTGAATCTAATAAACTAAGGTCCTAAGGCTACCTAGTGTAGACTTGAACATTATGTAGAGACATAAACGTGGATCACGTTCGAGTTTATAGCCCAAACGGTCTATAGTGTATGAATAAGGTTAGATGCGTTATTCTGGAAATGCTATGGATGCGGCCCACTTTGTAGTTAGTACAAAGGAAGTGATCTAAATCGTTCATGTAGAGACATGAAAGTGGAGGCATCCTATGTAAAGAGTTTACATAAGATGAAACCACGAAATAGTCACTTTTAAGTTATAACACCGCTGACTATATAAACTCACTATTTCGATTATGATGACTTAGGTAACTTAATCTTAATCCTGAGCTAACTATGAACTTCTGTTCAAACGGTATTATCCTTAGATCTACATAGGTGAGAGCAGCTCAATGGTGCTGGTCTATTAAGCCTCCAATTTTAAGGATAAGACCGGGTGGATGACTAGGGACACAGGGTGAAAGAAGAAATTCACTCCTACCCGTGGTAGAGTTAGTAGATAGGTTGTTCCCTTAAGAACTGAATCCAAGTCTTGAACAAGAGGCCCCGCCCTCTCATTGGCCTGAGAGGGATTCGGTTTATAGGTTCGGCCTAAAACCAATTGTTCAATAGTGGATCAGTGGGACTCAAGGAACAAGATGTAGTCTCGAGGGTAAAACGATATTTTAACCCAGTCGATATTAGGAACAACCTATGAAGGAATAACTTACTGATTATGGTTATATCAGATGAACAAAAATATATCTATAGTGAGGGGAGTGCAACTACGAGACTTTAGTAGAATGACTCGTTAGTTAATGAATGTTGATTAGCTTGGTCTAAAAGGGTTTAGCCAGTTAATCTCGGTTCATTGGAGCCCATGATCTATAGGTTCATTAGGTTCCCTGTAGCTCATACGGAATTAACTTAGAACAACATGTTGGAATAATTCGAATTGTTCAAATTATGTAAAGAGAAAGAAATCGACAACTACATGTTATATAGTCGTCGGTTATAGCTTTGAGTAAGAGTTTTATGTTTAAATGTGATTTAAATATTAAAAATATGAATAGGGATTCATATTCGAAAGCTCGGAATTAATGAAAATGGTCAAAGTTGTCAAAAGTCAAAATGTTGACTTTTGACTTTGAAAAGTCAAACATTGACTGGCTTTATATTCAAATGTGATTTGAATTTGAAAGAAAATGTGATTTGAATTTGAAAGAAAAATGAATGCGGATTGATGCTCAGGAGGTTGGAATTAGTCATGACAGACAAAATGGTAAAAAGTCAAAATGTTGACTTTTGACTTTGACTAAAATGGTTAAAAGACCATTTTGCCCCTTGACCAAAGTTAGTGGGACAATCCAACATTTTGTTGGATAATTCCACTAACTCTTAGTAGGCTATGTGGAAGCTTATGGTAATGACACCAAGCCCACTAAGAGAAAATGGAATGGTGATTAATTCCACTAAATGTTAGTGGAATGCAAGGTGTTGAGATTTTGGCCAACTAATTACATGCAATTTAGCATGTAATTAGGTTATAAATAGTCATCTTTTCAAATTGAAAAAGACTTTTTGGCCATTTTTTATTTTCAAAATTTTTTTCCTCTCTTCAAAATAAAACTTATCTCAACTTAATTCCCTCCAATTTTTCCACATCTCTCTCTAATTCCTTCAATTAACGTGTCCCACAACCCATTTCTTAGTTTGGAGATTAGCGGGTCAACTTTAGTGGGTCCGATTTGAGTTCGAGAGAAGATTTCAATAAGTCGGAAAAAGCTTCAAAGGTTTGTTTTTTTTAACCCTAACTAGTGTAACTAGGATTGTGTTTAATGCATGTTAATCTTTTAGTGTTTAGATGTAATTAGAATAAAATCTGATTCTTTTATCCACTGCGCTTGTTTCGTTTCTTCAGAATCAATATTTATATTTATTCAAAATAATTAATTATCTTCCACTATAATTAATTATTATTTATCTTTCTTCAAAATAATTAATTATCTTCCATAATAATTAATTATTAATTAGAGGTCTTTTCAAAAATATAAAAAAGCGACAAATTACTTACACTGCATAGAACAATTCCGAAAATGGAAAAAGCCCAGAGGCCCACCATGTAAAATACCAAAAATATCCCTTCAACAATGCCCATAATATATTTGGTAACGCAATTTGGTACACGATCGTTTAGATTTGACTATTATTTGGTACACGATTGTTTAGATTTTTTTTTCAATTCTATCGTTTAATTTTATTACACGATTGTTTAATTAATTGGGTTACATGATCGTTTAGATCTGTCTACACAATCGTTTAGATTTGGCTACCCTAAATCTAAACCATTTTTTTTCAAAATTTGGTATAGAATCGTTTAGATTTGGCTACACGATCGTTTAGATTTCGGGTTCCAAATCTAAACGATTTTTTTTAAACTTGGTATACAATGGTTTAGATTTGACTACACGATCGTTTAGATTTGGCTACCCTAAATCTAAATGATCTTTTTTTTTCAAAATTTGGTATAAACGATTTTTTTCAATATTCTTTATACACAATCTTTTAGTCTTTTAGTTTTTGTTACCCTAATTTAAATGTCTAACCAATTTTTTCAAGATTCTTTAATTTGATTACCTAATCTAAACGTAAAAAAGAAAAGAAGAAAGACGATATGATGCATGCAATGAATGAAAAAAATGGAAAAAGAAGAAAGAGGAAGAAAGACATGCACATACCTAAAAAAGAGAGAAAAACAAGAAAGACGATAGAAAGAAATAGATTTGGTTACCCAAATCTAAAAAAAAAAAAAGACGGAAGAAATCGCCTGAAGAGTACAAAGGAAGACGATAAAAAAATCGCACAGAGGAGAAAAAGATGGAAGGGCAAATATGGAATATTTGAAAAATGGCTAATTTTATGAGTTTTGTTACACAGGCCGTAAATATTTCAGTAGTTTGTTATATTTAGGAAAGTTCCCCTATTATTTATCTTTCTTCAAAATAATTATCTTCCACAATAATTAATTATTATTTATCTTTCTCCAAAATAATTATCCTTTTACAAATAATTATATTTTTCCAAAATATAATTATTTTCTTTTTTCTCCCTTAGTGAATATCTTTTCTCCAAAATACAATTATCTTTTCTTTAAATAATTATATTTCAACAAATATAATTATCTTTTCCTTTCACATAATAAATATATATATATATTTCCACAAATACATATAATTATCAAATCTCCAACAAACACTCTACAATTTAATTAAATAACATTCATAATTATTTTATTTAATTCAACTTCAATAACACAAAAAAATCCACAACTTTACTTAATTCTCTTAACCTACCATTTAATCAAAATCTCAACAAATACCACATGCCAAAACCTCTAATTAATTAAATATTCATCCAACAAATATTTAATTAATTTCAATTTTCACAAAATCAAATAATTCTCATTAAATGAATTCAAAATAGTGCCCAATAAATTAAATCTAATTAAACAAAACTAAGATAATTAACTCCAAAATTATCTTAATTTTGAGGGTGTTACAAATACCATGGTCCACGAATTCTTCAACTACCTGCAGATTTAAAGAAAATGAACCTTAATCAATATTCATTACGGAAAATACATAAGCATAAGCATAAACATTAAGTACATGCAAAAGAAAGAGATTTCACCTTCTTTATAATGCTGACAAATGAACTTTTTAAAATAAGCAAGGTTTTCAATAAAAGGACCAGGGACATAAAAGATAAATAAAAACACCGACTACATAACATAAGCATAAACATAGTAAATAAATGTTACAAATGTAAGTTTCAATTCAATCTTTACAGACCCAACAATGTTCTAGTTTGCTTCAAGTTGAAACTTAAGCATAAACTTACCCTTAGGCCCTCTCCCCCCTCCAAAGTCATTACAAAACAAAGTATCAAGTTCTTAAAACAAATGTCTAAGCCGATCTAACAAAATAGCTTTTCAATGACTACCATAGCTACTAGATAGCCAACGCAACAAAGTTCAAGTTTCTAAGTACTACATATCAACATGATTCCTAACACATATGGCTAAGCGGATCACACAAAATAGCTTTTCAATGACTACCATAACTAAGCGGATCACACAAAAGCAACAAAAAAAAATCATCTAAGCTATTGAATTTTTTTTATTAATTTCTTTGATTGGAGGAATAAATCTTTTTCCTAATATGAATTTATACAATTTGAATAGGTACTGGGTCATATAAGTTTATCATCAACTCATTTTATCATTTACTAGAGGAGATTAAATTGAAAATTGTTAGAAATCATGGGAACTCATATTTATAAAAACATGTAGCAATTCTTAACTTTCTTTCACCCAAGCAGATTTAACTAACAACTAAAGAGAGTGAAGGGAACGAACAAGTGGCCTAGGATAGAGGAGCACCGTAGTAACCACTGGATGGAGGAGCGATCACTGTAAGAAGAACCGATAAATGAGGGACCAAGGAGAAGCACCGAACAGTAGAGACGTCGAATGGAGATGACACGAGGAAACTTGTGAGCAAACTGGATGAATCAGAAGATGACGACAAACAGAAAATGTGAGGAACACGACAACAGACGTTTAATGTGAGGAAACTTGATGACGCTTACTAATAAAGAAGATCAAAAAATGAAGGCAGCGATTGGTGGAAGGGTTTTAACGGCAGAAACTGGAAGAAGAGCTTTGGAGAGGTGGTTAGAGGGTTTTTTTCGATGACGAACGAGGGAGAAACATTTTGGTTTCGCATTTCAGAGGTACTATCACGGTAAAAAAGCATATGATTAAAATACACTAATTAGTAAGCTCACTAAATATATATCATGCAACAATATATGAAAAAATGATATGGAAAATGTTATACTAGTTGCAAGCGAAGAACCAAGAAAAAGGGTAATGAACTCACCAATTTACCTTGAAAAAAGAATTTTTAGATTTACCTTTACGTTTTACCGTAGTTTGGTGGCAAGTTAGGGTGTCGAAGCCAGGCGAATGGTTGCTAACAAAAATTCTTGAAACTAAAACTTAAAAGGAAACTGGTTAGTAAAAAAAGGAAAACATAAAAGAATATGTAGAAATATCAAGAAAATTTGTAACAAATAATCAAAGCAAGTTGTTCTTGAGATGCAAATATAATCCACAAACAAAAAGTAGAAATTAAGTTCTATGAGAAAAACAAGGCGAGGGGTAATGTGCATTATTCAATTCCTATCATTGAGCTAAAAGAAACATGAATGACTTTTGCTTTAAAAAGGAGATTCTTGGTCAAGGTCCTTGCAAGATCAACTTGCTTAAGTTGATCTTGCAAGAACCTTGGTTAAGATTCAATCATCTAATTAAACAAAGAAAGATCAAACACATGCATACAAAAATTGCTTTATCCACACATGTCATTGATCAAAGATATGTGACAATCAAAATCTTAACCAAGAAGTTAAATCAAGTAAGCTTTGCCTTAACTAGTTTCAAGAAAAGAGATAGGGACACACACAAGCATTCATTGTTAATCCTTGCAACAACAATTCATGCTAAATTCTTGTTCTTTAAAATAAATTAAAGTACCTTGCATACTTTTGAGAAAAAAATGCAACAAGGGTTTAATTGAATTGATTGAATTAAACTCATATTATGCCAAGAACAAGGATGATTTATCTAAGCTTTAAGACGATCGATCTTTCAAGAATTAACATGTTCATAACAAGCAAGAAACAATATGAAATGTCTTATAGATAAAGATAATCAATTGAATCTTGCACTTTAATTTTCTAACAAAAATGCATCTTGCATACTAATTAAACAATCAAGAACGAATCAATAGTTTATTTCACAAAGAACACATGGAATTGAAAGTAGAATTTGTTCTTAAACAAAAGTAAAGAATCAACATGCTAAATTTGAAGGAAAATGGAAGAAACTCTCAAAGAAGTTGAATACCTTAGAAGATTACCATTCCACTAATTCTAAAACAAAAGTGCTTGATAGAAGAAATTTTGGTAGAATTTCTGGATGAAAATAGGAGAAGAAAGAACTTTATTATGTTTTTTTTAGAGAGGGTTTTACAACCTAAGTACGATTGTTTTTGTTAAATGATGGAATGAATTGAAAAATACATTGAAGATGGGTATTTATGGGAAAAAAATAAAAGAAAACCGCTAGGATTAGAACTGCCGACTTTAGGGAGGCAAACACTTCAATTTGATGAAAGCAAAGACCTTTTTTGGGTTTTTTGTGGGAAAATTACGAATTTGTCACTCATAGTATATGAAAACAATGATTTATAGCTTTGAGGATTCGAAGTTGGGACGTTGAGGACGTGCGATGCATCTGTGAGCAACATGTGGCAGAATGCGAATGGTGCTTGTGAACTTTTGTTGAAGTGTAAGGCTCATAGAGGTGCTATGTCACAATCGCAACCTTTTAAACACGGGACAGACGATTGTGTGGCACTTGTTCTACTCAGTTAACAAGTTAGCAGTGCAAAATCCAAAAATCACAGACAAACTTGCGGTATGATGTAGCCTCCCTTCACGTTCTTGAGAAAATTGTTTTATAAAACATGAAAGACAAAGAAAAGCAGTGAAATCATCATTAAAGCAAGCATTGGTGACTGTCAATTGCAAAGAAAGCTTTGATTGCAAAGAGTGCGACAAGGCTTGGTGGGGGATTCAGCTATTAGGTCTCCCCTATAGTACATTTTGAACACTTTTAGCTTTAACAGGCTTGCATATGAAAATGCCAAAACGTCACACCCTATATCGGTGACATAAAAAGAAAAGCAATAGACTAAACTATGTACAAAACATAAAAAAAAAAAAAAAAAGTGATTTGGGGGAATTTGGGCATGTGGCTATAGGCAAACAACGCCTTAGACAAGCATGCTTGTGATATTCTCCCTCATTTAAACAATTCACGTCCTTGTAGACTAGCAAAGTTGGAACTCTTCGATCTCTTACTTCTAGCTTCAAGGTCTTCTGTAACGCCCCAAAAAAATTAAGATAATTTTGGAGTTAATTATCTTAATTTTGTTTAATTAGATTTGATTTATTGGGCGTTTTTTTGAATACATTTAATGAGAATTATTTGATTTATGTGGGAATTGAAATTAATTAAATATTTGTTGGATGAATATTTAATTAATTAGAGGTTTTGACATGTGGTGTTTGTTGAGTTTTTGATTAAATGGTAGGTTAAGAGGATTAAGTAAAGTTGTGGATTTTTAGTGCTGTTGAAGTTGAATTTAATTAAATAATTATGGATGTTATTTAATTAAATTGTGAGGTGGAAAGTTTGTTGGAGATTTAATAATTATATGTATATGTGAATATATATATAATTATTATGTTAAAGGAAAAGATAATTATATTTGTTGAAATATAATTATTTAAGGAAAAGATAATTGTATTTTGGAGAAAGAATATTTTTAAGGGAGAAAAAGAAAAATAATTATATTTTGGATAAATATAATTATTTATAAAATGATATTTATTTTCGCGAAAGATAAATAATAATTAATTATTATGAAAGATAATTAATTATTTTGGAGAAAGATAAATAATAATTAATTATTGTGCAGAAACATAAATCTTGATTATGGAGTGGAGTTGTTATGGTTGGGTTAAGATAATTCTTGTTGGAAGTTATAAGTGTTTATTGGAAAAGATTTGATTGATTAAAAGAATGGGGGATTTAAGTTAATTTGAGTTTTTGGAGGGAAAAGTTAGTTTTGGTGGAATTAGATTTAATTGAGTATATATATATATATATTTAATTAATAATTTGGAAAAGTGAAGTTAATTATATGATGAAATATAATTATATTTTTTTGAGAAAGAAGATAATCCATGTGGAGAGAGATGATGGATTTTGATTGGATGAAAAAGATATATATTTATTTAAAAGAGAGAATAATGGTTTAAATAAATATATATGTTTATTGTAGATTTTGGTGAGAGAAAAATAATAATAATAAAGAAGTATTATTATTATTATTAATGGTTATAAATGTCTAAGATTTTGTGCATTTAAGCATTTATTTAGGAAAGATAATGGAAATAAAGATATATGTATATATTTAGTATTATATATATATATATATATATATATATATATATATATATATATATCCTTAAAGGAAAAGGAAATAATAATAACAATAAATATTATTGTTATTATTTGGGTTTATAAATAGCATTGGAATGCTTAAGTTAAAAAGTAAAGACAAAATAAAAAGGTTCTTCATCTTCTTCTCTAAGATAACCTTCTGCCGCTGTCGCTTCACCAATTTTAGTTATGATCGGTCCCTTTGACAAAGCTTGAAGAATTGATGAATTTTCTCATCAAGATTTAGATAATTTTTCAACCTCAATTTGGTCAAGTTTGGTAAGCCAAGGTAATTAAATTAATGATTTATTAATTTAATTTTGAATCTAATTGGAGTTTCTTTAAAGGTTCAGTTGGTTAAATTTTTAGATTTAATCTTGGATTTTTCCCAATCAAGGTTGAATTGGTTTCAACTTAAATTTGGATAAGTTAAATTGGGAATTTTTAGATACTAGCACCATTGTTAAATTTTATTAATTAAGTTATTGATTTTCCCTTATTGTTTAGGATCTACTTTAATTGGGAATTACTGTCAGCAAAGAAATACTTTTTAGCTAATCTCAAGGTAAGAGATTCTACTACTAGACCTTCGAACTAAATTTAAGAGACTGCATGTATTTACAATTATGCATTGATGGTAGCTAAGATGCATAATGCGATGCTATAGATGATGATTGATATTATAATTGATGATGATGACTGATACTATGATTGACATTGATGATTGGTATGCTTATGATATTTATGATGCATGATATATTCATCACATGAATAAGGACGTTATGATTAATATTCATGTCATGTTATGATGTTTATGATGCTGTTACATGCTTTGGATTGTGGTGTGTCTGTTAAGTTTTTTACCCCACCTGTATCGTGGTCCTATCTATGGGGTCACTTGCATGACTAGGGGTGTTCCTACGGGATCACTCGCACGATTTAGGGGTGTACCTACGGATCACATGCACGGTTAAGGGACAGTTATATTGTGTATACGGGATCACTCGCACGACAAAGGGTGTTCCGACGGGACCACTCGCACGATTAGGGGTGTACCTACGTATTACATATATGTTTATGGAGTGTATACGAGGTCACTCGCACGACTAGGGGTGTTCCGACGAGACCACTCGCACGATTAGGGGTGTACCTACATATTACATATATGTTTATGAAGTGTGTACTTGTGATCACTCACACGACTAGGGGTGTTCGTTCGGGATCACTCGCACGATTTAAAGGTGTTCGTAAGGTCTCACTCACTCAGGTGTGCTCCATTGGACACATAACGTTATGATTATGTTTTTAACGAAAAGTTAACAGATCACCTAGCGGGACTAGTAATGGGTCCCTTACTGAGTATATTTATATACTGACTCTTTCCTATGTTTAATATTTCAGGCTAAGGTAAAGAACTTAAGAAGCTGGCGAGCGACAGCGAGGGATCCGTGGCATGTCATATGGGGACACAGTTCAGTTTCCGCACTCATTTATATGTCTTTCAGTATTTTTAAATTTTAACCATTTTACTTAAAGATTTTATTCTATTTATTTGTTTTTAGTTCTTTAAAATTGTTAGAACCCGCGGGTCACGTTTCCAAATTATTTTTGTTAATTTTGAAAATCTTATGTTTTTTGTGAACGTTTTGATATTAATTTTATAAAGATTTTAGTTATCCTCTTTTAAAAACAAATGTCTTTTGATGTTTATCTTTTTAGTAATGACCTTAACTTAGTTACAAAGTTCGGGTCGTTACATCTTCGACACATTCCCAACTTGTTTCTTTCTGAGGGAGGTTATTCCACTTCACTAGGAATTCATGTATTCTCCTCGTGGGTGTTCTACCTTTCATTACTCTGTTAGCAAGGATTTCTTCAACTTCTTTGTCTTCTTTCTGCTTCAGATCAATAGATGGTCATACACCATTGTTGCGTTGCTTGTCGTTGAGATCTTGATGGTAAGGTTTTAAGTTGCTCACATGAATTACTGGATGAATTTTCATCCATGCAGGCAACACCGCCCAATATAATGCATTTCCAATTTTCTTTAGGACTTCCATCGGCCCCTCGTATTTTCTGGCGAGGTGCTGATCTCTGTGGCCCCTAAAACGAATTTGCTCTACCTTCAGCTTTTTGAGGACTTGATCTCTGGCTCGAAACTCGAGAGGTCGTCGCTTCTTATCATCCCACTTTTTCATACGCTTCAAGGCTTTCTCTAAGTAGGCTTGAGTGATGTTTGTGATAGAGATTAAACGAGTAAGGCGAAAGAAAGATTAAATATAGGATTTTTTAAGAAAAACTTACGTTCAAAGCTCTGATTGATGCTTGAACTACCACTACGGTTGACCTATTATCCTATAGACTCAGAACCGAGTTGTAGGACCCGTTGAATGAAGGAAACTGGGAGAGAGAAAGAAGATGGAAAATAAATATGGAAAAAGGGTTAGATTTTTTATTTTATAAAAATAGCAACCCAATTTTATTTTTAAGAAAAAATGTCAACCTTTTCCCTTAAGGCCCTAAGAGCCTAATTTATATATACTTTACATGCAAGGTTGCATGTGCATGCAAACACATGGGCCAATAACACATAACCCACAAACCATTAGTGGGCTTAATGTCTTCATAGTTTGTTAACACTTAGCCCACTATAATTAGTGGGTTTATCCAACAAAATATTGGATTTTTCCACTAACTTTGGTCAAAGGATAAAATTGTCATTTGGTCAAAGTCAAACTTTGACTTTTCTAACCAAAAAGTCAATATTTTGACTTTTTATAATTTTGTCCATCTTAACTAATTTTGACCTTCCGAGCATGAATCCCCATTTATTTTCTCAAGATTCAAATCACATTTGAATATATTGCCTGTCAAAGTTTGATTTTTCAAAGTCAAAAGTCAACTTTTTGAATTTTTACAACTTTGACTATTTCCATATTTTTCGAGCTTTCGAGTATGAATCAACATTCATATCTTTAATATTTAAATCTCATTTAAGAATAAAGCTCTATTAGTAATCTAAAAATCGATGGCTATATCACATATACTTGTCGGTTTCTCTCTCCTCTCCTATTTCAAATAAATCGACTCATTCCATCATACTGTTCTAAGTTTATTCCATATGAGCTTGCAGGGGAACCTAATGGACCTATAAATCATGGGCTTCAACGATCCGAGATTAACAAGCTAAATTCTTTTATACCGAGCTAATCAGTATTCGTTAACTAATAGGTCATTCCACTAAAGTCCTATAGTTGCACTCCCATCACTATAGATATATTTGTGTCCATTTGATATAACCATGATTAGTAAGTTAATCCTTCAAAGGTTTTTCGTAAGCTTGGCTTGGATCGAAAAGTACATTTTTACCCCTCAAGACTACATCTTTCTCCTTAAGTCCCATTGATCAACTATTGAACAATTGGTTTTAAGGATCAACCTATAAACCGAATCCCTTTTGGGCCAATGAGAGGGTGGTGTAGTGGGATGAAAATGTTTGAATTTAACCATAAGAGAGAATAATACATATGAGTACAATAAACATACCAATAGTTTGTAGTCTGCTTCCACTCTTTCGTGAAGTTTTGAGCTTGTGGATTCTTCCGTACATAAGGATGTTCAATAGTGTGAGGCTTTAAGGATTGTCTTCCACTTACGATTTCGAAGGGACTTTTCCCTATTGACAAACTGGTTATCGTGTTAAAACATAATTGAGCCACATCTAATGATTGGATCCAATTCTTTTGTCTCGCATCAATAAAATGGTACAAATATTCCTCGAGCATACAATTGAATTGTTCAGTCTAGCCATCAGTCTAAGTGTGGTAGCTTGAGGATATATTCAGGCTTATCCCCAAGAAGGAAAATAACTCAGTGCATAAGGTACCAATGATCCTACCATCCCTGTCACTCACAATGCTTGACATAACTCTCCAAAACTTCATGACATGCTTAAATAACTCTCCCCGTAATTTCACGACATGCTTAAATAACAAGTGTGATGTCAACTCGACAAAACATAGCTTGGTAGTGGGGATGAAAGTGGCTTATTTTGTGAATCGATCCATGATAACCAAGATGGCCTCAAGGTCACCCACCTTTGGGAGATGTGTAATGAAATCCATAGAGACACTCTCCCACGGTCTCGTCGAAACAGGCAAGGGTCAGAAAAGCCCAATAACTTTCACTTTTTCGGTCTTATCTTGTTGACAAATGAGGCATGTCTTTGTATACGGTATGACATTGTCTCTCATGTTAGGCCGAAAGTAATCTTTCTTCAATAGTGCATAGGTTCGTTGCCAATCAGGATGGCCGACCCACAATGTGTCATGACATTCATGCAGTAATTTCTTCCTCAGGTCATCTACTCTCGGAACATATAATCGATTTTCTCTCATCAATAACAAGTCTTCTTTGACACAAATCTGTCTTGTTTTACCGGCTTTGGCTAGAGTGATAACAACTTGGACTGAGGGATCCCTCTGAATGAATTCCCTAATGATATCGCACATTGAGGAATATTTGTACTGTGTATGGGAGCTAGCATACACAGGGTTGCATGCTGGCTTTTACGACTAAGAGCATCGACAACTTGATTGTTAGTTAACTACAAGAAATAACATATACTATAGCTAACAAAAAAGTTATAATAGACTTTTTATAGCTTTTTTCGAAAGTCCTGACAACCCATGTTATTAAAAGTCTGAAGCTTTTTATAGTGTTTTTCGAAGCTATAATGAGTGTTATCATAGAGTATGAAGATATAGCTTATATATGTTGCTATAAAAATATTTGATAGCGTTTTTCATTAGAGTTATAATAAGTCTATATAGCTTAAATAATGTGTTATCTTTGACATATGATAGCCTTTTTTCAACGCTATAATAAAGTACTGTAATATTAAGCTATAATATAGTATTTAGAACTATAATATTAAGCTATAATATAGTGTTTGTAGCTAAAATATTAAGCTATAATATAGTATTTGTAGCTATAATACTAAGCTATAATATAGTATTTACAATTATAATATTAAGCTATAATAATACTATTTAATCATTTTCAATCATTATAATAACCTTTTGATACCATTTCGTTTCTAGCTATATAAATCTTTCTATAGCTTTAACTTATGGCTATGAAAGAGGTAACTTTTTTCTCAAAAATAATTTTTGAATTAATTAGCTTTTGATAAATTTTAGTTCAATGACCTAACATTAGTTAAATCTACACACATAAATACTTCATAGCACAATGAATACTAAAAACTTCCATTCATAATGTATTAAGATTACAAAATAAAATAGTCAGTAATTTACTTAATTAATATTGCGGTCTAAATGATACAGAGATAAATGAAGTATTTAGTAAATGTATCAACCACACAAATTAACCCTCAAAATACAAACAAAGTTTATCATAAGTGTTTAAGATTATATGAGTTAACTGTCATCATTGGTTCTTTAGTCCTCTGGTTAAGACTCCATGATGATAGTTAGTGTCTCCATAATCTACCCATCTTTTGGAAGATTTTTTTTTTGTCAATCTTCCACTTGTCCCTTGACTAAAGTGTAAAATAGTTAGAAATCAAAAGTAATGAATTTATTAGAGAAAAAGAAATGTGACATCTACCTAAGCTATTTAAGTGAAATAATGTAACTTAGTACTTGAGTAGATTTTCAAAACACTACTTTCAATCTTGTTAGTAGTTTTAGCTCATTCTCAAGATTCACTGGTACAATCTCTCTCACTAGTGGTCCAAGAAAAGAAGCCAAACCTACCGATTCATCACCAATGGGTTGTCCATATTCATTGAAAATAAGGTTCACCCTTGATTGTTTTCAACGGCTATTGTTTTCATTTTTGTAGATCCTTTTTTTTTTTTGGCAAAGTCATCGTTTCAAATGGGGGTTCTTCATTAACAACATGATCTTCAACTGTCTTCTCATTAGGCAAAGTCGTTGTTTCAAATGGAGGTTCTTCAGATCCATTCACGTTAGAAGTTGTTGCTTGCCTATGAATTGCTAATCTTGTTCGAGCAGTCGGTGAGTCTAATGTAGGATTGCCTTCAACTGTCTTCTCATTAGGCTTGGGTGATAAACATTTGGGGTGGGCACAAAGGAAGAACTTTCCATGTTCTATTCATTTGGAAGAAGCAAACTATCGGTAATAAGCTTCCTTCGTGTAAACCTTCTCTTTCCTATTAGTCTTAGTTCCATGGTATCTTGTAAAACATCTCTCCATTTCAACCTAAAAGCATCAATATTAACAAATAATCAACAAAAAACATTTTATCATATAAATATTTACCGCCCTTTGTATTTTCACCATGATGAAGGTGGCTTATCCAACAACACATGCATAGATATTGATACGAAGTTGTGTAAAAGTATTTATGAACAAAGTTAATTTGTAGTAAATAACTAACATCAAAATGATATTCATCTAGATAGCTTCAATCATTTACAAAATAAAAGTTTTTAGTACAAAATAATCATATACACAAACACTTGTATAGTAAATCAAACTTCTTCTCAAATGAAAACACCTTCACAATCTTGTCTTGCATAAGTATGCTCGTCACTTTCATCAACATCTTCAACCGCATTACATATGTTTTCATTACTAACCGAAACATCATCATAATTCTCATCCTACATTTCTAAGTCGTGAAACCCTCTCAGTGGTGCTTTTAATACGACATACCAATTTGAAGATTGGAAGCTGGTAGACATAATAGTCTAACAAGATGATTTCCTATAACACTCCATAATAAGCAACTACATCCATAACTTGAAATTTATCTTTGGCACTAGATCTACATAATGTTGTAGCATCTACAGCAACACCACTGTTCTGAGTTGATTTTTCAATAGTCTTTGTGTGAAATAGTTTTCCACTTATGATGTATCCAATTTAAGACATTGCATTCTTTCTTGGTTCATTCGCAAACCATTTTAATAAGTCAGATTAACCTTCAACGGATGAATCTAACTTAAACTGATAAGAATAAACATATCAACCTGTTAGCTAAAGTATCTTACGGTTTTATATATCCAGTATTTAATAGGATGTTTACAAATTAGTTAGTATCACCTTAGACTTCAACCACAATGGAAATTGTTCTGGATGAATCTTTCAAAATAGATTGAAATCATTTTCTAGTCTCCTATCTAAGACCATGAGTTTATTCATATGCATCTTGTCCAAATAAACTATCATTAAATAATAGACTTAAATTACAATATTAAGTAATATTGTTTAGGGTTATATCTCACTATATAAATGGTTCCACCTCCGATGTGTTGAATAAGACATATCGATGTGCATTCTCAAGTACATCATCGAATAGTTCAATTGAAGTTACAGAAGATATAATACGACCCACTAAGATAAGATCATTTTGGTATTCTTCATTATGTTGTTGACTATTCACTGCCTCAACTGATTGTTTAAAATACTTAGTTTGAAAAGTCAACACATTCATCAACTAAGTAACATGTTGCAATGCAACCTTTTGATTGTACTTTGTTTCATACATAACCTTTAAATACTTTCATGTATCTAAAATAAATGTTATTAGTACGCGAAAAACTATAATTATCAATAGACCAAAGACATGTAACTTATAAATGGGTACATCCAACGGAATTGAACCGGTCCACATATGCAGGCTTCACAACCCAAATGAATTACCAAATGTGTCATTATGTCAAAAAATGACGGAGGAAAGTACCTTTCAAAAAAACATAAAATGTCCACCCTTTCTTTTTCAAGATCCAACATAACCTCTCTATCAATTATATGTTGGCAAGCCTCTAAGCACCACTGATAAAAGTTTTTGCATCAACACATGATAATCATGAGACTTCAACCCCATCACTTTGCATTCATGTAATGATACACACTTCGAAATATTTGAACTGTATCTGTCAGGCAACTTCAGTTCGTACAACCTTAAACAAAATAATTTCTTTTCGGACTTCGACAATGTGTGTGGAGTAGGAGGTAGATAAGTTTGTCCTCCACAGTCTTGAGGATACAGGTCAGGATGAATTTTCAAAAGTTATAAGTCTTTTCTTACATTAACTCCATGTTTTAAATTTCCATTTATATCTAATAATGTATCTATAATACTCTCACATACATTCTTCTCCACGTACATGACATCCAAGTAGTGTCGTATTGATAATTCCTAGACAATTATTTGAACTTGGGTTGGAAGTGGGGCTGACAAACAAAGTAACCACTAAGTTAACTATAAGTATTAAAAATTAAATAGTTTTCTTTATATATATTATATAAAGATGATAAAGTTGAGGGAGGGCTTGAGCCCCCTGGGCCTATACTAAATCCGTAGGTGACAATCAAAGTTTCAAATCATTTATGGCGTAGTTCGAACCATAATAATTTGAAATGTAATAAGATACATCATAAACTTCAATTTGGTTTAAACTTCAATTTGGTTTACCTTCTAATATGGTAGATCTAAGAAAATCGATCGCTTCTTCCACCTTTGATTTGACGATTCTTTATGACTTTTGCTCTTTTTCTTTTCGCTTTTTTCCCAAAAATTATCAAAATCTTCAAGTGGGGCATAAATTGTACTACTTGTAGCTATTTTAGGAGGTAACTCTTCTTCTATTCTACCATCAAACCATGCCTTTTTTCTTCGATATGGATGAAATCTTGACAAGAATTGTCTATGACCTATACATGCAGATTTTTTACTATGTTTCAACCAATAAGAACGAGTACTATCTCCACATGTTGGGCATGCATATTTACCTTTTGTAATACATCCGACAAGATTCCATATGCTGGAAAATCATTTATAGTCCATATAAGAATTGATCTCAAATTAAAATATGTGTTACTTACAATATCATAAACTTGTATTCTTGTCCATAGTTATTTTAAATCTTCCAAAAAGAGTTGTAGATATACATTAGTATCATTTTCGGGTTGTCTGGGACCAGGAATCAACAATGTCAACATTATGTTTTCCTTTTTCATGCATAACCAAGGAGGAAGATTGTAAGTAACAAGCATGACCGGCCAACAACTATATCCACTACCTAAATTGGAGAATGGGTTAAACCCATATGTAGCAAGGCCCAACCTAAGATTACGTGGATCCATAGAAAACTCTAGCCATTTTTTATCAATTGTTTCCCATGCAATAGAGTCAATGAGATGTTTAATCTTTCCATCAGTACTTTTATGGCTCCAATGCCAACGTAAACTTTCGCTAACTTCGTTTATTTTAAACATTCATTTAAGTCGTGGAATGATAGGAAAGTATCTCAATGCATTAGCAGGTATACCTTATTTGATTTGATTTGTTCGTCCATCAATCTTCCATCTTGAACTTGCACAATGAGGACAACTTTCTAACTTTTATTCTCATTTCTAAATAGGCAACAGTATTTAACACATGCATGAATTTTTTGGTAACCTAAATCAAATTCCTTAAATAATTTTCTAACTTCATAAATAGATCTTGAAATATTGTCCTTCAGGAGCATGTGATGCAAAAGCCCTAAAAGGCTAGTGAAGCTTGTATCTGACCAACCATTAAATGTTTTTAAGTTTGTACAATGCTATAACTATTGACATCTTTGTATACTTTGTACAACCACCATACAATGGCGTATTTTTCTCTTCCACACCTTTCGAGAAAAATTATTTTTCTTCCTTGATGTAGAATGGTCATGAATGGTGTCCTCTTCTCCCATATATATGCTCTCATAGAACTTTGTTGCTTCACACATAAAACTATCATCAACTTCATTCTCGATTTCATCTTCTTCACATACTTCCCCATGATGGTACCAAAAGTTATTTGTAGGGTCCATTCCCTTAATGACCAAATGCTCATATATGATTTAAAAATCACAATATGTCATGTTTCTACAGTTTTTACATGGACACAAAAATTTATTGGCATTTAGTTAGATATGCATTAAAGGTTAACTCAATATTCAAAGTTAGTTAATTTCATACCGTTTTAAATGTACCCAGTCTTTGTTGAACATTTGTTAGATGTTGGTGCACTTAATTGGATGACCAGTTCGATCCTCAATGACTTGGTCAACAAGCACTACTTGAGAAAAAAGAATATCAAAGGAAGTCAAGGAAGAAATGAAAATAGTGAGCAAAAATATCACTTCATTAGACATCTACACATTTGCTAATACAATCTCATGCTCACCATAAGCAAAACAGACCAAATCGAACAAGGTTTAACCACACCAAACAAGGCTTAACCAAGCCATAGGACATATATTTGTTTGTTTATACAATCTCATGTTCACAATGCCACCAGTAGAAGAAGGTTTTGGGTTTTATACTAATGGCTTTAAAAGATTATGTGAATTGGTTTGTTTATTATTTTTTCTATGTTTTCTACTAAGCATCATTCTTGGTTGATATCCATAAACCTTAGAATGAATGCTAACTAGGGGGTTTTAATTATAGTTTAATGTCTCATTCCTTACTACCAAATTATACTAACAAATAGTAATATAAAATATTAATAAGTTGGAAAAAGGGTAATTGCCATACCAATTAATTGAAAAATCTATATGGTTACTGTAGAAACAATAAGGCAATGCAAATGAAAATGAGAAAAAACATACCACGCCCTTAAGCACAATATTAGTTTTAGTGTCGCTATTTAGATAAACAACTCCCGGACAGTCAATCAAGAAAATTCTTTTTGTGGGAGTTACATATTGCCAAACTTTAGTTTCTCCTAGAACAGGTGCGACTTTGCATACCTAATAAAAGAAAGAGAGTTACATTTCATGTATGTATATGTATGTAATAAAAGACATCCTTTACCCAAATGAGAAAATTTAGGAACAAGCATCGAGGAAAAGGGAAAAGGGAAAAGAGAAAAGGAAAGAGGGAAACATTTGCTCACCATCCTTACAAACCAAAGCATTTGAATACTAACAGTTTTGCCCTCAACTCATCTAGTCTTTTATGTTTTGTATTCCCTCCTTGTACATAACCTACAAGAAATGAGCAAAAAAGTTACACTAATTAACAAAAAAGGTGATACCAGTGGAAGAATTTTATTCTACCATGTTCCATCTACCCCATAGCAAAAAGTTATGTCCACGTGTTGATATTTCTATTGATAAACTAGCAATTTGAGATGCTCAATATCAATAAAGAGTAATACCTTTTTCTCAACTTGTAATCTAATTATAAAGTCAAGAGAAATGGTTAATATAATCAAGAGAGTGAAAAAAGTTTGCTCACGATTGTAAGAAATGTCAAAAAAACCATAATGATCTTTTATAGCAACACATTTGAGATTTTGTGTTCTTTATTAAAGAAAATGAGGTAACACAAAGATGGTATAAAAATACACTCAAAAAACCAAGAACATTATCATTAGAGAAACATGCATATACATATTCATGTTGTAGAGCTTTTACAACACAAGCTTAGCAACTTTTTCTATGTACATCTTTCATTTCTTACCACTTTGCATAAGTGAAGATCAACACCCTCCCTACTCAACCCCTGCTGTTTTTGAACCATTTCTTCCTTATTTTACAGTCAAATAACCAATTACTTTACTACTACAATCAACAAAAGAATTTTGAAAAATCCTAAAAGAAAAGAAATTCTTGGATGCAGAAAAAAAAAAGAAAAAAGAAAAAAGAAAAGAGCAGAAAGAAGAAGATTCAATAACAATAATGATGTCCATTTTGAGAATGGGATAATGGCAATATCAAATCAGGAAAAAAAAAAGACAATAAGATGAAAGTCTAGAAGAGAATAAAAAGTCACAAAGGAGAAACCGAGAGTAAATAAGACCAATTTATCATACAGATCCATGTGCAGACTAGCAAACATTAAGCATGTGCATTTATGTTAGAAACATGTTACAAAGATAGTTGAGCAAACCTCATGACAAAATTTGTGGCAATCAAGAAAATGATGAGAAACAAAGTAAAAAAAGAGAGCCTTGTTAGCCCTATACAAAATATCAAAATTTGGGTTATGTTTCAAGCGATTAAGAGAATCTTGCCACATTTTGATTACTAATAACAGCCACCAGAATCTTGCAGGGCATGCATGTTTCCCTTGAAGTTAGAGGTATGCATCATACCAAAAAAAATAAAAAGAGAGAACTAAAAACTCAAATTGCTACCACTGCCATAACTAAAAATTAAAGTAAAAAAAACCAAAGAAAAGGACAAACCATAAACCCACTTAGCAATGAACACAAGTCTCTGACGTTTCTATAGTATAGTTAAAAAAAATAAAAAAATTCAAAAGAATCTCTTCAAACCATACAAAATGCAAAGACTGCGGAAGAAGTAAAAGAATTCCTATACTCATAGAATCCTTAGATAAAATTACCAACTTGTTGTATCAAAAACCAGCCATGCTTGTATGCATTTAAAAGAGAAAAGGCCAACCATTAACATTCTAATCAATTTTCATTTTCTTCGAGATATATAATGTCTGAAACCTTAAGAAAACCAAATCTATAGAAGCTAAACCCAAGGAGAGACTTGATGAACAAAAATTCCCAATGTTTAATAATCTCTCTAATCCTCTATGATTCAATGCAAAAAAAAAAAAAAAAAATGACGGCACTAAGAACCCAGCATTATCAATACAGCCTCTAAATGTCACATCCCATTCTAAGTTTTCCCCTCTAACCTAGATCGTGGTGTGAATCTACTCCTTAAAATAATCCTCTTTAAACGTAAGATTTATAAAATGCTTCCCAAAAATTCTAAAAATTCGACAGAGTCTCTCTTGAAAAACGGATTAACCACACCTGAAAATAGAAGAAAATCACACATCTATGCTTTTTTAAAAAACTCAAATATCATCGAGTGTGTCTCACCACACACTCATCCAAACAATTTAAGAATCTCATTCAGAATTTCAGGCCATGACCAAGAAATAATTACAGTCCGAAAGTGTCTAAAAACACATGACCTTGGCTTGACCCTCATTACTTCTAAGCACCCTATTATACAAATACAAACTTGAATTAAAAACATACGAATGAAAATCTATGATTAATGACGGGAAGCTTAACCAATGCCTGGTCCTTGACCGCTACCTGGGGGAGAGGGAGAAAACATTGAAAACGTGAGCTAAATCTCAATGAGTGGCAAGTTTTAAAAGTAAAAGCTTATAAAACATATCTTTAAACCGTTTAAATATAACCTTAATAACGAAATAATAATTACAACGTTAAAATCATATATTACCATAAACCACAAGTAAGGCCAACAAACCTGTACCCAATCAACCATGGCAAAGCATCTAAATATACGGCCAAAGATAGCTCGCACATGACTAAAAATCATGCGACCAAAACTAGCTCACGCATATTTAGTGCCCGCAACGATAACAACCTCCATCCAATCCGATCCAATCAATCCAATCCAACCATGATAGCATACTAAGCATACGACCCAATGATAGCTCACACGTGATCCAATCCATAAGGAAACACGTGGCCAAACGGAGCTCACGCATACTTAGCACCTACCACGGTAGCAACATACCGCTCCTATTGCACATAGAGCCACCCAACCATGGGTTAAGCTAGGCCCGAAGCCATATCACAATCCTCCATCCACGTCCTCACCTAGGCTCAGGTTCTCGGATCTCCGGTTACGGCCTCTTTCAGCCACGGAATCCTCTGACAACCGTAGGTGGCGCTACAGAAACATATTCTCGTAGCCTTAAGGGTAATCACCAACATCCATAATATCACATAGTTCAAGTTTGAAGACAAATCAAACATAGTTAGAAACGCGTTTTCACATATTTGGATCCTTAGCCATCAATACATACTTTTAGAACTCTTTCAAATTTAGTTATAAATCAATGAATGTTTAGAAACAAGTTGTCATCTAAACTTACTTAATAAGTTTGGGTTCAATCGCAGTTTCGAAATACAAGAGTTCATGGAAAACCGAAAATCACATTTGAAAATCTTTATAACACATAAATCATAAGCCAATCATATTCCAAATTTTCATACTAGAACAATTATACTAGATTTATAATGAAAATACTTGAATTTAAGCCACTCACAATCAATTACTCGATCCCCCGGGATTTTACGCCTTCCCCACTTTGATTTAGCCTGAAACAAGATTAAGGTTTATCAATTAACTTTACAAAGCAAGACGACACAACAATCTTCAACATACTCTAATAAGCCAACTCAAACTATTTTATGCTCCAAAGACTCCAATTTCTCTCTTCCAAGACTTAAATTGAATTATCCCTTCATGCTTTAATCTATTCTAAAAATTCCAACTTTGGACCCTTAGCATCACATTAATCTCTTAACGCCACAAGCACCCAAACATGAGAGAACCCAGTAAAATTTATCTAAAACCATATCAAAATTACCTCAACAATACATTTCTCAAAATTTTTCAGATTCGCAACATGAACTTCAAACGATCATAACGCTTTCAATACTTAACCAAAATGAGTGTTCTTTATGTTAAAAGTTTTATTTTGATGTCCGCTATAATTTATCTGAAGGAAGGAAAATACGATTCCCAACAGATTGCTACAGTATTGGCCCGAAACAGAGAGTGTTCAAAAACGGAGTCTTCTGCTATCCCCTGACCTGTTTATAAAATTAAGCTTACTTTTAACCATATTTAGCTCCCAATTTCTTGATAAAAGTTGTAGTACATTGAATAAGCTTTCCAACCATACTAAATAGAGATCCTAACTCCACTGGTACACCCTAAAATACTAAAAATAACAGAGATCTTCTGATTTCGCGTGAAAAACACTTGTTCTATCTTTTGTGTGAAAATTCACCCAATAAACCTCAGAATTTTCTTAAGCTTCCTTCATAAAATTTGTTCAAAAATGAATTAGATTTCATAAAATTTAAACCTTACCTCTTAATTCTTTTTGTGTAGCTCAAACCGATCAAAACATCAGAGGTGGTCTGTGTTTACCATACTGCTGTTATAGCTGTCACTTTTCCAAAGTTCTCTTCTTTCTCTTCAGCCTCAATTTCACAGAACCTCCCATCTTTCATACATAACCTTATGGGTAATATTAAGTTTATGTTAAAACTAAATGGGTATTCACAAAACTTACCGAAATTACCCAAAATCTTACGAAACACTTATCAAAGTAGCCTTAATCTTAATGGACAGCACCTTATCGACTTCCTAATTCGAAACAAGCATCCACCATCATGGGCTATTCAATTTTTAACACTTCAATTTAATGGGTAATCAAGACCCGCTCCATAAAGCATAGAATCTTATCCAACACTCTATTCACAAACATAATAATCTCACCTTTACTAATTACTTAAATCTTGACAAAATCCTTATCGAACCCGCTGGACAACAGCTAATCAACATGACAACTCTTCAAACTTACATCAAAACGTGATAAAAACTAGTCATTCGAAGCCAAAAGCTACCGGGTATTATAGATCTTCAATTAAACCAAACCACAAAACTTGTCAAACAACTAAAATTGACCTCAACTTCTAAATTCAGTGAGGCTAGCGATGACAGAGGGTGGCCCAGCACGACGCAAAGTAGTAACCAATGTGGTGTTCGACGGTTGGGCGGCGGCTTGTCGGTGTGTGGCTCAATGTACTCGACGTCTGGAGCTCAAAAATCAGTAATGGGTAGCGCATAAACGAACATTGGGCGGCTGCTGGTTTTGATGGTCGAGAAAAGATGAAATGGTGGCAGCTCTTTGGTCAGCGGCGAAGAGATTTTCGAAAGAGAGAGGGGTGTCGTCGGTCTTTCTAGAAGAATGAAGAAGACGAAGAAGAAGAAGGAGAAGAAGAAGAAGAAGAAGAAAAATCTTCTTTCTTTTTTTTTCTCTTTTTTTTTTTTTTTTTATAAAAGCTTAATAATAATAAGGGAATGATAAAAATGCTCATCTCTTCAAACTTAAACTTCCTTTTTACTCTCCTTCATTCTTTTCAACATCTATACAAAACAATTTAAGTTTTGAAACTCTATAAATGTAGTTCTAAAATTTCCTTATCACACGAATAAATCTTAAGGAGATATTAAATAAATAGATAAAGTAGAAGAGAACGAAATGGGGCTTACACTAAAAGCCCTAAAAACATTGAAATCACCAAACTTTACCCCAGACCAATCGTCAACACAGTGAAACAAAATTTTAGGGAAAATTCAAAATTATTAGCACAAGTAACAAATTCCAAAACAAAATAAAAAAATAAAAAAGTAAGAGGTACCTGGTTCTTATGGTTGTGAGAAGTGACGGCGGACAAAGACAACGTTGGATGACAGAGAGACGACAAATAGAGAGTTGTTGTCAGTTAAACGGTAGTCGTGATTGAGAGGTAACGCAGTCATGGCTTAAAGGTGGGTTACGTTTCAACGTGGGTATCGGTGAAAAAGGAGACAACGACGAACATACAGAGAGTGATAAAGTGACGATGGACAAAGACAACAACGAACGATAAAGAGATAATGAACACAGAGTTTTCGTCGGTTGAACGGTAGTTATGAGAGGAAGGTATCGCAATCGAATTGAGTGGGTTACGTTTCAGCGAAGGTATCATGAAAAAGGAGAGGGAGAGTCATGAAAAAGAAGGAGGGGAAAGCTCCAAAATTTTGGTAGGCTAATTTTGTTTTTATTTCCCACTTTTTTTTTCTTTTTAATAGCCCAATTTAAAGTGGGCTATCTTCAAAGGCTATTAAAAGCCTTATTTCTTGTAGTGGTTTCTTTCTTGTTTTCGAACTTGAAGTCGAATTCAGCCATAAATTCTTATCACCTGACTTGCTTAGAGGTCACAGCTTAGGTTAGCTGAAGAAGTGACAGACATTGTTGGACTTCACTATGAATGGTGATCCCATAAATATTGCCTCCAGGCCCTCAGACAATGGACCACTGCAAGTATTTTTTTTCTCAAAGATTGTATACCACCTCTCAGTATTGTTAAGCTTATAACTCTCGTAAGCTATTTAGTGGCCCTCTTGTGTAAGGATGCCCTAAATGGCAAAGTCTGATGCATCGGTCTCAACTATAAACGACTTAGATACGTCCAAAAATCCGAGGATAGGACCTCTCATCATTGTCATCTTTAACTCATCAAAAACAGTTTAACATTCAACTGGCCATCTCCAAGTCGTGCCTTTGTTCAATAACTCGGTTAATGGAACGACCCTTCTTAAGAATTCTTCAATGAACTGATGATAGCAATTAGCCAATCCAAGGAAGGAACGTAACTTTGTCAGGAAAGTGGGGGCTTCCCACTCCTTAATAGCTCGTAGCTTATCTTCGTCCATTCCAATCTTTCTACATTCAATGACATGATCCAGAAAGTTGATACGTTGTTGAGCAAAAGCACACTTCTTCTTCTTCTAAGCATATAACTGATTCTGCTGGAGCTTGTCAAAGACTAATCGAAGATGGACTAGTGTTCTTCAAGACTTGAACTGAAAACCACAATATCATCAAGATAAACCATCACATATTGATCTAGATACTCATGAAATACCTAGTTCATCAAGGTTGAAAAAGTTGCGGGGCGTTTGTCAAGCCAAAAGGCATTACAAGGAACTCGAAGGCCCCATACATTGTTAGTAAGTAGTCTTCGGTTCATCTCCTTGTTCTATTTGAACTAATAATAGCCTAACCGGAGGTCGAGCTTTGTGAAGTATTGAGCCCTATTCAACTGGTCAAACAAATCATTTATCATCAGAGAGAATATTTGTTTCAAACTGTAACTTTGTTTAATGCTCTATAATTTATGCACAGTTGAAGCATCCTGTCTTTTCTTTTTCTGAAAAAGCACAGAGGCCCCATAGTGTACTTTCTCAGGTCTGATGAATTCAGCAGCCAACAACTCATCTAACTATTTTTAGAGCTCACTAGCTCAGATGGAGCCATTATGTAAGTGGGATAAGCTCAATCTCGTGATCAATCTCTCATCGATGAGGCAATAACTTTGGTAGTTATGAGGCATTACATCAACATATTCATTCATAACTTTCTAGATCTCTACTAGGACAATCCCTGTTTCAAATTGCTTATCCACCAACGGGATGGCCATAAAGGTTGACTCTTCTCTACTAAGCCTTTTCTTCAGTTGTAGGCTAAAATCATTTTCACCCTACTTGGTTGCTTCATCTTTGCTTGGACAACTGTCAAGGTACAACTCGTTACCACCATACACTGAGTCAATAGCATGGGAATGACTTTATTTTTCAAGAGAAACTCTCTATTGAGTACCACGTCGAAGTCATCCATGTGAACTATGACTAAATCAACATCTCCTCTCCATTCGCCTAATTTTAGGGATGCCTTCTTCAATATTCCCACGATTGCCAAGACTTCAAAATTAATAGCTATCATCTTGCCTATGTCCTTTTCGGCTTTCAATCAAACCAACGTGCTTCTTGTTCAAAAATGAAATTATGAGTTGCATCGAAATCAACGATAGTACTCTTGGTTGCTTTCTGGTTGATCCAGGTGTCGAAGTACATCATACCTCTTTCTACCGGCCCACTTGTCTCCCCTACCTTCTTCTGGAGAGAATAAGAATTTCAAGGCCCTATTTTAGGGTTATTACCTTCTTCTGTCTAAGAACTTTCACCTTCTGCTTGACTTAGTTTATCGTCTTAATCTGAGGCTAAAGAGGCCTGAAAGGTATTAAAGCCAATTCAATTCGGACATTCTCTAGCCAGATGTGGTCCTTTACATATGAAATAACTAAGAGGACGATTGGATGGGTTCTAATTATTCGATCCTCGCCAAGTGTTCCTCGTATTCGGTTGAAAGGGTTTGTAGTTACCATGAAGATGTTTGTCTCCCTCAGCAGCTCTAGGAGAACTCGAGCGGTTATTGTTATTTCCTCTAAATAATGGATTTTGATGACATCTCACATCATGAGAGTCGTTTAACAAATCAAACAATCGTTCAACCTTTGCGTATGCTGACAATAGGTCTTGGACCCTCTGTTCATATAACTTGGTCTTCACTCATGGTTTTAGACCTTCACAAAACAGAAAACTTTGTCCTTCTCTAACATATTGCATATGTCCAACATCAGCCTTGCAAACTACTTCACATACTCTCGGATGTTACCGGTGTGTTTAAGTTTGTAACTTCTGCTAAGTCTGGATTTCGACATTTTCGGGAAAGAACTGTGAGAAAAGTTCTTTCTTTAAGGTGTCCCAAGTGTCTATTGTACAACGCCCTTCTTAGATGTCGACATAGCGGGATCTCCACCAAAACTTGGCATCCTCAAACAGATGCATAGTCGCCAATGTCACTTTGGCTTCTTCAGTTTCTATGCTTGTGGCCTTGAAGTATTGCTCAAGATCAAAGATGAAGTTCTTTATGGTCCTTGCATCCTTTGCCACACAGAAGGGCTTGGGTTCAAGAATCTTTATTCTGCTCACCGGGATTACTCCTTCAACTGGAGCTTGATTTTCCATTGCTCGCATTATGAGGTTCACCCTCATGTGCTCAAATCTGCGATTTTATTCCTAACGACATTAAAGGCAACTCGAAAATCCTCTAACATGTCATTTATCATTCCAACAGCGAGCTATCTAGCTCAATAACACGTTCCTCTCTATGGGCAATAGAACCCATTGAATTGTCCTCATGCTTGTAGTTACCAATTCTTCCAACTTTTACCTCTAGAGTGTCGACTCTTATCAACAACTCTTGTATGGATAATCCGTCGAGACGGTCAGTCACCGCATCAATTGTATCAGCTTTCTAAAAAATTTCTTCGAAATTTCGAGAAGGGACTCCAACAAGTAGATAGAGTCGATAACTTCAACTAGGTAGAGCATCTGCTCTTCAAGCTCTACTAGTTCGTCTGCATGAGCCTTACCCAATTGGTTCGTCGCGGACATGTTTATATCTTAACTGTCAACAAGCCAACCTGGCACTGATACCACTTATCACAATCGCAACCTTCCAAACACGGGACATGTAATTGTGCTTTACTCGTTCTACTCAGTTAACAAGTCGGCCGTGTAAAATTTGAAAATCGCGGATAAACTTGCAGTATGATGTAGTCTACCTTCACGCTCTTGAGAATTGTTTTATAAAACGTGAGAGAGAAATAAAAACATTGAAAAGATAATTAAAGCATGCATTGAAGACTATCAATTGCAAAGAAAGCTTTGATTGCAAAGAGTGCGACAAGGCTTAGTTAGGGATTCAACTACTGGGCCTCCCTTATAGTACATTTTGAACATTTTTAGCTTTGATAGGCTTGCATATGAGAATGTCAAAACGACACACCCTAGTTTGCCAACATAAAAATAAAAGCAATAGGTTAAACAAGGTGATTTTTGGGTATTTGGGCTTATGGCCATAGGCAAACAACGCCTTAGACAAGCATGCTCATGACACGCTGTGACTCTTCGACATACCTGCTCATTGTCCATTAATCTTCAGAGCATCGTGACACTTCATCAAATTCTTCGCTTTTTGAATTTGCGTTACCAGTGTCGAGCATGGTGTCATTATATTGTTCTTCAGGGGCATTTTTGTCATTTTTACTCCTTTGAAGTTTAGTTGCTTTTTTTATATGCTAATTACTGGAAATTAACCTTGAATGGCTCGTAAAGATTAACTAATAGAACCACGACCTAGAATTAAGTAAAGCAAGATAACATAATTTTTTGAGCTATCAGATATTCATATAAATAAATAAATTATTTAATTTAAATATTTAATGAGACAATTAATCGATATGATTCAATTAATTAATTAATTAAATTATTTAATTTGAATACGATTCGAATATGCCTCCAATAGTTTATTATTTGGATGACATCCATCTAGTTAAGTTAGTTGATTTAAATAAGATTTGGATTAAATAATTGGAGGGAGAATGAATTAATATTGAATTCAATTAAAATAATTAATTGTTTAATTTGAATGAGATTCAAATTAAATATTATGTAAGTGATAAATAATTAAATATTTAATTTAAAATGTCTGCAAAAGGGTAATTCACGATGGGATTAGGAGTAAACTATAGAATTCGGGTCTTGGAAGCCTTCATAAAAAACTCTATATGAATAATTTATACGATTACTCTAATTTCTGAATACTAACTTTCAATCATTCACCGTAGAAGAACATTCTCACACTGCTACGAAAACATGTTTACATAACTCTAAAAACATGTGAACCAATTTTTGTGACTTATAATCTACCTTCAAGGTAAGTCTATAGATGACTCGTAGTGAAATTATCATAATTAGTTGTATCATGACACTGAATTTCACCATTAATTATTCAATGATAATCTATATCATGGTATTATTTTCTATGACAAATTTTTATTGTTAATCTATTTATGAAACATTAACTTTTTTCTAACAATTGAACATTTAACTTAGACTCAATAAATCTGTCACCAAAGTGACAATTTTGATATATTTATAGTATCAATAATGTTACAATGACATTATCAATGCATCGTTTAATTGCATAAATTAATATGGGAAATTGCCAAAAATAGGTTAAAAAAAGAGATTTAAATGAATTTTGGGACAAGTTTTCAAAAGAAAGACTTTTAGAACAATTTGGGTGTGAATGGACAAAAATGCCCTTCATTAAATTTCTATCGCTCTCTATTGATTTTTCGCCTACCCACGTTCGCTTTCCCTTCTCTTTCGCATAGAACACCTGAAGTAAAAAAAAAACATCTCCTTTCGTTGGCTTTTGAAATTTCCCGCTCTGCTCTTCGAAGATACTCCAACTGTTCGTCTGTCGTCGGTCCTCCAGTGCATTTCGTCGCTTCTCCTTTTTGAACCTAAGAATCAACTTTGAGCGTGTTCTCTTATTTCAGTGAGTTTTATCTGTAACCTACCCATTTTCAATATATTTGCTGGAATTTGTTCCTTTTTCTTCAGGCTTCAATCATGACATCGACTTCGACATCGACCGACGGACCCTTGTACAAGATTAATCCTTCCCATCATTTTTATTCCCTAGTAAGTTGTTTGTCTCATTTGGAAAAGACAACACATAATATTAAGGCCAAACTCAAACCCGATCAATTAGCCTTATTTAAGAAAACAAAGTTTGGGCACTTTTTGGACCTAAATATTGTCTTTAATGAGCCACTCATCCACTACTTACTGTTAAGGGAGGTGGAAGATGAAGGAAAGGATTCTATAAGTTTCTTACTAGGGGGCGTTGTTTGTACTTCCGGTAGGAGAGAGTTTAACATCATAACTGGACTATAGGGTCCTAAAGAGGACTATATTCAGTTGGTTGGGAATAGTCGACTGTTGGAGAAGTTTTTCAAAGACAAGGAGTGTGTTTATGTTAGCGACTTAGAGGATATATTTTTGGAATACGAGGGTGATGACGATGATATTGTGAACTTAGCTTTAGTCTACTTTATATAGATATCTTTGTTGGGAAAAGATAGGCGAACCAAAGTGGACATTGGTTTTTTCAAGATTGTTGATGATTGGAATACATTTAATAATTATGATTGGGGTCGGATTGTTTTTGTACGCACGCTAAGTGCCTTGAAAAGAGCCTTGGACAAGCAATATGCCAAGGGAAAGAAGAAATCAACACAGACAAAAAAATATACTATCAATGGATTTTCGCATGCATTACAAGTATGTGACTTCTTACTTCTTACTTCAAAACTTTAAAACGATCGTTTAGTTATTTTAAACGATAGTTTAGTTATTTAAACGATCGTTTAGTTATTTAAACGATCGTTTAGTTGTTTTAAATGATCATTTAGTTGTTTTAAACAATCGTTTAGTTGTTGTTTTAAACGATCGTTTAGTTGTTGTTTTAACGATCGTTTAGTTGTTGTTTTAACGATCGTTTAGTTATGTTAAACGATCGTATAGTTGTTTTTTTAACGATCGTTTAGTTATGTTAAATGATCGTATAGTTGTTTTCAAACGATTGTATAACCACTTGTTTATATATCTATATATATCTTGTGGCACTTCCTAAACTTGTTTGTCAAATGTCGAATAGGTTTGGGCATATGAGTCTATACCAACCATCATTGGATGTGGTGTAGATAAAGTAAACGATCATGCCATACCACGAATGCTGAGGTGGGTGTGCCAACAATCACCAAAGTCCCAAACTATAAGCCAGGTGTTTGACTCGCCAATGGTAAGTAGCAAGCAATAGTAACTTACTTAAGGATCGCGTGATTTTGTGCTTATTTCTTTTTCCTAAATACATTTGCCTTTTTCTATTTGCAGTTTATAATTAAGGCGGTCATTGAGATGACACCTGAAGAGGAGCAGTTGAAAATTGCTTCAGGTGAACTTTTTGAAAACTTCCGCTCATCTACCATTATTCAGTCGAAGAATGGTGGTTCAAAAAGAGTAAGAGAAGTTGTTAATGATGAAGATGACTTCAAAAAGAGTAAGAAACAGAAGTCCAAGATTAAGATGAAAAAGGCTATTCGAAATCTCCAAGATCGAGTAGCGGTTGTTGAAGGGCAACTTAATAGTATAAAATCAGATATTGACGAATTGAAGGGCATGATGTCAACCATATTGAAGCACATTGGACTTCAAAGAAAGGTTAGGAATGAAACTGTTAAGTGTATTGATGTTAGTTGTTTCATATTTGGTAATTACTCATACGTTAAGTTGCATGTTCTCGCTAATTCATTTTGAGGTTCCATAGGGTGACGAAGGGGACCAGAAGGTGTCCGAAGGCTTAGTAGATCATACATTAGAAAGTAAAGAAGTGGATAATGCTAAGACCGAAGATTTTGACACAGGCGGTACCCCTAATTGGTTGAGGATGCCAAAGGAGGATGAACACATTGAAGTTAAAAAGAAGGTTTGGTTCCATGTTCTTGCTAATATTGATGTTTAATTTCTATCATTATCCACACTAATGCATTATGAGCTTCCATAGGGCGACGAAGATGTGTTGGAGAAGAAGGTTGATATTGGTTTAGAGGAGCCAATAGATGTCGTTGACGATGAGGACGTCACAGAGATAGAACCATTTCTCACTCAACGACCACACGTTCGGCCCGCCCGTAGGAAGTGTGCAAGTGTTTACCTATCAACCCCATTCACAACTCTACCTAAACGGTCTGTGACATCAACCACCAGCACCTCTTAGTATGAAGCAATTGTTTATGATCCTAAGCACAAAATACTTGACGTCCATTTAGATAGACTTCGAGCTTGGATTACAGACAAGCGTACAGACGATGAGCTGCGTGAAACCTTTCATGGGAAAAAATCGAAGGCTTTTTTCAGAGACTTGTTTATGTGTCGCCAGTGGTTGGCGGATGAGGTATGGGATTATCTTATCATTTATGCAATTATAATTTTATCATTGTTATGGTTCTATACATTTACTGCTTACTTTTGTTTCTATTAGCATTTGGATGCACTTTTTCTTTTCATTCGCTTGAAGATTAAGGCAGCCGGGATACCTTCTTCTCAGAACTTCACAACTGCAGACACAATCTTTATGGTTTGGAATCGTCGCGTTACTTTATGTATGTATTTGCGTTTGATATTTGTCTTTCGGTCTGATATTTGCGTTTCTATGTTTTTCTTTGCAGCGCATTTTAGTTTCGAAGTGGCCCCTATACAAAGAATGTATTAAAGAGAATCGCCCGTTTGACTGGGACGAAGAGTATAGGTTGGTTGACTATGTTGTAGGGTCAAAAGAGGACTTCCAAGATCCTTGGACAAGTGTTGATTACGTTTACTCTCCATTCAATGTCCATGGCAACCATTGGGTTCTATTATGCTTGGATTTGGTAAGTTGTCAAGTGAAGGTATGGGATTCGCTTCCATCACTTACAACTGCCGAAGAGATGACAAACATATTACTGCCCATTCGACAGTTGGTGCCAAAGTTGTTAGATAGTACTGGCTTCTTTGATAGGAGAGGTAGATCATCGACATACAAGGAACCTTGGCCAGTTGTCATTGTTGACTCAATTCCACTTCAACGAAATAATAGTGATTGTGCCGTATTCACAATTAAGTATTTTGAGTACATAGCTGCTGGTGTTGGTTTAGATACATTATGTCAAGAAAACATGTCATACTTTAGAAAACAATTAGCATTTCAATGATGGACCAACACTCCTATGTATTGAAATATTTACATAAATCGCAAGTATCAATTGGTTGTTCGATTATTGTCTATGTTGCATTTCAATTAGTATCAATTGACATTTCAATTAGTAGTATCGATTATTCTCTATGTTGCAAAACTACTTGTAGCTAAACGATCGCTTAATTTTTTTATGATTTTAAGAAGATCGTTTAGACTTTACCAAACGATCGTTTAGACTTTACTAGACGATCACTTAATATTTTGACGTTTATTAAGAAGATCGTTTAGACATCGTTTATTAAGAAGATCGTTTAGACTTTACCAAAGGTTCGTTTAGACTTTACTAAACGATCGCTTAATATTTTGACGTTTATTAAGAAGATCGTTTAGACATCATTTATTAAGAAGATCGTTTATACATATGTGCGCGATGAGTATTTCTCTACACGAATATTTTGTGATATGTATCTAAACGAATACAAATATTAACTCAAATATTCTTTCTCAATTTTGGTCGCGTTTAATTGAAAATATCACAAAGTATTTATTTTATAACAAAGTTTAAAATTATAATATGTTATTCTCTCTATAAAAATTACATAAAAAAATTATATAAACGAATACAAATATTAACTCAAAAGTACAAGAACGAAATATATATTTTTTTATTTAGCAAAAGTATTTATTGGCCCAAAGTTCCAGCACATATTGTTGTCTAAACAGTTTCATGTTTGGCACAGTTAGACAACCAAGGTCACTAGCAGTTACAAGGCATTCAACAAATTTAGCACAGAAAATTCCACAATCCAATGAACGCCCTTTCTGTAATGTGGCCTTCGATCTGCGTATTGGCCAAGGACCATATGTGAAATGATCTGAATGGAGGTTGACTCCAATTGCAATCGCGAGTGAGGGGATGCATCGTGCAGGCATTTGAAGAGCTTTATCAACAAGTTTCTGCTCAACATAATTTGGCATTGAGTCGAACACGTAGATCCTGCATTTTCTCATATCAGCTGCAATAGCCAACCAGTGTTCTTTTATGTTGATGCAGGTAATCACGTAGTTGACATCTCCCCACCCTGGTATGTCGTTGTAATCACCAACAGCAGTGTTGAAATAGTATTCCACATCTTTTTCTGTCCATATAGTTAGGTGTGCTATTGGGTCTGTCCATTCAGCTTTCGTATTATCTGGTGTCACCAGATGAGTATCGAAAATATGGTTCCAAACAATGCAGTCTGGTTTATTGATTCAAAGCTTCAAGAACAAGTCAAAAAATTTAGTCAGAATATAATGATGCAGTTTAACTTCTATACAAAAAAAAATTAAAGAATAACAACTTACTAGAAACGAGGAATGTAATATTCTAAAAGAACGCTTGCAATGGTGCTTGAGATGCAACATTTTATTCTGAAAGTGGGATAATAGCAAATCCAATGTCTACAAAGAAAAAATAAACGATCGTTTAGTGAATGAAAGGAGAGTATAAGCGATCGCTTAAGAAATGTACATGTGATCGTTTACTTAGTAAGCGATCGCTTAAGAAATGTACATGTGATCGTTTACTTAATAAGCGATCGTGTAATATTAACTTAACGATCGTTTAGTTAATAGAAGCGATTGTTTAGTTAATAGAAGCGATCGTTTAGTTAATATAAGCGATCGTTTGGGAAGAGTACTTACGTCTCCATGTACCCATGTGTTTTCTTCAAGCTGTCTGAAAAAGTCTTTCTTTCTGGTTGTGGAGACTACTTTCCTTTGTTCATGGGTTGTTTTTCTTGATCTTTTCCATTGTAAGTATTCCTTCCATAATTTTGGATCCACTTTCCACATCGGATTATATGTATCTACTTCTCTGATTTCCACATCTGGGACAGGTGTTGTAGATTCTGATATGATCTGAGCAGATGTTGTGGGTGGATTACCTTGTTCATCTTCATCTTGCACCTCTTTATTTGCTATTTTACATAGTTTTCTTCTCTTTATTGGTTTTTCTTGTTCATCTTTATCAGGCACAGTTACTGGTTCTTTTTCAACCAAAGTAACTGCTTCATCATTTTTTTTAATCTCAACCTGTTTTTTTTGTTGTTTCCTGCAATGTAATTGTATTAAACAAGTAACAAACTATTCATTCAAACGACTACAAATTTGTTGTGTATACATACCAGTTGAGATTCTTCATTTACAATTTGTACAGTTTGATCCAATGGAGCCAATTCACAAAGTGCAAGAGGTTGGCTCACAAATGGAAGGGTAGTAATCATTTGTGGCAGGTCTGTTTCTTTCTGAATTTGATGACTTAGACTATCTGATATATCTCTTATAGTCATTAGCAAGTCTGCATCCCTACCGTCTATGCTTATATCACTACCACATTCCTCTTGATGTTCCCTAAACAAAATGAGAAAAAACATGAGAATAAGAAAAAAAAATACAATTGTTAGGTATTTATAAACTAGTAAACAATGAATGAAATGTTAACCTTTGGGTTTCCTCTTGATGTTCAGTATGTTGTTCTACAGTAGGTTGTTGTTCAGTATGTTGTTCTTGAACAACATACTCATTGTCATTCTGATCAGTATGATCATTCCCTTGATTTTCAGTTTGATTCTAATAAACAAATAAAAACGAACATAAAATTAAAAAAATAATGTATTGTTAAACCATCGTGTATATAAAAGTAAACGATCGCGTAACTTTGATAAACGATCGTCTATCAAAGTTAAACGATCGAGTAACTTTGATAAACGATCGTCTATCAAAGTTATACGATCGTGTAACTAATGTATTATGAAAACAAATTTTACCTAGACCAATCTCTTCAGTATCTGCTTCATTTCATACAGCTCCAATGACTGCTTTGTGATTGTGTCATCCATCCTACAGACTATAGAAGTCAGTGTGGATAAATCCTTACGAACTTCTTTTATTTCCTTCTTCAGTTTCTTGTAGGATTTTGAATGACTTTGTTCTTCTTTGTCATTGGACTTCTTTGATCTGAAATGTTTCTTCTTGGTGATTGGATGCATTTCAGACTCGTCAGCCACTGTTTGACTTTGTTCTCTTTGGGGTGATAGTTGTTCTCTTTGTGGAGATGAGTCTGATTGCTCCAATGATTTGTTGTTCATTGCTCCAATGGATTCATCGTCCTCCATTTGCATGTTATCATCCCCTCGAATTCGACTCTCCATGAAAGCCTTCTCTTGGGTTGACATCTTGAGTTTAGGTTGAACAACAGTCTGCAATGTAATTGTATTAAACGATTGTGTAATTATATTAAACGATGACTGACAGGTTTTACTTACATTTTTGTTGTCGAATATGTTATTCTGCAGCATTTTGTAAGATGGAGCTTGTGTACAATTCCATCTCAATATCCTAGGGATTAATCCCTTACTGTTTCTTGTGGCCAGGTGCTCATTTGCAGTTGAGAGTACTTCATAAGCCCACACCTACAACATTTAAACAAATATGTTAAACTTTGATGTTCAATTGGCATTTACTTAAAGTGTATGAACAAATAAAAATCACCTGAAAAGCAAGCACGTAGCCTTTGATGTTGTAGTATGACACTGCTTTGGAACTTCGTGTCTTCTTCAGCTCGTATGCTTCTTTTTTTTCCTTGGAGACTTGTCTTTAAACTGTTGAGCAGACGAGTATAGAAGAAAGTTGACCAATCGAAGCTTTTAAATGCTTCTTCATCATCAACTCTTCCCAAAATATCCATGTCAAACTGTGTTTTCTTATCCTTCCCGACCATCACAGTTTCTATAAAGACGGCCAAGGCGACCTTCACAGCATCGTCATCATTTGTAAACTCAAAATTCTTGAAAATTTCCTCAATTTCCAAGCATGTTATTAGTTTCTTATTTTCTGATCCGAATAGAAGACTTTGTAGGCGCTTGCTATCGCAATCTTTCTCCAATGGATTAATTGTTGGCCACAATCCAGTTAGGATGTTGAATTCCTTTTGGGTAAAACGGACGTTCTTCCCTAAAACTGAGAAACAGATTCCATCTGCGTTACCGTCTTCAGGTATCTGCCTCAGCAAGAAATGATGGATCAACTGGCCGTTGAAGACCATGTTCACATTCAGCAATGGACCAAAAATTGTTTTTTCAAACATTTGCAGCTGGTCCTTGGTCAGTTTATCCTTAATAAGACTGTCGATCTTGTGCACTTGGCATGACACAGTGGCAGGGAAATACTTGTCGCTAGGTACAGCCATCCTGAAATGATAGTTAATCAAAAAGTAATAAATTTAACAATCTGGAGAACTATATTGAAGACAGAAGTCGAATCTGAAACCCTAAACGCTTCACAATAATAATTTAAGAACACAATGATAGTTTTTGAAGACAGAAGTTGAAACGTTTGAAATATATAGAAAGGAAAAGTGTAACGTTATAGTAGGAAAAGTTTGGGAAAATACCTTTTAACGTTGACGAAAAATATGGACTGAGACAAAAATGGTCTGAGAGAACAATGGACTGAGAGAAAACAAAGGTGAGTGATCAGTGCGGTTGTGTATTGCGTAGTGACGAAAAACGAACGAAGAAGGCGGAACGTATATATCGGTCGTTTTTACCAAAGGGGCAATATTGTAAATTCGCGTACTTTTTTTGAAATGTTGAATCGCGGTTGTAAACAATTCGCGGGTGTCTTTCGTTGTTTCAAAAGATCGTTTAGTTTCTGTAAACGATCGTTTAGTTTATTATAATCGATCATTTAGTTAATTTCAAACGATCGATTGGTTGTTTTAAACGATCGTTTAGTTTTGTTTGACCAATCGTTTAGTTTTGTTTAACTGATCGTTTAGTTAATTTCAAACGATCGATTGGTTGTTTTAAACGATCGTTTAGTTTTGTTTGACCAATCGTTTAGTTTTGTTTAACTGATCGTTTAGTTTTTTTCAAACGATCGTTTGGTTGTTTTTACACGATGTTTTGCTTGTTTTTAATCGATCGTTTAGTTTTGTTTAACTTATCGTTTAGTTGTTTTCAAACGATCATTTGGTTGTTGTTAACCGATTGTTTAGTTATTTTTAAACGATCATTTAGATATTTTTAAACGAACATTTAGTTATTTTTAAACGATCCTAAAACCAGTTTTTGTGTTCTTAAATGAATAAGTCAATTGTTATTTTCGTCTTCTTCATCCATCTAGAAGCACAGAAAGTAAGAATGTTGGGACAAATCATTAAGAAAACACATCATTAACAAACATTCATTAATTAGTGTAATACTTAGTACATTGGTAGAGAAATTTCTAATCTTGTATGCTCGACTTGTCGGTATATGAAATTGGATTGGTACACGTTAATCTGTTGTGACCTATTTGTTTACACCGACCACACTTATGCAATTTCGGAGCTTCACCAACACTTGGAATCCTCTTTTTCTTCGGTCGACCAACTCTTTTGACTACTTTTGGAGGTAAAACAGTCATATGTACGTAGTCTTCGCTTGTCTTCCAATCTGACTGATTCCCAACTGGGTAGACGGCCTCCGCATATGCAGCCAACAAACATTCATTAGTGTAATAATTAGCACATAAACTATAAACATTTATATTACGATCCCGTGCTGCAGCAATGGCATGTGAGCATGGTAGTTACTCAGCTTGAAACTCCTTGCAAGTGCATTCTTTAGTCTGAAGGTTTACGACCTCCTCCTTATTTAAATCTTTGACATGAAATTGGTAACAGTCAATTGGGTTGACCTTCATTGTCAAAGCTCCTTCTTGTTTCTTTTGAATAACTAACTCTGCCCATTTGGTCAATGTATATGTCACTTTAATGCCTTCTTCTCGACGCTCCCAAAACCAACGTTGTAGCAAAGCTCGAACATTTTCAAGGAATGAAGCAATAGGCAAATCTCTAGGTTCTTTCAGTATAGAATTCATGGACTCTGCTATATTTGTTGTCATCATGTTATACCGTTTTCCTGGGCAGTGAACACGAGACCACCGTGCTATTCCAACATCATTTAAATATTTCCCTGAACCATTAGGAAATGCAAGAAGATGTCTCCACGCTTCTACAAACGTTGATTCACGATATGTTCTCGATGCATTATAAAACAAAGTAGCAACTGTGTCATTCTTATATTTATCATGCAAATTTTAACTCAAATGTTGGACACAAAGGCCGTGTAATGCAGAGGGGAAAACTGATGAAATACCCTTGGCGAAGCATGTTTTCCGATCTGTCACAAAGCCTAGATTAGGCACCTCCCCTATTGCACCTTTCAATTTTTCTAAGAACCACTGTATTGAGTCATTTGTTTCTCTATCAACTACTCCAAAGGCTAGAGGATAGATCTGATTGTTACCATTTAAACAAACGGCCACTATCAACTGACCCCGATATTTGTTCTTAAGAAATGTTCCGTCCATGACTATGACCGGTCTAATGCAATTTAAGAATCCTCTAACACATGCACCAACAGCCATAAAAAGATATTTAAAGAAACGATCATCTTCGAGTTCCATGTGAAATATTGTACCTGGATTTGTAAATTTGAGTGCTTCACCATATCTACGCAAAAGATTATATGACTCTTCAGGAGACCCTCGCACTCGTTCATATGCATTTTCTCTGGCACGCCATGCTTTCTCATAACTCATATTTATGCCATAGTCTTGCCTCATGTCTTCTATGATATCACGTGGTTTGTATATGCGACCGGGTCCCTTGAATTTGGACTTTATTAATTCTCCAACAAACCAAGATTTTGTTTGCCTATGGTCACGATTCAAAAACTCGAGAGAACATGAATGAACTTTCACATACTTTTTAATCTTGAATATATTTGAATCCTTCAGTCTAACCGCTCGCAATCTCCAACCACACTTGTTGTCGATGCATCTAACGAAAAGAACCTCTTTTGTAGACTTTTTTACTACAAACTGAAAAAAAAATTTCATTGCCAACACACTTAATCTCATTGACAAATCTCTCTTGCAAAAAAAGATTTGTCCTACATCCAACTCTTCACTTGTAGAGCTTTCTTCCGACCAGCCACTTCCTTTTGTCTTCAACTTCCGACTAGAGGAGCTGTAGTCAACTTTACCTTTTCCTTTGCAATCTTTTGTAGGAGCATCTCTTTGTTCTGGGATGTCAAACAATTCATTGTACATCTCAACTGACTCCCATGTAAAAGTATCATCTATTGAATGATATGACTCATATGATTCCCATATAGCCGAATTGGTCCCTATCATGTTATCACACAAGCCAACCTGAACTTCACCAATATCAACTTCATTCTCATCTAATGTATCCATTCCAATTGGAGGAGGATGAGGGTTTAAATTTTGAACTTGGTTGCTCCCAGATACTGAATTGTAATCTTTGTTTAACACTTTCATGCTTCGATTGCTTGTAGGCTCAAAAGATAGGTATAGGGGGACCTCCAATGGATTTTCACTAAGAATATAAAACTTCAAATCACGGTCATTGCTTAACTCAAATGGAGGAGCTTCCTTTTCCCCTTTGATCTCATATATACATCTTATCTTTATGTCGAACTTTGTAGGGTCAACTTCTGCAAGGTCATATAGTTCAGACTGTAAATCTTTGTGTGTTATTTCTTTAGGGACAACAATGCCTTTTAACACTCCTCCTTCATATTTTCTTCGTCCCTCATCCCATTCACCACCGTGACGCACTAAAATCCGAACATGTGCCATCCTTAAACTACCTTAAGTAGTTTTGTATCTTCAAAAATTGATTTGAACTTAAGAACCTACAAGATGCGTGCAAGATGTAAAGAAATAAAAAAAATAATTGCAAGATGTGTGCGGGCCTAAGAGAGTTACTAAACATGTAAAGAATAGATCTACATGGATTAGGAGGTGTACCAATTTGATTTTGAAATAAATAGTGGAAGTTTGGAACGTACGAGATGTGTGCGAGATACGTGCGAGATAAAGCATGAGGGCCTAAGAGAGTTACTAAACATGCAAAGAATAGCTCTAAATGGATTAGGAGGTGTACCAAGTTGATTTTGAAATAAATAGTGAAAGTTTGGAACGTGCGAGATACGTGCGAGATAAAACATGAGGGCCTAAGAGAGTTACTAAACATGCAAAGAATAGCTCTAAATGGATTAGGAGGTGTACTAAGTTGATTTTGAAATAAATAGTGAAAGTTTGGAACGTGCGAGATACGTGCGAGATAGGTGCGAGATAAAAAAAATACGTGCGAGATAAAAAAAAAAACCTTCATTCCTTCTATTCCTATTGCTTACTCCTCCTCTGTTTGATCCAACTAAATCCTCATCCTCTAGTTCAATTCATTTTTCACTACCCATTGAACTTTCTAAGAACCTAAAACCAAACTTTGACTAAACTAATTTACGGCAAATAAGTCCAATTCCAAAAACCAGACAATTACGGATGAAAATAGCACCAAATACCCCAACCAAACATTTACTTACAGCAGATAAATTGAAAATCGGTTAGACATGAAACTCACCTAAATAAGAGAAAACGCTCGAAGTTGATTGAATGGTCTGAATAGGAGCGACGAAATGCACTGGACAACGATCGACGAAGGGCAAGCGACGAAGGGCAAGCGACGATGGGCAAGCGACGATGGGCAAGCGACGATGGGCAAGCGACGATGGGCAAGTGACGATGGGCAAGAGACGATGGCCGAAGTAGGTTCAGGTGTTCTACACGAAAGAAAAGAGAAGGAAAAGGGAACTATACGCGAAAGAGAAGGAATCGATCGTGGAGAGAAAGGAAAGCAAACGTGGAAGAAGGAAAGGAAAGGAAGGGCATTTTTGTCCATTCACACCCAAATTATCCTAAAAGTCTTTCTTTTGAAAACTTGTCCCAAAATTCATTTAAATCTCTTTTTTTAACCTATTTTTGGCAATTTCCTAATTAATATTTTTGTATAGTCATTAGATTATGTTGAATGACATTATGGTAATGTCATATAACTACATTTCATCGCATTAGTCTAATGTCAAAAACCTTTTTTTAACGATAGATAGTCCCTATTTTGATTCATATTATATTGTATATTACTCCAATTTTTGCACCAAACAAATATATTAATAAACTTTTATATATAACAATATAGTTTCCAACGTTTATACAATGAAGTTGTAGTTAGGTTAGTTACAAATCTAGTAATTACAATACAATTGGCGTTGTTTCATTACCAACTAATAAAACATATATAAAATAACTGTTTTGACTTGTGCAAAGACCTAAATAAACAAAACATTCACTTTTAGATGTACATTCAACATATAAACGCCAACGTAGATAACAATATTAAGCTTCAGTCATGATATTCACATTGTTTGTATCATTACGTTGACTACAGTAACAGTAAAAATCTCACTTCCAACATACAACTAGGTTTTAAATCAATCTTTACGAATTATTACAATAGTATATCGCATCACAACATGACCATGTATACAGTTCATAATAAAACTTTGTTAGCATAAACAACCACCAGGCTTAAATCAATTTAGTACAAATAGAATCAATTTAGCTAAAAAAAACAGTCAAAGTTGAAAATTTCCTAATTACCCAAATATTCCACCAATGCTCTAGTCTAGTTTCCTATCAAGTTGAATTTCACAAACTACCTGCTTTGGAAATCACGTATTATAGCACTCATCAAAGGATGGAACATCATTTACTTAAAGATAATGCTCCAACCCAAGAAGTCAGAAACTAAGAGGAAAAGGTGGTTCCACATTTCCAATACTACCTAGTTGAGAAAACAATTATGGGTTTGTAACCTTCTGAGGAAAAATCACAGAAGATGTTTTACCAATGATGGAAGCAAATTAAAATGCATAGTAACCGTTGAAGTCCTTGAAGATCGTTTGCTAACATTGACTAAAGAGAATGAAATTCACCAAAATGAAGCATTAGTTAGCCTAAGAAAGGGAAGCATGAGTATGGAGGGCGACCAAAAAATATTTAAAAGGGTTGTGTGACAAACTTGCGGCCATGAAGAAACTTCTTGATGACACAACTAAAGTCTTCCATCTTGCAAGAGGCTTGGGAGGTAAGTACAAGGATTTATAATTGCTATGCTGTCTAAAGCTCATATCCATCTTACAATCAGTTTGTGTTAGCATTAAAGAACCATGAATTACAATTAAGAGTTAAGACAGAGGAAGAAAAATCACAACTTATGGACCACAATCAGGCTTTACTTTAGCAAAGAGGAAGGGGTAGTGGGAGAGGCAGAAGTTACAGCCGTAGAAGAAGAGTCAATCAATCAAGACAAAATGAAATGCAATATCAAAATTCTAACTCTCTCCCTCACAACAGTATTCATGTGAGGCCCTGAACGTGTTCTGTCTTATGTGATAGGAATGCATGTAACAAAGAACTAACCATGCAATGAAGGCTATGCGAGGAACTGTTATGCATTTTGAGTTTACTTCATAGGGAAATAATGAAATCATCTTTGTGTAAGAAAGTCAGCGGTTGATTTGATTTTGCCGTCCAATTCAAATTTAGGATAAGGAAGTGGCGTTGACACATGGCGTTCTGACATTGGACCACTCTCATCGCCAGGCAGAAGTAATCATTCCAGTATGAAAAACTCCACTGGATAGACTTATAAATAGGTGAAGTCCGACCATTTTGAAGTTGCTTTTACCTGAACTTACTTAAGAAAGAATTGGGGGAATTTCGAGATTTTCAGAGTTTCTTCACAAGCTTGAATCCAGTAAGGAGTTGCAAGGAAGAGTAAGGAAGTTTTCAGCTAATGTAACGCCCCAAGAATTTGGGTAATTTTAAATTTAATTATCTTAGTTGATTTATTTATGTTGGAATTATTTGTGGTGTTATTTGAGAATTGTTTGATTCGTGAAAGCTAGAATTAATTAAATATTTTGGATGAATACTTAATTAATTTTAAAATCTGAAATTTTGGTTGTTAAAGTTGTTATTGGTTGATTAAATTGGTGAAAATATGGGTAATAGGGATAGTTGCAAATATATCAATTATATTCAAAATAATTAAGTATATAGTAACATTTTAAAAAATAATTGCAAATATAAAATCTGTCAAAATCTACCAATGATAGGAGTCTATCACTGATAGACCATGAATTATAGTCTATCACTGATAAACCATAAGGGTCTATCAACGATAGAAGTCTATCATTGATAGACTTTGTTATATTTACAATTTTTTTTAAAATATTGCTACATACTTAATAATTATTCTAAAAATTGCTACATTTTATAATTACCCTAATTATATATATGTGTGAATATATAATTAATTAAGTTATGGAAGGTTAAGAATAATTATATTATTTGGTGATAATATAATTAATTAAGGAAATATATTATATTTTGGGAAGAGAGAAAGGTTGATTTTATGGGAAATTTATTAGGGAAGAGAAAATTGATTTATTATTTTGAAAAAGGGAAAAGGAAAAGGATTAAAAAATAGAGAAACTTTCATAGATATAACAAAATTGGAAAATATTTGTGGTTCATATAACAAGCTCATTGAGGGTGATTATTTTTCATATTTACCCTTACTGTTTTATAATTTTCATTGAATTACATGATCGTTTATCATTATCAACGTGATCGTTTATCCATATAAAGACGACTGTTTACCTATATCACCATGATCGTTTACAATATTTAATACGATCAGCATGTTCAAACGATCATGTACCTAAGTTAACACTATCGTTTACTTTATTCAATATGATCATTTGTCGTTGTCAAATGATCGTTTAATATTTATTACCTTTTTTGTAGGATCGTCTATTTATTATTGCATTGTGTTAATTTTATCATTTTGTACATTTTATTCTTTTATTCAGTGATAGATGTCTATCTATGTCTATCTATTTCTTTTTATCACCATTAAATACTTAATTTTATTTTCTTTTTTACAGATTACAACGCCTATTCTTATTGTTATTTTTTATGGAGGTCAATGGAATGGCTACAATGTTTACGAGAATTACTCAGTTGCTGAAAATTTGGTAGATGTTCAAGTCAGCTTTAATTCATTAGTTGGTTTAATATGTGCACAAATTGAATTGGATAAATTAGTAGAATTATTTGTTTTACTTAATTGGTAAAAGTAACATTCAAACTGTGGTGCCAATAAACAAAGACAATGATGTTGCTTGGTATTTAGCTTTTGCTAAAGATGCAACTAGTAGACATCCATTAGTTGTCAATGTAAGTGTTAATTATTTGGAAATGCCTTCTTCTTCTAGTAATGTACGAGAGAATGTTGATATGTCATTGAATATAGGTTCTCCTTCTTCTGTTTCAAATAATGAAGTTATAAGAGACATTTCTTATTATTGTGATTTGAAGGAAAAAAGTTAATTTGAAAGTAAATAAGTGCTTTCAAAGTGTTTTTTGTATAATAGCAGTGAAGAACAACTTTCAATTTATAACTACAGTATCAAATTTTGAGAAGTGCTTTCAAAGTATTTTGAGAAATGGTCTCGAACATATTCACATAGACGAAGGTATAGAATGGTCACATCAAATTGTGTAGAAACTGTAGATCCAGTATTTAAATATCTTAGACAACTACATGTGGCTACGATGCTTAGTTCAATTAGAGATGTATTGCAAAAGTAGTTTTATGAATGAAGCAAAGTTGCTTCTAAAATGAAGAGTTGTTTGACTTCTTGGGCTGAAAATGTGTTGCTTTTAGAACATGAAAAGTCAAGAAGATTATTGGTAAGAAATTTTTTCTTTTATGCTTGTATATTGGACAGGCATAGACAGACTACTATCTTTGTCTATTCGATAGACAATGATAGCAATTTATCTATGTCTGTCTCAAATAGACACAGATAGATTGTAACGTCCCCAAAATTAAGATAATTTTGGAGTTAATTATCTTAATTTTGTTTAATTAGATTTAATTTATTGGGCATTATTTTGAATTCATTTAATGAAGATTATTTGATTTTGTGGGAATTGAAATTAGTTAAATAATTGTTGGATGAATATTTAATTAATTAGAGGTTTTGGCATGTGGTGTTTGTTGAGTTTTTGATTAAATGGTAGGTTAAGAGGATTAAGTAAAGTTGTAGATTTTTAGTGTTGTTGAAGTTGAATTAAATTAAATAATTATGAATGTTATTTAATTAAATTGTAGAGTGAAAAGTTTGTTGGAGATTTGATAATTATATGTATATGCGAAAATATATATATAATTATTATGTGAAAGGAAAAGATAATTATATTTGTTGAAATATAATTATTGGAAAAAGAAATGTAACATCTCAAATCTTTAAGGAGATTTTATTAATTATGTTAAATTATTTGGGTGTTATATTAAAGATTGGAGCTAAAATTTAATGGTTGGATTAAAATAATTCATGTTGGAAGTTATGAGTGATTTATTGAAAAAGATTTGATTGATTAAAAAGAATTAAGGATTTAAGTTAATTTGAGATATTGGAGGAAAAAGTTGATTTTGGTGGAATTGAATTTAATTGAGTATATATATATATATGGATATATATATATATATATATATATGGATATATATATATATATATATATATATATAAATTGAATTTTTGGTGGAATATGATAATTAATTATTTGGTTTTGATAAATAATTAATATGAAAAATTGAAGTTAATTATATAACGGAATATAATTATATTTGTCTGGAAAAGAAGATAATCTATAAGAAGAGATGATTGATTTGATTAGACGAGAAAAGATACATATTTATTTAGAAAAGAGAATGATTGTTTAAATAAATAAAAATGTTTATTATAGATTTTGGTGAGAGAATAATAATAATAATAATAAAGAAGTATTATTATTATTATTATTATTATTATTATTATTATTATTAATGGTTATAAATGTCTAAGCTTTTGTACATTTAAGGAATTTATTATGAAAAGATAATGAAAATAAAGATATATGTATATTTTTGTATTACATATATATATATATATATATATATATATATATATATATATATATATATTTATATATATAATAAAAGGAAAAGGAAATAATAATAATAAATATTATTGTTATTATTTGGATCTATAAATAGCATTGGAATGTTTAAGTTGGAAAGAAAAGGAAAATGAAAAAAAATGTTCTTCATCTTCTTCTCTAAGATAACCCTTTGTCGCTGTTGCTGTCGCCTCACCAGTTTTAGTTAAGATTGGTCCTTTTGGCAAAGCTTGAAGATTTAAAGTGATAATTTTTCCATCAAGGATAAGAGAATTTTTCAACTTCCATTTGATTAACCTTGGTAAGCTAATGAAATTAAATTAATATTTTGTTAATTTAATTTTAGATCTATTTGGGGTTTCTGTAAAGGTTTAATTGGCTAATATTTTTAAGATTTAAATCTTGGATTTTTCCCAATCAAGGTTGAATTGGTTTCAACCCCAATTTTTTAGAATGTTAATTAATTTGGGCGAATTTTTGGATGATAGCCAATTGCTAATTTCATTAATTAAGATACTGAAATTTCCTTTTATGATTAGGATCAAATTAATTAGAGAATTTTTACTGTCAACTATGGAGTACTTTGTTTGGCTAAAATCTCAAGGTAAGAGATTCTACTACTAGACCTTCAATATTGATGATTGATGATGATAACTAATATTATGTTTATGATTGATATTATGTGGATGATGATAACTGATTTACGTTGATGATGATGCATGATATATTAATCATATGATTAAGGACGTTAAGATTAATACTCATGCCATATTTATGATGTTATGATGTGTTGCATGCTATGGATAGGATGTTCTGTTAACTTTGTCTATTAGAGTCGTACCCACATGGGTGACTCTCGAGATCACCGCCTTTTGATGACTGAGTAGTCCGCCGGGACCACCAATCCAGTATGAGATGATATGTTTATAAGTGACTCGACGGGGTCACTCACAGTCCGATTGTCTTTGTGTTCCCTTCGGGTCCACTAAAGACCAGTTTGTCCTAGGTGTCCTTTGGGTTCACCGAAGACCAGAGATGTTCCTACGAAATTACAGATTGCACGTGTTCGGGAACGTGCCAGTTTAGAGGTACCACTCTATAAGACTCTAATGGGAAGTTAACAGACACCTTGCAAGACTAGTAGTAGGTCCCTTACTGAGTATATGTTTATACTCACTCTTTCTATGTTTAATATTTCAAGCAAATTTAAAGGTAGAGGAAAGTTGGCGAGCGACCGAGAAGGATCCGTGACATTCCATATGGGGGCTCAGTTTTGCTTTCGCGTCTATGTATCAGTGTTTCAGTATTCTATTTTTAATGAAAATTTAGTCTTCCCTCTTTTCAAGAAAGTGTCTATTGTTATTGTTTATTTTTAGTAATGACCTCAACTTAGTATAAAGAGTTAGGTTGTTATATAGATTCTATTAGTATCTATATGATATATACAAAGATTGAAATCTATTTGTATATGTTTATTCTTTTTTTAATTTTTTGTTATTTGTCTTATGTATTAGATTGATCCAATTAGTATGATTGGATACAAAGTAATTGATGGAAATCAGCAGTTCATTGTGAAGTTAAACATGGGAAGTTGTAGCTGTCAAGTATGGGGTGTTGAAGATACTCCTTGTGCGCATGCCCTTGCTATTCTATGAGTGCTTAATTTAGATACCTATTCTCATGTATCTGAGTTTTATTATAGAGAAATGCTATCAACAACATACAGTGGTTGTATTCAACCTGTGGAAGTCATTTAGATTGGAGAATTGAATATGTTGTCATAAAAATATTACCTCCAATCTTTAAACGTCAAGCTGGAAGACCAAGAAAACAAAGAATTTCATCTGTTGGCAAATTTAATAGTTCATTAAGATGTTCCAACTGTAATCGTAAATGGCATAATAGTAGGACTTGCAAGCAAAGTTTGAACAATTAAAGAAAATGTATGATCTTTTTCTTTCATTCTAATACATGTATGTATAAATGTATGACATTAGAGTTGGTGAATGACTACAAAGATAATGGAGATGTAATAACATGATCCTTTAGATTTTGTTAAGAGATCGTTTACATGTATTAACAGTATCGTTTAGAGTTTACTAAACAATCGTGTGATGTGCACCACACGATCATTTAGGCTTGATGATTGCAAGTACGTGGTGGTCTATGATGTATTACATGATCGTTTAGCTTTGTTAGCACGATCGAATTCGTTTATTTACGCGGTCTTGTAGACATTGTAAGACGATCGTTGTCATTTTTTTTGCAGAATACACGATCGTTTAGACTTTTATTGTGGTATATATACACGATCATTTAAACCTATATACACGATATTTTAGATTTATGTACACAATTATTTTTATATGTTTATACAATTATTTTTGAAAAGTTTCTAAACAAATACAAACATTTAGTCAAAAGGTGATTAAAATTAAAAATTAAAAATTGATATCATAAACCAAAAAAACATTTTATTTACCTATAGAATCTATTTGCCCAAAATTCTATCACATATTGTTGTCTAGACATGTGTTTAAACAGTTTCATGATTTTCATGTCTAGACAATTATGATTTGAATTTGTTACAAGGCATTCAACAAATTTAGCACAAAAAATTGGAGGTCTGTCGACGTCGAAAAGGGCATTGAGAAAAGTGACATCGTAAGAAGAAAGTGTTCACGATGCCGTGAAGGAAGGGTCGACAGTATGGATCTGTAGCGACGTCACACAAATAATATTGACAGAGGGTGAGGCTTCCATGACACAGTGTGAGGAGACGTCGTGAAAACGTTTAGTTTAAATAATAATATAGACTTTCACGATGCCATGACGCATCACAGTTGTCCCAATTGCTACCGAAGTTGCATGCAAGGCATCATGAGTGGTTAACCTTTTGCCGACGTTTCTTTGACCACATCGGCAAAGGTTGAACATTTAAAAATTTTTGACAACAATATCACGACACCAGATTGCATGGTATTGTAAGAGGTAGAACCTTTGCTGACGTGGGGTAGGTAACGTTACGAGATGTGTGACGATTTGATTGCTTTTGATGGGTTCTCACGATGCAGGATTTCATGCCATCGTGAGAGGTCAAATCCCTAGCGAAGTATGGTCAGTAACGTTATGAGATGTGTGACGTGTTAACTGCTTTTGACATGGTTCTCATGACGCCATAAGTAACTGCGTCGCGAGTTGGAGATTTTATGCCGACGTCATGAATGAAACGCTTCGAGTTCCTCTACAAGAAACCACCTACACGTTCTGTAATTCACAGAACTGAAAAGGGCTTAGGGAAGGTCGAGAGCAGTTGAGGAGAATCCGAGAAGGATCATTTGATAAGGGAAGGTCGAGAGAGAAGCCGAGAGATTGGTTTGAAGAAAGTCGAGAGTCGTCGATGCCCATTCCACTTTTTGTATGCCCTTTTATTCTTGCATTCTTTCTCAATTAATTCTTGCATTCTTGCATTCAATGTGATTATTTTGTATATTGTTAGTTATTTGAGTGTTATTTTGGTTGATTTAATTATTAATTGACATCTCTGCCTGACTAAATAAATGACTAGCTTTATCAACAGGTAACCATATATATTAGGATGGTGCAAATATGCATCTTTTTTATTATGTAGTTGATAGTATTGAATAAATCAAAGCTCTGTTGTATGAAAGTATTAACCGATCGAAAGCTCTGTATTTGCTCAAAGCTCTAGTGTATGAAAGTTTTAATTGATTGAAAGCTTTGTATTCAGTATCGAAATATTATTATTTTAAAAAGTATGAAAGTGTTGTTTATTCTCATTATCTTTATTCTATTATCTTTCCTAAATAATTGTTTAGATGCACAAAATCTTAGGCATTTATAACTATTAATAATAATAATAATACTTCTTTATTATTATTATTTTTCTCTCACCAAAAACCTATAGTAAACATATATATTTATTTAAACCATTATTCTCTCCTCTAAATAAATATATATTTTTTTCGTCCAATCAAATCAACCATCTCTCCTCTCATGGATTGTCTTCTTTTCCAAACAAATATAATTATATTCCGTCATATAATTAACTTCACTTTTTCATATTAATTATTTATACAAAATCAAATAATCAATATCATATTCCACAAAAAATCTAAAATTATTAATTAAATATATATTTGTTGGAATTTATGTCCTAAAATTTGTACTTTGTTACTTGATTCAATAAAGTTTATTATTGAATGTTATAATCTTAAAACCAATAAGTATTAAGGTCCCGAGGCTATTTTACTGAGTTTGTCAATATACTTGAACTTTATGTAGAGACATAAACATGGATTAAGTTCGAGTTAATAGCTCAAATAGTTTATAGTGTATGAATAAGGTTGGGCGCCTTATTCTGGAAAAACACTATGGATGCGTCCCGCTCCGTAATTAGTACAAACGATGTAATCTTGAATTGTTCATGTAAAGACATGGGAGTGGGGGCATCCTATGTAAATGGTTTGCATAAGACTGGAACCACGAAATAGTCACTTTTAGTTATAACACCGTAAACTATAAACTGACTATTTCAATTATGATGACCTAGGTAACTTGATCTTAATCCTGAGCTAACTATGAACTTTTGTTCATTCGGTAGTATCCTTAGATCTGCATAGGTGAGGGCAGCTCATCATCGCTGGTCCAATAAGCCTCTCATTTCAAGGATAAGACCGAGTGGATAGTTAGGGACATAGGGTGCAAGATGGAACTCACTCCTACCCACTTCTGGGATAGTAGATAGGTTGTTTCCTTAAGGACTCAATCCAAGTCTTGAACAAGGGGCCCCACCTTCTCATTGGTCCGAGAAGGATTCAGGTTTATAGGTTGGACCTTAAACCCATTGTTCAATAGTGGATGAGTGGGTCTTAAGGAGCAAGATGTAATCTTGGGGGTAAAACGGTATTTTGACCCATCCAAGATTATGAACAACCTGTAAAGGATCGACTTGCTCATCATGGTTATATCAGGTAAACAGAAATATACCCATAGTGAGGGGAGTGCAACTATGAGTCTTTAGTGGAATGACTCATTAGTTAACGAATGTTGATTAAGCTTGGTCTAAAAGAGTTTAGCCAGTTAATCTCAAATCGTTGAAGCCCATGATCTATAAGTCCATTAGGTTCCCCTACTAGCTCGTATGGATTCAACTAAGAACAATATGTTGGAATAATTCGAATTGTTCAAATTAGGAAAAGAAAGAGAAATCGATAATTATATAAGATATAAATAGGTAGATATAAACTTTAAGCTTTGTGTTTAAATATGATTTAAATAAATACGAATGTAGATTCATATTTAAAAGCTTGGAAAGTATTAAAACGGTCAAAGTTGTAAAAGTCAACATGTTGACTTTTGACTTTGAAAAACAAAACTTTGACCGGATTTATATTCAAACATGATTTAAATTTTAGAAAAATAAATGCAGATTCATACTCGGGAGGTAAAAATTAGTCAAGACGGGTAAAATAGCAAAAAGTTAAAAAGTTGACTTTTGACTAAGAAAAGTCAAAGTTTGACTTTGACTTAAATTAGTTAAAAGACCAAATTGCCCTTTGACTAATTTCTTAAACTAAATATTAGTGGGAAATGTGGCAGATTATTATGAATTAGAAGCCACTAATTTCATTAGATAGTTAATGGATTAATTAGGTGTTGAGTTTATATGAAATAAATTGCATGCAAATTGCATGTAATTTTTCTATTTAAATTTTTCATTTCGGAATGAGAAGGGATGATGATTCTCATAAAAAAAATTCTAAACGATTCACCTACCTCCTTCCTTCTCTCTAAAAACGAGGCCCACAACTTGGTTCTTGGTCTTGAGATTAGTAGGTCAACTTAGTGGTTGTCCGTTTTGCTCGTGATCTTCAGGCAGAGAAGTTTTTTGGAACGAAGAAGAAGTTGTGAACTACAAAGGTAAGCTCATTGTTTACCTTTTATACTCTTTGTTTAGGTCTATCGTGTAGTAGTTGCATGTTAATTTCTAAATCGTTTAGATGTATACAGAGTAAAGCATGATCCTTAGCCTTCCGCTGCATGCTTCTCTGATGTTTTTCTCCCATCAATATTTATATATATATACTCAATTAAATCCAATTTCACCAAAATCAACTTTTCCCTCCAAAATCTCAAATTAACTTAAATCCTCAATTATTTTAATCAATCAAATCTTTTCCAATAAATCACTTATTACTTCCAACATGAATTATCTTAACCCAACCATAACAACTCCACTCCATAATCAATATTTATCTTTCTTCAAAATAATTAATTATTTTCCACAATAATTAATTATTATTTATCTTTCTCCAAAATAATTATCCTTTTACAAATAATAATATTTTTCCAAAATATAATTATTTTACTTTTTCTCCCTTAATAAATATCATTTCTCCAAAATCAAATTATCTTTTCTTTAAATAATTATATTTCAACAAATATAATTATTTTTTCCTTTCACATAATTATATATATATATATATATATATATATATATCAAAATCTCAACAAACACCACATGCCAAAACCTCTAATTAATTAAATATTCATCCAATAAATATTTAATTAATTTCAATTCCCACATAATCAAATAATTCTTATTAAATGAATTCAAAATAACGCCCAATAAATTAAATCTAATTAAACAAAATTATGATAATTAACTCCAAAATTATCTTAATTGTTGGGGCGTTACAATTGATCTCCCATTTGATTGCACAGTCGAGTCTTCAAAATATTCATAGCAGATGATATTCTCTACAGTAGCTGTTGCAATCGGTAAAAGCAATGCCAATGTGAGCAACCGATAAACTAATAGGTAGACCCTATCTCTTTTCGTAATGACCGTTTTCATTGCAATAACACCAATGCTTTTTAGTTCAACAAACTCTGAACGTATATCAATAATGTAATTTTGAAGTTGATTCTCAAGCATAGAGAGTTCAATAGCTGAAAGTCTCCTTGATAAAACTGAGCAAGACGACTAAATTTTTGTCTATCACATAGATTGAAAAAATAATAAAGCTAAAAATATTAAGAAGCATTTGAACTTATATTCTAACGATGAACGGAAAAAGTTATCTTGTAGCTTTGACTTCTGAAACTAAATGTAACAACCCAACTCCTTATACTAAGCCGAAGTCATTACTAATTGAAAGATAAATAAAATTTTCTTAAATTTAAAAATAAGAAATAAACCAAAACTTCTAATACTTATTAAAAATCATAAACAAATGTTTGTAAAGATAAAATTAGATAAAATCCTAGCTCGGACTCTATCTAGTTTTTTTAAAGAAATAAAATAAAATAAAAAGTACATCGAATCAAATGACATAACGCAAAAGCAAAGTGATCCCTATGGCTCGCCACAGTCACTTCTTGTTAGCCGCCAACTTCCCTCTACTCTTACCTCTACCTCTGCCTGTAAAATTTAAACATGAAAGAGTGAGTATAAAAATATACTCAGTAAGGGACCCACTACTAGTCCTGTTATGTGCCTGTTAACTTCCTATTAGAGTCCTATAAAGTGATACCCTTAAACTGGCACGCTCCCGAACACGTGCAATCTGTGGTCCCATAGGAACATATCTGGTCTTCGGTGAACCCAAGGGGACACCTAAGACAACTGGTCTTTAGTGTACCCGAAGGAAACACTAAGACAATCAGGCTGTGAGTAACCTCGTCGAATTACTCATAATCATGTCTATGTCAATGTCAATGTCATAATGGACTAGTAATCCCATCGGACTACACAGTCATAAAAAGGTGGTGATCCCGAGGGATACCCATGTGAGTACGACTTTAATAGAATAAACTAATAGTCCCTATCCATAGCATGTAACATGTCATAACATTATCATAAACATGGCATAACATAACAATCATAGCATACTTATCTGAAATATCTTAATCATAAATATAACATAGTCGTCCTCATCAACATACCACTAATCATATCATAACATCAGTAATCAGCTCAATTATCATTACAATGTTAGCCGTTATCAGTAACATCGAGTTATGCAATTTAGCTATCGTCCATGCATAACCATACACACATGCGATCTCTTAATTTCAGTCGAAGGTCTAGTAGTAGAATCTCTTACCTAGAGATTGGTTAAACCGAGATTTTCCTAACAGTCGTGGTCAAGCTTCCCAAGGGAAAGAATCCTAAGCCACAAGGGTAATTAACTCAGTTTAAATAATTTAACTCGCAATAGATTAAGGATCCAAAAATCCAGTTGTTTAACTTACCCAAAAATCGAGGCCAAACTCGATTTAGACTTAGTTGGACAAATTCCCAGCTCGGTTTCCAGTTAACTCTAGTCAATTTAATCCAACAATTATTTAATTAGAGTCTGAAATTAATCCTTGATGGGTATGCCAAAAACTCAATCAAAACTTACTAAAATAGGTGAAAAACTCAAGAATAAGCTAGGTGGCTCAAAACGGCTTGAAAGATAGTGATCGGCTCGGCTAGGACAGAGAAAATCGGCTCGGGCAGGCAGCTCACACGCGTAGGGCGGCTCGGCTGGGGGTTGCACACGGCTCGGAATGGCTTGGCTCACACGGGCGACTCGGCAGCTTCGCATAGGTGTACGCGCAACTTGGGCTTTACGTGTGCGGGTTGCTGACGGCATCAGCTCGCGACGACTTTCGACAGACGACGACGCTCGGCTGACGAAAACAACTCACGGTGCTCGGGTTTCGACTGGGAGGAGCTCCGACGATGGACGGAGACGACTCGACGACGGACGGAGACGGCTCGACGACGGACGGAGATGGCTCGACGACGGTGGCTACTTGGCAGTTGACTGATGGACGTTTGACAATGCGATGGAAAGCGGACAGAAGAGACTGCTGACGAACGAACAGAGGCGGGGCGCTTGGGACGGTCGGCTTGCGAAGGCGAGAAGATGACTCAGGCTATCGGTTAGGTCGGGCAATCAATGGAGTGTGTTGCTGACAATGGCGACGACAAACCTAGACGGCAGCAGACGAGCGACGAAGGCGGACGGCTGGCGAATCGCGAGCGGCGGGGAAGGTGGCAGCGACGGTGGCGAGATTAGGGTTAGGGTTTTCCTTTCTCTTTTCTTTCTTTTTCCCAATGAAGGAGATGGCACAACTTCCTGTGCCACATTTAAACAAAAATAATAATATTAATTAATATTTTTCTTTTCCTTTTCCTCTCTCCTCAAACTCATCCAAATAAACATAAATATCTTCTCTCTCTTCATTTAAAATCCATCAAATCTCCTCTTTAAATTCAAATTTCCCTCTCTCTCCAAACCAATCATCTTTAAAAATAAATATTCCTACTTAATTATATTATCCACATAATATAATTATTTTACCATAAAAAATTAATTACTTACACAATCAAATATATAATTAATCAAATTTTCTCAAATACAACCAAATAAATCATAAACTCCAAAACACTACAACAATTATATATTTTCCTAATATCTGGTAAAATCCAGTCTTCATAAATCAAATAAATCAGCAAAGTAACATCCAAAATTACAAAAATTTAAACTTAAAATAATCAAAATAAATTACCTTAAATTTTAGGGCGTTACATTAAATTAAATAAATATATACATAAGTAATGTAAATGTAAAAATAATACCTTTTTTTGATGGAATATTGTGGAAAGAGTGAAAGTTAGATAATAAATGACAGCTAAAAAATAAATTAAGGTTTTATCTTACACATTTGAACCCTTAACTTGGAGATTATAAAGTAGGGGCACAACCACTACTCCAAAACCAAACTTTGGTGAAATAAAGCATTATTTAATATGTATTGTAATATGACACTTCAAAATTAATATTAAAATTTAAAAACCGATAATGTAAGTGAGAGCATGTAGTCGGTGTTTTTTTTATCTTTTGCGTTCCTTATGGGTCTTTTATTAAAAACCTTGGTCGTATGAAGTTTGGGCTCTTATTTTGAAAAGTTTATTAGTCTGCTTATTAAGAAGGTAATTTTTTTTTGGCATGTACTTAATGTTTATGCTTATGCTTATGCATTTTCCGTAATGAAGGTTGGCTAAGGTTCATTTTCTTTAAATTTGCAGGTAGTTGAAGAATCCATGGACTATGGTATCAATCAAGTTCATTTATGCGTCAATTTGATTAGATTAGGTCACACAAACATGTAAGATTACAGTTAATTTATCTTTTGGATTATTGTAAAACCTTTACCGACAATATAATTTATATTTTTTATTATCAATATAAATATCTTTCCAAACATATGTGAGTAATGTTGAAATTTAGTATTTGATTTTTTGAAAAGAAGAAATATATGACAGAAAAATATGTGTTGTGAAAATGAAGAATAACGACAACAGACGTATGTCGACATATAAGCCTTTATTAAACAGAAACAGTATCGTCAAAGCACATTTCTTGACAACAATTGTGTACTGAAGCATTTACAATGACAATATATTAGTGTCGAGTTATATTGAAAGGTGACACACTTAAAGCGTCGTTATAAGAGTATTAATGACAATATATTTATGTCGAGCGATAGATAATGGTGACACATTTAAATTGTCAATGTAACAGTATTAATGACAATATATTCATGTCAAGTGATAGATTACAGTGACAAATTTAGAGTGTCAATATAAGGGTATCAATGACAATATATTAGTGTCAAGGTATAGTAACGGTGACACATAATTTGCGTCAAGGTAAAGGTATTAATGACACAATTTTGGTGTCATCTATGCATATTTAATGACACATTTTCCAAAGTGTCGTTAAACAGTCTTTCTTGACAGTGACTTCAATGACGCGAAAATTGTGTCGTTGAAAGTCTTTATGACACAAAACTTGTGTCATTAAAACCCAAATTTGTAGTAACCGATAACTAAACAATTAAGATCTATAATACCACAATAATTATACTAATTAATCTAGATGATTGTTTATTTAAGTCTAAACAATCTTTGAATACATCTAACAATAAACATTATTAGACCTTAAACTGTAAACGATCTTGTCGTTACCGTAAATGATCGTTGTTTAGTAATTTGATCTAAACGATCATTTAATAACATACAAACAATAATGTTAATTATTTTAAACGATCGTTTACACATTTAAGAGATAATGTTAATTATTTTAAACGATCATTTTACAACGTCTAAACGATGATGTTATACAAGTTAAACAATCTCATAGTCCAAAACGATTAAATGTAAATGTTTAAGTATAAAACAGAGAAATTCTGAAAAATTCTTATCATATAAATGTTATCTGCCTTCCTCAAACCAACTTTGCATTGCATCGAAATGTTATAGAACATAAAAAATAGATATCAATAAAATGTAAATGTTCATGCACAGAATGTGATGAAAATGGAAACCTTTAATGCTATTGTATCGCCATCCATCGTTATTTTCATCAAGATTTCAATTGTTTGTCTTCAACCACCTGCTTCATAAGTTTGCATTCATTTCAATAAATATTTTAGCATTCTTTCCCTTCTCAGGAAACTTAAAAGCTTCAAAAAGGTCTTCGTCAATGTCTGGTAATGCCTACAGAGTTTCAATGGTTGCTTCTTCTTATTCTTTTTATAGGGGCTTACCATATTTTTCAAAAACAAATCTTCAGAACAACCATTACCATTTCTAAATAGCCAAAGATAAAGGAGAAGTAAATTTTCTCCTGAAGGAACCGCAGAAGAATGGCTATGAGGATTCAAATATTCTAACCCTTCTTGAGCGAAATAGAGTCGTTATCTTCCTTTGTGAATCCCGTCCTCTTCCAATTTAGGTCGGATGAGGCTTCAAAATCAAGGAAGTTAATATAAGAGCATACCATAGTCTTTTATAGAGATTTTTGGAAGCACCTTGCATGTTTTTTCCTTTTTCTTCTTGATCTTGTCATTCTTTGTCCAAATAGCAGCATCTTGAATCTCAGCATTTTGAACGTCATTTTTTCATAATGAGGAAAAGTTTGGAAACCCTAAATCTAATGGTTTGTGAGAAGTGATTTTAAAGGAAGATGAAGTAACGGAAAAGGAAGAGTTTTTTTTTGCGTTATACTCGCTGACAGGTTAATAAATGCGAAAAATTTGGTAGACGATCGTTTAGATTTGGAAGATGAAATATATGAGAGATGACGAAGATCGTTTACCAAGTGAGAATTTGAAGTGAAAAAAAAAAGATATAAAAGGAAGAATAATAATTGTAGAACAATGATCATGATTTCAAAAAAAATATAAAAGAAAAATTGCAAAAGAAGAAGAGAAGGAAGAAGAAGGAAAGGAAGAAGGAAGAAAATCGTAGCCATAGGAATTTAAAAACGACAAGGACAAATCTGAAATATTTTAAAAAAAATGATTGGTTCATGGGCTTTTCAATTTTATTACATGGGTCGCTGGTGTTCATTATATTTAAGAAAATTAACCTTTAATAAACTCCAATGCAAAAAGAAAAATACTCAATCCCATTTTAATTAAGAAAAAAACGTTTTTGATTTTTGAAATTCAATTGAATATAAGGCTATGACAAATATTTCAATTTTAAAATTCAAATTTATTTAGAAATTTCATGTATTGGGAGAATTTAACAGAAAATCCATATGAAATAGTTTAGTTTTTATTATGAAAATTATTGTTAATATTTATAGAGAAAAAAAGTAACATGTACATTGATAATTTCATTGCAAATCAAATTTTAAAATCAACTTTAAAATTCAAAATCACTACAAAGATACAAATGGTTACTTTTTAAAGTTTAGTAACTTAAATGGGTGAACTAAATTGTTAATTATTGAAGTTTAAGTATTAAATTGTAATTAATTTAAAAATACAAACATTAAATTATTAGATTTTAAAATTTGCGAAATAAATATAGGGGTTTTTTCAAAAATATAAAAAAAATGGCAAAATATTTACACTGTATATAACAATTTCGAAAATGAAAAAAGTCCAGATGCCCACCGTGTAAAATACCAAAAATGTCTCGTCAACTACACCGTCAACAATGAGCGTGTAATATATTTGCGATCATTTAGATTTGGCTATTGTTTGGTACACGATCGTTTAGATATGACTACAATTTATTTTTAAATTCTATCGATTAATTTTGCTACACGATCGTTTAATTTGGTTACATTTAAATTTGGTTACGCAATCGTTTAGATTTGGATTTGGCTATTATTTGGTACACGTTTAGATATGGCTACAATTTATTTTTTCAATTCTATCGTTTAATTTTGTTACACGATCGTTTAAATTTGATTGTTTAGATTTGGAGACCCAAATCTAAACGATTTTTTTTCAAAACTTGGTACACGGTCGTTTAGATTTGGCTAAACGATTTTTTAAAATTCTTTTACTACACGCTCGTTTATTTTTTTATACGATCGTTTAGATTTGTCTACACGATTTGGCTAAACGATTTTTTTAAATTCTTTTGTCTACACGATCGTTTTTTTGTCTACACGATCGTTTAAATTTGGCTAAATGATTTTTTTTAATTATTTTGGTACACGATTGTTTAGATTTGTCTACCAATGATTTTTTTGGCTACTTCAATCTAAATGATTTTTTTCAAGATTTTTTATACACAATTTTTTAGATTTGCTATTTTTTTTACACGGTCGTTTAAATTTGGTTATCCAAATTTGAACGACGTAAAAAAGAAGAGGAAAAGAAGAAAGACGATTGAAAGAAATCACAATGAAAAAAAAAAGAAGAAAGACGATGGAAAGATTAAATGATGTAAAAAAGAATAGGAAAAGAAGAAAGACGAAGAAAATATTAAACGACGTGAAAAAGAATAAAAAAAGGAAGAAAGACATTGAAAGAAATTGCAAAATCAGAAAAGAAGAAAGACGATAGAAAGAAAGCGTAGCCGAAAAAAAAGAGAAAAAGAAGAAAGATGATGGAAATATTTAACAACGTAAAAAAATTGAAAAATAAGAAAGATTATGGAAAAAATCGCAGAAAAAGGAAGAGAGAAAGAAGAAAGACGATGAAAGAAATCGCAAGAGAAAGAAGATAAAAAAAAAAAAATCGCAGAAGTAAGAAGACGATTTCATCGCAAAAAAAGAAAAAGAATGATAGAAAGACAAACCTGAAATATTTAAAAGATTGCTAACCGGGCTTTGTTACACGAACGGTAAATAGTTTGATATTTTGTTAGAGGTAAGTTTTGCATAAATATAATTAAATTGTTAATTATTTCAAAAGGAAATATAATAATTGTAGGATGATTCAACCTCTTGAAGGAATTAATAAAATTGGTGGAGCAAAGAGCACGTAATATTATAAAACTGTGATTTAATGAGAGGTGTAAGGGAATATTTAAAAATAATTTGGTTGGAGGGAAGGAAATAAATGGTGGGAGAGAAAGAAGTGTAAAAGTTAAAATGGAGGCAATAGGAACACAAAAACTCGCGAAAAATAAGCAGTATAAAGCGCTTACACATACAAAAACGAACTCTTTCCCCTCCCTCTCTCATCAATCAATTCAAAATCTACGTCTCCTCCATCATCATCATTTATGCATCATTGTTTTCTTTCTTACCTTTTTTTTTCTTTTTTTCCAATTTTTTTAAATAAATTATTTGTTTCATCCCAATTCAATTCTATTTGCTATCCTTTTTTCTTTCTCTTCTTTTTTCTTTTTCTTTGTTACATCTTTTCTTTCTTCTTATTTCAATCAGGCCACTTCCTTCTTTCTTTTTCTAATTTCTATTCCTTTGCTTCTTTCTCTCTCTCTTTTTACCTTTTTTTTCCATTTCCTTTTAAACTATACTTTTATTTTACTATTGAGATTCTCCAAATATTTTTTTTATGATAAAATGTATTTTTTTTTTTTTACTTTTTAGATTCTAAATCTAATTTATTCCTAGCTTCTAAAAGGTTATATTTTTAATAAAAATATAATTAATTTTGAGTAAATTTTGTTTCAATTTGGTTTTAATGTTGAATGATGCTACAATTACTTTGTGACTTAGATATTGATTTATCTAGGTTTCAACATTCACACTAATAGTTTTTTATTTACTTTTTCAAGGTAATGTTTATTAGTTAATTGAAAATAAAATACTCCATTAAGTTGCATTTTTCTTCATTATTAAAAGTAAATAGAAAGTGAGCATTTGAAGTTGAAAGAGTAAATCTAGACTCAATTGAAACAAAATTAAATTTTACTAGTATTGTCTAAAAAAATTTAAAAATTAAAGTTAAAGCTTAAATCAATACCTGTAACAATTAAGGGTATAAGGATAACTTGAATAATCCAATAACTCACAACTACCAAACTCATATTATATAGGTTGACTTATGTTAGTTTAAAATGTGGGTTGGGTTGGATTGAAAATTTTGATCTTTTTCGAGTTGGGGGTTCAACCCAACCCAACTCGAATTAATAATATATATATCATATATATATATATAGGAAAATACTCAATCATGTAGGAAATGATACACGATCGTGTAGTTCTTTTTAACGATAGAAAAAAAAACTTCAAATCTAAGCGACCTATTGACTATAGTAAGTGATCGTTTACATCATATTCACTTGATTGTGTAAATCTTTTTAAACGATGGGAAAAAGGTTTTAAATCTAAACGATCATGTTGATTAGGCAAGTCATCGTTTAGATGTTCATATTCAAATGATCGTGTAGTTTCCTTTAAACGATGGGAAAATGACCTCAAATTTAAACGATCGTGTTGACCATGCTAAATGATCGTGTTGACCATGTTAAACGATCGTGTTGACTTGATAAATGATTGTTTAGATCATATCCACACGATCGTGTAGTTTTTTGAATTTATGAATGTTGAATAAGTACAATAATTTTAAACTTTACAAATATTATGAATGAAAAAACAAATAATAATTAATACAACTCAACAACCCAAAAATATGAGTTGGGTTGAGAATGTCTCTCAACCTAACCCTTTTACATCCCTAGTAACAATTCTATTTCAATTATACTTCTTATATAATTATTTTTAAATTCATTAATTGACATTAATGTCGAGGACCGAAAGTGGGTATTTGATGAAACAAATGCTAAAAAGAAATTGAAACAAAATTCAAATATGAACATAAAAGAGTAGCATGATTAAAAATACATTTTGTCATTAAAAATAATATTTGAAAACCTCAATATTAAAATAAAAAAAAATAAAATTTAAAGGGAAAAAAGAAAGATGTAGGAAGAAGAAAACAAATTAATAGAAAATAGAAAAAGAAAAGAGAAAAGGAAAGGAAGGAAGAAAGTGCGGTGAATGAAATAAGAGTGTGTCTCTTCAATAGATCACCCACCCCATAAAAAGTTTTCTACCATTTTCTCTAATTTTTTTCTAAACAACCATTTTCTTCTATTTTGTTTCAAAAACTATCCCTATTCTTCCATTAACCCAACTTTCGTCTCTATATTTTTAATAAATTTTTACTTTCAACATTAACTCCCTCAAACCAATTCAAAATATTAAAACTAAATCCTCAAACTTAATATAAATTGTATTGATTATAAATGTTGTTGGAGGATATAATTCTTGTCTTTTTTTTTTAATTCAACTTTAAGAAGTTTAGGTAATCCAATTATCATTATTAAAACAATTTTCAACTTGACAACAAACAATTGATATAGACTGAAATTGAAGATTTTCTAAAATTATAAAAACTAAAAGTAGGAACTAATGTTAATCTAATTTAAAATTATTCATTCTATACAAAAATTCGTGTTGGCTTTTCTCTTCAAGATATATCTTTCTTTTTTTAGTTTGTGTGAGAGATTTTGTAACGCCCCGCCAAATTTGTCTTCCCTTTTTATCGTCTTAAGAGTAAAATTCTTGAAATTTCTTTCGAATTGAGGAAATTTTTACTTGTGATTAATGAAGATTTAGAGATTTTTGTGGGTGATTTAATTTGTTAAGTTGGTTGTTATTTGGACTAAAGTAGGAAGAAAAAAAAAAAGGGGGGGATAAAAGAAATAATATTTATGTTTTTTATTTAGTATTAATTCTTTTATAAAAGGGGGCTTTGGAAAGCGTGTAGTTCACCTCTTCCCCAAGAAGTGAAAAAAAAAAAAAAAAAAAAAGAAGAAAACCCTAAATCCCATTCTCCCCCGCCGCCGCCGCCGCTAGTCAACCGCCGTAGGTCACCACGCCGGTCTCCCAGCAGCGTCGAAGATCGGTCCACGTCGAGCCGCCGCGCGCCAAGGATCGAAGCCGCCGCACGCCAAGGATCGAAGCCGCCTTCAGTCGGGAGTCGCAAGCCGAAGCCGAAGCCCATCGCGTCTGCAAGCCGAATCGTGGCGGCCAGCCGAAGCCGAATCGCGTCGCTTCGTTTCGACGCCGAGCAGCCCCCGTCCGCAGCCGCCGAGCGAAGCCGCATTTAAGCCGGACCACCGCAACCCGTCGCGCAACCCGAGTCCGGAAGTCAGCGTCACTCTGCGCGAAGATCAGACCCGACCGAAGACCCGCTCCGCGACCCGAGCCAACGCGCGCCGTATTCCGGAAACCGACCCGCGCCCGCGTGCACCCGCGTGTGAGCCGCGCCGCGCGCTTCTGCGTAGCCGAGCCGCGTCTCCCTCCTGTTGCAAGCCGAGCCGCACGCGTAGTTCCTGTCCAAGCTGAGCCGCGCCTGTCTGCACCGCGAGCCGAGCCGATCTCCAGCCTCCAAGCCGAGCCGGTTCCTGCCCTATTTTCCAGCCGAGCCGCCAAGCTTATTTTGGCTCCTCCCACCTATTTTTGGTAAATTAAGTATTTATTTTGGGCATTTCCCCAATACGACCCAATGTTTTGGGCGCTAAATAATTTAATTTGGACTAAATTAAATTATTTTTCCTAAGGAACGTCTTGGACCGAGTAACTGCTGCAGCGGGAGATTTTCTTCAGTAGGGGCTCAACCACTGCAACCTTTTCTGGGGTAAGTTATTTCAACCGAGTTTTAACCGTTAGCCGTTGGTGACTTATTTACGAACTTTGGCGTTATTAAATATTTAGGATCCCGTTGCTTGGAAAGCACACGTGTCTTGCGGTTAGGACTCGTCGAGTGAATCTCCAGGTAAGAGATTCTACTACTAGTTTCATGTTTGAAGTATGAGACTGTGTATGCCCTATGTTGCATATTGAGGATTTGACAGTATGATGCCTGAAATAAACGCTAGTATGATGCAAATGACGATATAGTTGTGCTATAGCCTGTTATGTGTGGCAAGATCCATTATGCTTACGACGAATGTCGGGACGGAGAATGTAGAAATGATTATGTGACATGTTATATGCTGATGCCATGTGTATGTATACTGCAATTAGGGTACCTGTTAGCTTGATTCTGTTAGAGTCGTACCTGCATGGGTGTCCTTCGGGATCACCACCTATTGAGGACTGTGTGGTCCGACGGGACGCCAGTCTAGCATGATATAGACATGACTCGAGTGACTCGACGGGGTCCTCGCATCCCGACTGTCCTAGGTGTCCCCGGGCACCGAAGACCAGAGTTACGTTCCTACGGGAGCGCATGATTGCACGTGTTCGGGAACGTGCCAGAGATTGGGTACCAGTTATCAGGACTCTAACAGGAAGTTAACAGGCACCTAGTGGGACTAGTAGTGGGTCCCTTACTGAGTATTTTTATACTCATTCTCTCCATTTTATGTTTTCAGGTAGAGGACGAGGCAAGGGCAATGGCAAACTGGCGAGCGACCCGAAGTGAGACCGAGGAGGGCCATAGGGACTACCGCTTCCGCTTATTTCTTATTTCAGATTTTAGCATTTGAGTTTGAGTACTTTTTTTATTTTTCACTATCTTTTATGTAGATAGGGCCCGAGTAGGATTTCAGAACGTTTTTACATTTTTGCACGACTACCTTGTTTATGCTTTTATAAATGAATTTCTTGAACCGTATGCTTTTAATAAAATTTTATGACTTAAACCACTTGTTCTATATTGAGTAATGACTTCGATTCAGTATAAGGAGTTGGGTCGTTACAGTTGGTATCAGAGCACAGTGTTTTAGGTTCTGTAGACTGACCTACGATGTAAGTCATTTTTGTTTTTGGTTTTACTTCACCCTATGGCTATACGGTCCTTCGGCACTCGCCAGGTATGTCTAAAGCCTTGCTAATGTTAAGATTACAATTTTGCCTGAATAGTCTAAGACCTAGATATAGGGTGTTAAGTTCTTGTGGTGAGAAGTTTGTTGGTGAATTTTAGGGAGAATGCCGCCACGTAGAGGTACACGCCGAGGAGGTGGTAGGGGAGGCAGAGGAGCCGGTCGTGGCCAGCCGGAGGCGCCACCTGTTGCACCGGCAGTCGACCCAAACGCACCGGTCACCCAGGCGGATCTCGCCGCAATGGAGCAGCGTTATCAGGACATGCTGCAAGCTGCTTTGGCGCCTTTCCTTGCCGCCCAGCAGAACCAGGCCGCCCCTGTTCAGGCCGAGGCCGCCCCTGCTCAGGCCCAGGCCGCCCCTGTTCAGGCTCAGGCCGTCGCTCCTCCAGCCCCTGAGGAAGCTCAACCAGTACCAGTTCAACTGTCGGCCGAGGCGAAACACTTACGGGATTTCAGGAAGTATAATCCCAAGACCTTTGACGGATCCATGGACAACCCCACAAAGGCCCAAATGTGGTTGACGTCCATAGAGACTATTTTCCGGTACATGAAGTGCCCAGAAGACCAGAAGGTGCAGTGTGCAGTCTTCTTCTTGGAGGACAGGGGCACCGCCTGGTGGGAGACCGCGGAGAGAATGCTAGGGGGCGATGTAAGCAAAATAACATGGGAGCAGTTCAAGGAGAACTTCTATGCTAAGTTTTTCTCCGCCAATGTGAAGCACGCCAAGCTGCAAGAGTTCCTAAACTTGGAGCAAGGCGACATGACGGTGGAGCAGTACGACGCCGAGTTCGATATGCTGTCCCGCTTTGCTCCCGATATGGTAAGAGATGAGGCTGCCAGGACGGAGAAATTTGTTAGAGGACTCAGGCTAGACCTTCAGGGCATTGTCAGAGCCCTCCGCCCAGCCACGCATGCTGATGCACTACGTATAGCACTGGATTTGAGCCTGCCTGAGAGAGCCGATGCGTCTAAGGCTACCGGCAGAGGGTCAGCCTTGGGACAGAAGAGAAAGGTTGAGACGCAGCCTGACGTAGCACCGCAGCGAACACTGAGGTCAGGAGGTGTCTTCCAGAGACACCGACGGGAGCTTGCAGCAGCCGGGAGGACTCTGAGAGAGCTACCCGCTTGTACTACCTGCGGGAGAGTCCACGGAGGTCGTTGCTTGGCTGGAAGTGGAGTCTGCTTTAGGTGCAGACAGCCGGGGCACACTGCTGATATGTGTCCTCGGAAACCCTTTGAGACGACACCGCCCCAGCCTTCTGCGGCCCAGCAGGGGAGAGTTTTCGCCACTACCCGGCAGGAGGCCGAGCGAGCTGGCACTGTGGTGACAGGTACGCTCCCAATTTTGGGGCACTATGCTTTTGTGCTATTTGACTCTGGGTCATCCCACTCGTTTATATCCTCCGTTTTCGTTCAGCATGTGGGTTTAGAGGTAGAGCCTTTGGGTAGTGTTTTGTCGGTTTCTACTCCATCTGGGGAGGTCCTGTTGTCCAAAGAACAAATAAAGGCATGTCGGGTAGAGATAGCGAATCGTATGTTAGACGTGACCTTGCTAGTGTTAGACATGCAGGATTTTGATGTGATACTAGGCATGGATTGGCTGTCAGCCAACCATGCCAATATAGACTGTTATGGCAAGGAAGTTGTTTTCAACCCTCCCTCCGAGGCTAGTTTCAAATTCAGGGGGGCAGGTATGGTATGTATACCCAAGGTCATCTCAGCCATGAAGGCCAGTAAACTACTCAGCCAGGGTACTTGGGGTATTTTGGCAAGCGTAGTGGATGTGAGAGAGCCAGAAGTTTCCCTATCCTCCGAACCCGTGGTAAGAGAGTACCCCGACGTTTTCCCAGACGAACTCCCAGGACTTCCGCCCCCCAGAGAGGTAGACTTCGCCATCGAGTTAGAGCCGGGCACTGCTCCTATCTCGAGGGCCCCTTACAGAATGGCTCCAGCCGAACTAAAGGAGTTGAAGGTCCAATTACAGGAGTTGCTGGACAAAGGCTTCATCCGGCCCAGTGTGTCGCCTTGGGGAGCCCCAGTATTGTTCGTGAAGAAGAAGGATGGGTCAATGCGCCTTTGTATTGACTACCGAGAGCTGAACAAGGTGACAGTCAAAAACCGCTACCCCTTGCCCAGGATTGATGACCTGTTCGATCAGTTGCAGGGAGCCACCGTCTTCTCCAAGATCGACCTGCGATCAGGCTATCACCAGTTGAGGATTAGGGACGGTGACATCCCCAAGACGGCCTTTCGATCGAGGTACGGACATTACGAATTCGTTGTGATGTCTTTCGGCTTGACTAACGCTCCTGCAGTATTCATGGATCTGATGAACAGGGTGTTTAAGGAGTTTCTAGACTCGTTCGTCATAGTCTTCATTGACGACATCCTCATTTACTCAAAAACTGAGGCTGAGCACGAGGAGCACTTACACCAAGTTTTGGAGACCCTTCGAGCCAACAAGTTGTATGCCAAGTTCTCCAAGTGTGAATTCTGGTTAAGGAAGGTGACATTTCTTGGCCATGTGGTTTCCAGTGAGGGAGTTTCAGTAGATCCCGCAAAGATTGAAGCGGTGACCAACTGGACTCGACCGTCCACGGTTAGTGAAATTCGAAGTTTTCTGGGCTTGGCGGGTTACTACAGGAGGTTCGTGGAAGACTTCTCACGTATAGCCAGCCCGTTGACCCAGTTGACCAGGAAGGGAACCCCTTTTGTCTGGAGCCCAGCTTGCGAGAAGAGCTTTCAGGAGCTCAAACAGAAGCTAGTGACTGCACCGGTCCTGACAGTGCCCGATGGTTCGGGAAACTTTGTAATCTATAGTGACGCCTCCAAGAAGGGACTAGGTTGTGTCCTGATGCAGCAGGGTAAGGTAGTTGCTTATGCCTCCCGCCAGTTGAAGATCCATGAGCAGAACTACCCTACCCATGACTTGGAGTTGGCAGCTGTAGTCTTTGCACTGAAGATATGGAGGCACTATCTGTACGGTGAGAAGATTCAGATTTACACCGATCATAAGAGCCTGAAGTACTTCTTCACCCAGAAGGAGTTGAACATGAGGCAGAGGAGGTGGCTTGAGTTGGTGAAAGACTACGACTGCGAGATCCTATACCACCCAGGTAAAGCGAATGTAGTGGCTGATGCGCTAAGTAGGAAAGTTGCACATTCAGCAGCGCTAATCACCAAGCAGACCCCCTTACTCAGGGACTTTGAGAGGGCAGAGATTGCAGTCTCAGTAGGTGAGGTTACCGCACAGTTGGCTCAGTTGACAGTCCAGCCAACCTTGAGGCAAAAGATCATTGCTGCTCAGCTGAATGATCCTTATCTGGCAGAGAAGCGTCGCGTGGTAGAGACAGAGCAAGGTGAAGGCTTCTCCATATCCTCTGACGATGGCCTTATGTTTGAAGGACGCCTCTGTGTGCCGGAAGACAGCGCAGTTAAGACGGAGCTTTTGACTGAGGCTCACAGTTCCCCGTTTACCATGCACCCTGGGAGTACGAAGATGTACCAGGACTTAAGGAGTGTCTATTGGTGGAGGGGCATGAAGAGGAATGTGGCAGAATTTGTCAGTAGATGCTTGGTGTGCCAGCAGGTGAAGGCACCTAGGCAGCATCCAGCAGGGTTGTTGCAACCCTTGAGTGTGCCAGGGTGGAAGTGGGAGAGTGTGTCGATGGATTTTATTACGGGACTGCCCAAGACCCTAAGGGGCTACACGGTGATCTGGGTCGTGGTCGACAGACTCACGAAGTCGGCCCATTTCGTGCCAGGGAAATCCACTTACACTGCCAGTAAGTGGGGGCAGCTATATATGACAGAGATTGTGAGACTACATGGAGTACCCGTATCCATCATTTCAGACAGAGACGCCCGTTTCACATCGAAGTTCTGGAAAGGACTTCAACTTGCATTAGGTACGAGGTTGGACTTCAGCACGGCATTCCACCCTCAGACTGATGGTCAGACAGAGAGATTGAACCAGATTTTAGAAGACATGTTGCGAGCCTGCGTACTAGAGTTTTCAGGAAGTTGGGACTCCCATCTGCATCTGATGGAGTTTGCCTATAACAACAGCTACCAGGCTACTATCGGTATGGCACCGTTCGAGGCTCTGTATGGCAAGTGCTGTAGATCCCCTGTCTGCTGGGGCGAGGTTGGAGAGCAGAGGATGCTAGGCCCCGAATTAGTGCAGACGACCAACGCAGCCATACAGAAGATCCGAGCTCGTATGCTGACAGCACAGAGCAGACAGAAGAGTTATGCTGATGTACGACGTAAGGATCTCGAGTTCGAAGTAGGAGATATGGTCTTTCTGAAGGTTGCACCCATGAAGGGTGTTCTGAGGTTCGCAAAGAAGGGGAAGCTGAGTCCACGCTTCGTAGGGCCGTTCGAGATACTGGAGCGGATTGGCCCCGTGGCTTATCGCTTGGCGCTACCCCCATCCCTTGCTGCAGTGCACGACGTATTTCATATCTCCATGCTGAGGAAATATGTCGCAGACCCAACACACGTGGTGGACTTCGAGCCACTACAGTTTAGCGAGAACTTGAGCTACGAGGAGCAGCCTGTCGAGGTCTTGGCAAGAGAGGTCAAGAAGCTTCGCAGTCGAGAAATCCCACTGGTCAAGATCCTTTGGCAGAACCATGGAGTGGAAGAGGCCACGTGGGAGAAAGAAGAGGACATGAGAGCCCAGTACCCCGAGCTGTTCGAGGATTAGAACTTTCGAGGACGAAAGTTTTCTAAGGAGGGGAGATTGTAACGCCCCGCCAAATTTGTCTTCCCTTTTTATCGTCTTAAGAGTAAAATTCTTGAAATTTCTTTCGAATTGAGGAAATTTTTACTTGTGATTAATGAAGATTTAGAGATTTTTGTGGGTGATTTAATTTGTTAAGTTGGTTGTTATTTGGACTAAAGTAGGAAGAAAAAAAAAAAGGGGGGGATAAAAGAAATAATATTTATGTTTTTTATTTAGTATTAATTCTTTTATAAAAGGGGGCTTTGGAAAGCGTGTAGTTCACCTCTTCCCCAAGAAGTGAAAAAAAAAAAAAAAAAAAAAGAAGAAAACCCTAAATCCCATTCTCCCCCGCCGCCGCCGCCGCTAGTCAACCGCCGTAGGTCACCACGCCGGTCTCCCAGCAGCGTCGAAGATCGGTCCACGTCGAGCCGCCGCGCGCCAAGGATCGAAGCCGCCGCACGCCAAGGATCGAAGCCGCCTTCAGTCGGGAGTCGCAAGCCGAAGCCGAAGCCCATCGCGTCTGCAAGCCGAATCGTGGCGGCCAGCCGAAGCCGAATCGCGTCGCTTCGTTTCGACGCCGAGCAGCCCCCGTCCGCAGCCGCCGAGCGAAGCCGCATTTAAGCCGGACCACCGCAACCCGTCGCGCAACCCGAGTCCGGAAGTCAGCGTCACTCTGCGCGAAGATCAGACCCGACCGAAGACCCGCTCCGCGACCCGAGCCAACGCGCGCCGTATTCCGGAAACCGACCCGCGCCCGCGTGCACCCGCGTGTGAGCCGCGCCGCGCGCTTCTGCGTAGCCGAGCCGCGTCTCCCTCCTGTTGCAAGCCGAGCCGCACGCGTAGTTCCTGTCCAAGCTGAGCCGCGCCTGTCTGCACCGCGAGCCGAGCCGATCTCCAGCCTCCAAGCCGAGCCGGTTCCTGCCCTATTTTCCAGCCGAGCCGCCAAGCTTATTTTGGCTCCTCCCACCTATTTTTGGTAAATTAAGTATTTATTTTGGGCATTTCCCCAATACGACCCAATGTTTTGGGCGCTAAATAATTTAATTTGGACTAAATTAAATTATTTTTCCTAAGGAACGTCTTGGACCGAGTAACTGCTGCAGCGGGAGATTTTCTTCAGTAGGGGCTCAACCACTGCAACCTTTTCTGGGGTAAGTTATTTCAACCGAGTTTTAACCGTTAGCCGTTGGTGACTTATTTACGAACTTTGGCGTTATTAAATATTTAGGATCCCGTTGCTTGGAAAGCACACGTGTCTTGCGGTTAGGACTCGTCGAGTGAATCTCCAGGTAAGAGATTCTACTACTAGTTTCATGTTTGAAGTATGAGACTGTGTATGCCCTATGTTGCATATTGAGGATTTGACAGTATGATGCCTGAAATAAACGCTAGTATGATGCAAATGACGATATAGTTGTGCTATAGCCTGTTATGTGTGGCAAGATCCATTATGCTTACGACGAATGTCGGGACGGAGAATGTAGAAATGATTATGTGACATGTTATATGCTGATGCCATGTGTATGTATACTGCAATTAGGGTACCTGTTAGCTTGATTCTGTTAGAGTCGTACCTGCATGGGTGTCCTTCGGGATCACCACCTATTGAGGACTGTGTGGTCCGACGGGACGCCAGTCTAGCATGATATAGACATGACTCGAGTGACTCGACGGGGTCCTCGCATCCCGACTGTCCTAGGTGTCCCCGGGCACCGAAGACCAGAGTTACGTTCCTACGGGAGCGCATGATTGCACGTGTTCGGGAACGTGCCAGAGATTGGGTACCAGTTATCAGGACTCTAACAGGAAGTTAACAGGCACCTAGTGGGACTAGTAGTGGGTCCCTTACTGAGTATTTTTATACTCATTCTCTCCATTTTATGTTTTCAGGTAGAGGACGAGGCAAGGGCAATGGCAAACTGGCGAGCGACCCGAAGTGAGACCGAGGAGGGCCATAGGGACTACCGCTTCCGCTTATTTCTTATTTCAGATTTTAGCATTTGAGTTTGAGTACTTTTTTTATTTTTCACTATCTTTTATGTAGATAGGGCCCGAGTAGGATTTCAGAACGTTTTTACATTTTTGCACGACTACCTTGTTTATGCTTTTATAAATGAATTTCTTGAACCGTATGCTTTTAATAAAATTTTATGACTTAAACCACTTGTTCTATATTGAGTAATGACTTCGATTCAGTATAAGGAGTTGGGTCGTTACAGATTTTCTATGTGTGGTGGTGGTTGTTTTCTTTGTCTTAACTATTTTCACTCATTCTTCTCGAGCTTTGTTTGTTTCTTTGAAAAGAAAAGTCTGTTTTTTATAATTAGACATTAATAAAAAGAAAGGTTTTTTTTTAATTAAAATAGAATGCACCACTAAAATATTTAACCGTATGGAACAATTTGGAAAATGTATAATGGATAGCAATCTTTAGAATAATTATTAAGTATGTAGTAATATTTTAAAAAAATTGCAAATATAGCAAAGTCTATCAATGACAGACTCTTATAGTTTATCTGATGGGTATAGGAATAACTCTAATAACTTGACAACCCGGATTATACCCAACCCATATTATATAGGTTTGGGTCAGGTAATTAGTTTAAAACGTGGGTTGGGTTGGATTGAAAATTTTGGTTTGTTTCGAGTTGGGTTGGGGTTTAAAAATTTCGATAATGTTTGGAATGTTGAACTTTCATGAATGTTTGAAACTTGAATTTACGGATGTTTGAATTTTTTTCATGTGTGCATTCATGGATACGATAGGTACAATAATTTTAAACTTCACAAAAATTAAGAATGGAAAAAAAAATACAACCCAACAAACTCAACCCATATTTTAAGGGTTGGATTGGGTTGGGTAGAGAATACAATTCGGGTTATTTTAGTTGCCAACCCAATCAACCCGAAAATATGAGTTGGGTTAAGAATGTCTCCAACCCAATCCATTTACACTCCTTCTTTATTTTTATTAGTGATAAACTAATATTATTGATAGATTTTTTTATAGATTTTGCTATATTTGTAATTTTTTTAAAAATATTGCTATTTATTTAATTATTTGAATATAAATTGTTATATTTACAAATATCCATTTGGAAAAAGGAAAAGGGATAGTTGCAAATGTAACAATTATATTTAAAATAATTAAGTATTTAGCAACATTTTTAAAAAATTGCAAATATAGCAAAATATGTCAAAATCTATCAATGATAGGAGTCTATCAGTGATAGACCATGTAGCAAATGTTGGTCATTGATAAACTATAAGAATCTTAACGATAGAAGTCTATCACCGATAAACTTTGCTATATTTGCAATTTTAAAAAAATATTGCTACATGCTTAATAATTATTCTAAAAATTGCTACCTATTATAATTACCCAAAGAAAAAAACCTACAGGCCCATAATGAAACATACCAAAAATGTCTAAGTCAACAAGCGATTAATTAGCCACACGCGTGTGTGTATACTTCTTCTAAACAATCATGATATGCGATCGTGTAGGTAATGACACTACAAAAAAAGGGGGATCTTCCAACACACAAAAACATCGGGAGTTATACGAAAAAGCGTTGGGAAAGGATCTCCCAATGAATAAACGATCGTCAAGGTCGAAGTCGCGAAAAATTTATTGAAAGATCCTAGTTACCTCCCGACATCGTCTATATGGTGTTGGCAATTGTACATTCCCAACGCTGTCCATATGGTGTTGGAAGATCCTCTATTTTTTTTATAAAAAAAAACCTTCCATTTAATAATGGAAAATATATATTCGGTAAGAACATAGTCCAAGCTAGAGAATTCAAACAGATCTCAAAACATTCTAAGAATTTCATCAAACAAAGTCTTCAAAACAAAGTAATTTTAGGGAAATTTCAAAGACCAAAGAGTTTTAGGGAAAATTTAAAAAGAAAACCTAAATAAGTTCAAAAAATAAAGAGACAGGGCATGCGGTGGCGACGGACAAGGGTGGTATGACAAGGCAGGCGACGACGGTGGCGGCAAGTGTAAAAACAATATTAGCGACAACGACAAGTAGAATAACACACTGAAAGGTCCTTGACAATAAAAAAACCCAAAAACAACCAAAAATTTAATAATATTTTTAATCCCTAAAGAAAAATAAAGAAAAACAAAGAAAAAAAAAAACAATGGCTTACCCGCGACAAGGGGCTACAAACAAAAGTGAAGACCAAACGACGGAAGAATGTGAAGACTGGACGGAAAAGACCAAACGGTCATTGGCGATGGAATTCCAAAATCTTTTCCTCTCTCTCATTTTTTGGCTAAGGTGTCTCCGCTCTCTCATTTTTCGACTAGTTTCAAATCTGTTTATCTCAAAAATGGGTTTTAAAGGCGAACTCCCGACGCCGGTCAGGTTGCTTCGGGAGTTCCCACACCACCCCCAATGCCATCATGCATGGCATCGGGAGATGTTAAATATAAATAAAAAAATTATGAACTTCTCTCGATGTCATGCATAACGACATCGAGAGAAGTTAAATATATTAAAAAAAATTATAAACTTCTCCGGATGCCATGCATAACGGTGTCGGAAGAAGTTTGTAATTTTTTTTATTAAATTACCTTATACCTACGTCGCTTTATGTCATGTCGGGATTGCCAACCTTTTTCGACGGAGCTTCTACGGTGTCGGGAGAAACTTTTTCTTACGATATCACTTATCCCAGCATTTGTGTTGTGCATCGAGAAATACATATTTTCTTGTAGTGTGATACACACGATGATGTAGGTAGTATCAACATGATCATGTAGTTCTTTTTAACGATGAGAAAAATACTTCAAATCTACACGATCGTATTGACCATGCTAAAGAATCATGTTGACTATGGTAAACAATCCTTTAAATCATATCCACACAATCGTGTAGTTTTTTTAAAAGATTTAGGAAGAGGCTTCAAATCTAAACAATCGTATTAATCATACTAAATATGATCATGTTGACTATATGGTAAGCAATTATTTAGATCATATTCTTAAGTTTAACCTTTTTTATTTTTATAAATTTTAGTAAAAAAAACTTTTTAGTCCTAAGATTTTGATAAATATGTGTGTTTGATCCTTATGTTTTAAAAAATGTGTCTTTTTAGTTCTTATATTTATAAGAATAGACTCGTTTCATCCATGAATTTTTAACCATTTTAACTCATGAATTTTTTAAAATATATTTAAAAGGTTCTTAGAAGTATTTCACGTTTGATTGTTTAAAATAACTATATAATATTTAAAATTAAGAAAAAATAGTTTTAGATATGAAATGATTTCTAAAAATTATTCTTCAAACTATTCAAATAGAAGTATAAAAGTTTTGGAAACTAAAAAGATATATATTGAAAACTTGAAAACTAATAAATCTATTCTTATAAACTTTAGGATTAAAAATGAACAAAATATGTTGTTTAAATTTTAGTGGGTAAAAGGGTAAATTATTGTAAATGTTATAAATATAAAATATTCAATGTATTTATAAAGAAAAAAGAAAAGGAGATTGAATGATTAAGAATTAAAGTGAATTTCAAATCGAGAAGTTGGACTACGGCCTCTACGGGGTATATTGATTTTGATAGAATTTCAAGGGGACTAGAAAAAAAAAAGAAAAAAAGAAGACCGAAAGTTAAAAAAGAAAAAGAAAAAGAAAAAGAAAAAGAAAAAGAAAAAGGAGAAAAAGTGGTCCCCATCCGAGTTGGAAGGAAAGGATGAGAGAGAGAGAGAGAGAGAGAGAGAGAGAAAGAGAGAGGAATGGGGCCCACAGCACCACAAACCGTAAAGGGGGTCGTACCGGTTTCCACGATCATTGAATGCGATCACGTGGGCGCGTCTCTGCAACGTACGATCCGTTTCAGAAATCTCAGCCGTCCAAATTTCTCATCTGGGCCCCCCCCACTCCCTCTTCTTTCTTTTTATTTTTTATTTTTCTGCCCTCCTTAATCGGGCTCTCCTTCCTCCTCCACAATCGCCGTCTTTTCCATTTCCCTTTACTTTTTTTTAACTTCATTTCCTTTTTCTTTTTACCATTATCATTTCCACTTTCCTAAAATACCCCTCCTTCCAATTCAAAATCTTCTCCTTCACTAAATAAATTAAAGATAATTATTTATTTTTATAGATTTTTTAAATTATAACTTATGGATCAACTCCGCCTTAAATCTTTGAGCTCCACAATATTAACAGCAAATTATTTACCCTTCATCCAAAAAAACCCACCTTCTTTCTCATTTTTACGACTATCTTCTTTTCTATCAATTTATTACTATTATTATTATTATTATTATTATTTTACTTTCACCCAAAAACCAATTGTCAAATACCTCCTAGAATAAGATCAAATTAATGAATTTAATCTTATAACTCTAAAACTTACCTTGGATATCAATTTTAAAGTTTCAAATTTACTTTATATATATATATATATACACGATTGATTAAGATAGATTTCTATCACTTATTATAAAATAAAAAATAAATTAAATTTGTATGTATTTTCAAAATCTTGTAATTCAAAATATTTTTTTAAACAAGTAATTAATGATAGATTAAAAAATAAATTTGAGTATATATAATTTAATCGGTAAAAGTCAAAGTTTTAAAATCCTTCCACCCTTTCTTCTTTGTTAAACTTTAAACCAAAACGCAAGATTATTTTCCCATCGTTATATTATATATCATTCGGTCATACTTTTTGATCTAATAGATAGACAATTTTTTAGACAACGTCTTGATCTAGTAGATAGACAATTTTTTAGACAACATTTTAATCATAGAGTTTCTTTTTACTGCCCATCTAAATTTATAACCCTTTTTAAACCAACCATTTCTTGTTTATTTTTTAAAAATTGTTAATCTACCATCAAGTATTCATGATACTAAATCTTCAACATTTCAACCTTTTTTTTAAACATTTATATACTTTTTATATTTTCATTAACATTACTATATTTTTCTAGATTCAAAATCGACACATATTAAATTGATCTTTTAATTATAGATAAAAGTTCAATAAAATAAGAGAAGAAAAGACTAACGTGAATATAATATAAATAACAATAAAAAAAATGTTTTTTTATTACTTTGTATAGATGTTTTTAGAAATAACATAAAAATTGACATCAATTTTATCTATATTTTCTCAAAAAACAATTTAGTAAAATTGAGACTGTCTAACGTCCCCATAGTTATTTAATAAGTGCATAATTATTTAAGGAACTAAACAGAATGTTTATTGAGAAAAAAAATAATTAATTTAACAAAACGACTCTCTTCTTGCATCAAATTCCAAGAGGAAACCTTGTTTCCAACATTGTCAGTGTCCTTAATCAATGCAGAGAAACAACAACAGACCCTTTTAATTTATTACCATTACTACTAATAATAATACATTTATACCCACACAATCCAAGAATCTTTTACTTCCTCTTCTATCCATCTGTTTATTTTATTTTAGTTTTTATTATTAATTTAACCCATCGAAAGAGCTTAACCAAGAGAGACTATTCTATGGATATGCTGCTATCATTACCATATTTATAGTATTGGACATTCTAGATCAGAAATTAAAAAGAAAAAAAAAATATGATTTCACATCACATATATTTGATTGCTTAATGAATACCCATAACTCTAAAATATTTTTTTCTAATACTATAGGAATTTAACAGAGATTTTGACTGTTTACACATTCATACGTAAATTGAAGTACTATATGTGTGTGAGAGTAGATTAAAAGAAATAAATATGGTTGTGTCAATTCCCTCATATGTTATAATTGAATTCAATATTTTGATGACATTAATGTCAGCCATTAAGGTTTGTATGTTTAAGTTACATGTAATCTAACATTTTTCTTAAAAGGAAAAAGGAACGCAATCCAAAAATGTGCAATGTCTATCATCTCCCCAACACTAAATTATGCCCACCAACACCAATAATTTTGAATTTATATACTCTTTCTCTCTTTCTCACCCTAATTTAACATGTTTCTTGAGCTGATTATAAAAGTTTTTAGGAGGATTTGATTGGTTTTCTTTATATGTAAAATAATGTATATGGAAGATAAAAGGAACATAGTTTAAATATAAATGTATATACAATTAGCTAAATGAAATTAAGATATATACATGACATATCATTTTGGTAATTAGATAATTATATATGTATGATAAAAGGAACATAGTTTAACGATCATGTTAACCTAAAAGATTTATAGATACCTAAAACAAAGATTAGTTCTGAAAATTTTGGAATTAATACAATGAATTGATTTTTTTAATATAATTTTCGAAGATTCAACGGTGAAGGTATATAGTTAAAACCAAAGAATTACACAAACATAAAAAATATATAATTGGATATCAATCTTATAATATAAAACTTATATAACACGTGTAATTAGTATGTATGAATTATTTGACTACTTGTACTTTGAAAATTGTGTTTAGGAATGTGAAATTTGGTGTAAAGTAATTAAAAAGCATGTGTTTGGACTTTTACGGGTGTGGTTGACTGAAAAGAAAGTACCTAATTTTTACAAAAGCATTTAATGGTTTTTTTTTTTTTCTTGAATTATTACTTGTGAATATAGATTGGTAAAGATTGTCAGTTTTGAACAGCTAGTCAAAATTGGTTCTAGATGCTTGAAAGAAAGATTCGGAAGAACATGATCAATACTTTTAACTACCTCAAAAGCAATAATAAAAATGATATTAGCAAATTAATAAATAAGTATGGGATTAAAAAATTTAGAATGGAAATTAGCAACAATATATATATAATGTAAAGGCCGGAAAAACACACAAAATAATATTAACCCCTAGCTAGCTATATGATATATGCCATAATTTAATCAGTTTAATTTCCTAACCTCATTTTAAAAAATTTATTTATTCATTCATATTGGGTTTAGTGTGGGCTGAGAGAAAGTATCTAAAATTAAAATAAAAAAGAAAAATGTAATAAATATTTGTGTTTAGGAGAGATTTGATTTTACGAGGGTCAAAGAAGAAGAAAGAAAAGTGGAAATATAATATATGAAAATCACCCGGGGCGTGCGGGTAGGAAGGTACGGGGGGGAGTTAGAAAGAAAGCAAACTAAAAAAAAATGAAGATTTATTTATTTATGGTGAAAAAGAAAAAAGAAAAGGAAGAAAAATAATAATAAGGTAATGATGAAAAAAATAGGCATTAAAGGCTGACATGTGTGAAGTGTGGTTTTTAATTACTCCATTTGTCTTGTTGTGCATGCTGTGTCTGTGTCCATGTCTGAATCCCCCCGCTCTCACTGGCTATACCAGGTCACCCTCTGCTCCCTTGACCGGTAACTGCAGGTCATACATATCTCTTCCCCTTCCCCCTTCCCCCTTCCCCCCTATCTCACTCACTCACTTACTCACACCCTCCTCCATCATTTTCTTATCATCACCCACACACACCCTTTATTTCTTTTATTTTCTATTAACTAACAAAAACACATTTATTTCCCCCACTTTTAATAAATACCATGCATTGGAATCTTGCATGTATGGGTGTAACTCACTATTTAGGTCTATTTTTTCTTAAACCTATTTTTTTTTTAAAAAAAAATAATTCGATATTTTGAGATATAAATCAAAGCTATTGCATTATATATATATATATATTTTGGTGTAATTGATCATGATATGCTATCTACCGTTTCAAGTTAACAAATATACCCTATGTTTGGTATTTTAATTCAAAATTCAATTTCTTTTTTCTTTTCTTTTTTACTGCTAAATTAAAAATATTATAATGATTTTTTTTACTCAATTATTACAAGTTATCACATTCCAAAATTTTCTTTTTTACTAAACAGATGCATGTTATCTTATTTATTTATTATTGAAGTGGTGTATTAAGACTAGTTGCATTGCTTTAGTAAATTTATTTCTTTAAAAAAACATAAATATAAGTACGTATTTTGTAAACTTTTTTAAATAGAATTTACGTGATGTTTTCAAATTCTAAATATCATACACGAGTGAAAACATGAAATACAGCTTTTAAGTATCATTTATTTTTATTCAAAAGCTAAAAAGGATTGATGATACGAGAATTATTGAAATAATTAACAAAAAAAAAAAAAAAAAAAGGTTGGTTTGTTTTTCTCTACTTAAACATTTAAAATTACAAAAATTAAAATGGAACAAATCATAGCATATAGAAACCAAAATGATAGTTTAGCCCAAAACTTTCAAAATTGAACTCGCATGGACCGTCAAAAACCAAGCCGAATCCAACCATTTACACCTTCAGTTACACCTATATATAAAAAGTAGTTTTATGGTTCTTATTTGGAATGTTTTGCCCTAAAAATAAGTGGGATTTTTTTTGTTAAATTGTGTGTATACATCTGAAGGTAAAAAAACAGCATCATTACTAGAACCGAGACTCAGTCGTCACTGTACGAAACATATTATACGAAACATATTATGTTTTTTCTTTTTTCCCCTTTGTTTTAACATATATTAAGGAAACTTGTTTGTTTCTCTCTCTATAACCAAAAATAAATAAATAAATAAAGTGTAAAAAAAAAAAAAGGACCCTATAAATTAAGGGTAAGGGAGTGTGGGTAGTGCCATTGCGTAGGGCAGTTTTTAGAGAGAGAAAGGGTTTTTAGAGAGAGAAGTTGGGGGTTGTGAGGAATGTTGGCTGGCTCGAGGCTTTTCAAAACAAAGATGTTCTTTTTTCTTTTTTTCCTTTTTTTCAACTTGGAAAAAGAAGAGAAAAGAAAAGAAGAGAGAACTTTTAGGCTTCGGACCAGGCTTCATTCCCCTCAACTCAAAACTTCACAAAACCCTAATCTTCATCTTCTTCCCTTCCTCCACAAACAAAATTTATGGTTCCTTTACAATTTGACTTTTGTCTAATATCTTTTGTTTTTTCTTTTTAAAAGTAATTTTGCTTTACTAACTAACAAAAACTCCCATTCTCTCTTTTTCTTTTTGTTCCTATTTCAGATTTTTCATCTCAACATTGCATGCAGATTCTTCGATCCGTCGATTCTCGAGCTGAAGTCGCTTTCTGATTCCTCGATTTTCATTGTCTATGAATAATATGTAATGAACATTTTGAATAAAAGTTTTTTGTTCCCTTCAAGTGATAAGGGTTCTACATTGTTGTTTTCGAGCGGATTGCTTTGAAATGAAGGAAGTTCACAATTTTACACTGAGCTGCTACCTGAATTCTCTTGAAGGGTTTGGGTCGTAAATCGTCACCCTCGGACGAGACGAGTTGATTGCTTTCTCTAAGATAGATTCGTTTTGATGTGGCTAACAATTCTACATCGTCACCGGCGGTAGCCTCGTTGAATAGTTTTTCTTCTCCAAAGTTGAGAAATAAACTTAATTAAAACTCTTGTTTTTCTTGTTTGTCTTTTCTGTGTGGAGAAGTGATGTCCCTACTTGGCAACTATAGCTTTACAGTTTCATTTTCATCTTTGACTTAACAACAACAACAACAACAACAATAATAATAATAATAATAAAGTTTTGCTTTGAATGTTTGTTTGTTAATTTGTTTTTTTTATTTTTATTATTTGAATGATGTGTGAGAGAGACGTAATAGTAGAGGTGATAACATGGAAACGTAACTGTTGAAATAAATGCAAGTTTTGTCTCTGTTTTAGATATTATATTATTTTCAACCATTACTTTACCTAAAAGCAACTCAAAAACATATATTTGAAAGACTGAATGAAAGAAAATATGCCTTAATAAGTTTATTTAATTATTTACTTTTAACTATTTCTCTCTTTGTGGGGTTGCGTAAAGGATCTTCTTTTTCCAAAACATTTCAATAACCTATTTATCTATGCCCAACAATCCTTATATATAACTAAACCTAAAAAAAAAGTAAAAAAATCTAACAAAATCTTATTTTTGAATAACTAAAATCATTTTTACAATTTTCAATATCACTGTTTGATCACCTTCAAAGTCTTATAATTATATATACTCTCAAAACTTTCCCGTGTAAAAATTGAACCCTCGCAAACTTTTAACCCTGAAATTAGATTCTTAAATTTTTGTAGAAATTATAGCAAATACATGAATTTGAGGATTCAACTTTTATCATTTTAAGTATAAAGTTTCAACAATTCAATTTCTATGATTATTGTAATTTTGAGAGTCAGAGCTTTGATCCTCGTATAAGTTAAGTTTGAGGGTTCAAAATTTATAATTGAAACTACACCACCATTTAAGGATGATTTTTGCAACTTTTCCTTAGTTTTAGTGTGATCCTATACTGTTACCGTTAGATATATGAAAGAGAATCATCAAGTTTGTATCAAACGACTAATAGGGACAAACTTGTTTTAAACAAGATCTGATCTCTTTCGTCTCACGCCAGAGTATAAGAAACAAATTTAAATTTTTTATATTTATGCAGTTGTGTTTTACTCTTAAATTAAGCAATAGACATGGAGATTAGTACTGTTTCTCTTAATTAGACTAAGTAGAATGATTTTTTTTTCCAATTTATGTTTCAGGAGTGTTATACAAAAGATATAAATCAAAATAGATAAATTACCTTTTCAGTCTCTAAGTCTTGAATAATTTGTGTGTTTGGTTTTTTAATTTTAAAAATACCAAGAAATATTTAATATCATTACCAATATAAAATCCTTCAATTATATTTAACATCTAATATTATTCCAAAAAGACCATCATGATTTTGACCTCATATGACCAAAGAATCTGATGCAAAACAAACCCTAAAAAGAAGAAGAAGCAAATTGGGGAGGCACTCATTTTCTCTGAATGTGAAGAGAGAGAGAGAGAGAGAGAGAGAGAGAGAGAGAGAGAGAGAGAGAGAGAGAGAGAGAGAGAGAGAGAGAGAGAGAGAGAAAAGTGGTTAAATGTAAATAAGTAATAAAGAGGGGAATGGAAGTTGGTTGAAAAAACAGAGGGCATCCTTGGAAAAATGAGGTGTGTTGTTTTGTTTGTGTGTAATTTTTAGGGTTTTTGGAAGAAGAGAAGAGAAGAGAGAGTTAAATGAGTTATATGTTATGTATGAAGAAGAAGACCATCTGATGTCTCTTGTCTGATGTCTGAATTATCTGATGTGTGTCTGTGTCTCATGTCTGATGTCTCTCATCTGACCATATTATCTTGGGAAACTCAAAAACAAACATATACACAAAATTGAGATCAATTCATGATTTACAATAGTAGATAATGGATTGGATGTCTTAAAACAAGGGAAACCAATTTCCCTTAATTATCATTTATCCCTATCCTATCACACCCACACTATGCTCCTTTCTTTTCTCTACTTCTTTACTACTTCTTTTCCTCTCTTCCTTTTTTTTTTTTGATTGACTTCTCACACTTTCCATTTTCATTATTTATCAACTATTTTGTCTTTACATTTTAATCTTACATTTAGTCTTTTCAAGCTTAACTTTTATCCAAATTGATTAATACTAATTTTCATGCAAGAAAATGAATATATTTGAATATGTTTTTAAAATTCATTGCGAATACGATGTAGATAAATACAATAGAGGTGTTTGAAAATATAGTAAAATAAATGAAAAAATACTTACAAGTTATTACAAAATATCACTGATAGATTACCTATCATCTATCACTAATGGACGCCGATAGACATTCATTAATACAAAATAAGAAAAGCGAATTATTGCAACAACTTATTTATTTTATAGCAAAATATTTCAATCTACCTACTGCAACAATTTGTGGGATTTATAAGAACAATTAAAGGCTTCCTAGACCAAATTATAAGATTCTTTTGCAACAAATTTTTAGTTGTTTAGTCGCATGTTTCAAATTGATGCATGGCTAATTGTTGTGTTCTTTTGAAATGTAGGAACTAAAATGAAAATTAGTAGTTGATTCATTTAGCAGTAGTAGTAGAGAATTTACTAATTCCAACAACTGTATTCAATTACAAGTTTCAACGTTAAACAAAACTTTTTATTACATTACACTACAAGAAATCAAGATTTTTCTGAGGTACAAAAAGGCGTCGGAAGAAATGATGTTGAAAAATACGCCTTATCCCGATGCCACTTTTTACACGTCGGGTAAAAGAACTTTTTTCAATGTCGGGGTGAATAGCGTCAGGAATAACAACTTATCCCGACGCCCCATGCACGCATCGGGAACTATCGGTCAAAAATTTTCATACATTAATTATGTCAGATAGGTTTTCCCGACGCATACTGCATGGCATCAGAGACGTCGTCGGGAGTAATCAGAGATCCCGACGCCATTGGTGATTCATTGGGAATGACGTTAGGAGAAGTTTATAATTTTTTCAAAGACATCGGGAGACGTTTATAATTTTTTCAATTTATTTAACTTCTCCCGACATCGTACATAACGACGTCGGGAGACGTTTATAATTTTTAAATATATTTAACTTCTTCCGATGCCGTACATAACAGCGTCGGAAGAAGTTTATAATTTTTTTAAAATATTTTTAACTTCTCCCAACACCATAAGTAACAGCGTTGGGAGTTCTCCTTTAAAACCCATTTTTCAGAACTTTGGTAGATATGAAAGGAAGCCGAAAAATGAGAGAGAGAGAGAGAGAGAGAGAGAGAGAGAGAGAGAGAGAGAGAGAGAGAGAGAGAGAGAGAGAGAGAGAGAGAGAGAGAGAGAGAGAGAGAGAGAGAGAGAGATCGTATAGCAAAAAATCTTGAAAAAAAATTGTTTAGATTTGGGTAGCCAAATCTAAACGATCTTGGTGCAAGATCGTGAACCAAATATATTATGCGCGATGAGTGCCAATTAATCGTATGTTGATTGGAACATTTTTTGTATTTTTCATTGTGGGTCAGTAGACTTTTCCCGATTTTGAAATTGTTCTATACAGTGTAAATATTTTGTTGCTTTGTTATATTTTTGAAAAAACCTCTAAATATAATGTATGGTAATACATTATAATATAAAGTTTATATTTTAATTAAACTTTATTATATAAATTTAATTTTGGATATGATTCAAAATTAATTTATGAGAGAATGAAATATTTGAATGAGATCAAATATAAATTAAACGTGAATTAGATTCATATTAAAACTATAGGTTAGAATTTAATATATATATGATACACATTAAAACTGTAGGTTATGAGAGAAATTTATATTTGAATATGATTCAAATTTGGATTAAATTAAATATAAGATATTTAATTTAGCAATTAATTAATTGAAGAATTAATTAATAGTTTAGTTTAATTTTTTTTAATTAAATTTGATTTAATTAAATTTATAAATTAAAACTATAGGTTATGTTGGAGGGATTCGTTTAAATATGATTTAAATAAAATACTAATAAAATATGATTTAATTAATTATTTATTTATTTGAATATTCTTTCTCATGTAATAAATGTTTTTGGTTTATATTCATGTAGCTAGTACTTAGCTCACTTGAAGTGTTTCTGATAACATGACGTGTATGGAAAATTCTTGGGCTGAATGGTTATTTTATCTCATTTCAACCAGATGAGACTTTAAATTTATAGTTTAAATAATATAGGTTAGTTCGATTTTATTGTTGTAGTAGATTGATTTTTATTATTGAAGTCTTGCTTTTATTATTGAAGTAAATCCCTCTCACATTACCAATATCTTCTTAGTTGGTTAGTTCTTGTTCACACTCTATTGGGTAGAATTAGTTGTCTAATACTTGGTATTTACTCATATGTTTAGTTGCATGTTCTCGCTAATCTACATGTTTAGTTTCTATAATTATCCTTACTAATGCATGTTGAACTTTCGTAGGGTAACAAATGAAATTGCACGGGGCTTGAAGGCTTGGCAGATCATGTCATGCAAAATGAAGATGCGGATGCCCAAAACCAAGAGGTTGACACAGTCGGTACCCCCCTCTGGTTGAGGATGTCGAAGAAGAATGACTCATATAATGAGGTTCAAATGGATGACGAGCAGCAAATGAATGAATTGGGTAGTGAGGTTCATATTGAGTTAGAGAAGCCAATCTATGAGTCGGACAAAAAGGTTCAGATTAGTTTAGATGAGCCAAGCAACATCGTTGATGATGAGGTTTAGATTGAGCAAACTGGAAAAAATATTCAAACTCATTTGGATTCAGACGTCACAGAGATAGAACCATTTTTCAATCAACGCCACACATTCGACCTGCACGTAGGAAGCATGCAAGTGTTTACCTCTCTATCCCATTCACAACTCTAACTAAATGGTCAATGACGTCAATGCCACCATTAACTCTCAGTCTTAACCATTCGTTTATGATCCCATGCTTAAAATACCTTGACACTGAGTTAGATAGACTTAAAGCTTGGATTACAGACAAGCATACAGATAATGAGATCTGTGACGTAATTGATGGGAAAAAATCGAAGATGTTTTTTGGAGACTTGTTTATGTGTTACCGGTGGTTGGTAGATGAGGTAAGGGCTTTTCTAATTATTTTTGGTATTATAATTTTTTTTGTTATTGTTATGGTTAATCTACATTCAACAGCACCCCGTACATTTAATGCTTACTTTTGTTTTTATTAGCATTTGGATGCACTTTTTCTCTTCATTCGCTTGAAGATAATCGGGATTCCTTATGCACAAAACTTTACAACTAAAGATACAATCTTCATGGTTTGTACTTGTAACACTACTTTATGTATGATCTTGAATTTGAAGGTTGTCTTCTTATCTTTTGGCCTGACATAAATACATATACATATATGTTTCCTCTTTGCAACTACATTTAGTTGCGAAGTGGTCCGAATATAAATAATCTATTAAAGAGAATCACCCATTTGACTGCAAGGAAGAGTATCGGTTGATTGATTATGCCTTCGAGTTGAAAAAGAACTTTCAAGATTCTTGAGCAAGTGTTGATTACATTTACTCGCCATTAAATGTCCATGACAATCATCGGATTCTATTATGCTTTGGATTTAGTAAGTTATCAAATCAAGGTATGATTCGCTACCATTGCTTACAAGTACCGAAGAGATGAGCAACATATTACTGCCGATTTAAGAGTTGATGCCAAATTTATTAGATAGTATTGGATTCTTTGCTAGAGGTGGATCATTGACACATAAGTAACCTTGGCCACTTGTCATTGTCGACTTCATTCCACTTGAATGAAACAACTGTGATTGCGGCATATTCACCCTTAAGTATTTTAATTTAGTTTCATTATGTCAAGAAAAAACATGTCCTACTTTAGAAAACAATTGACGTTCCAACTATGGACTAACACTCCTATGTATTGAACTTTGTTGCGAAATTTGTAAGAGTTGTATATCATGTATGTTGCAAAATATGTACATAAATCGGTTGAATCTGTGATAAATATCATGGAATGAATACCACTGTAATTTTTGGGCTTATGAGTCTAGAGAACATATTTACTATGGAATACAGGTTCCAATTTATGTTTCTATAGACCATAATTTATATACAGATTTTGTATTAATTTAGGGCTGTAACTTTTTTAATTTGGCACTTTTTTATAGTAGATAAGTAACTAACTCTTATCATGTAACGACCCAACTTCTTATACTAAGTCGAAGCCATTACTATTTAAAAAGGGTATATAAGTTTGTAAAGTTTTAAAAATAGAATAAGACAAGAACCTCAAATTTTCAAATAATAATAAAAAAAATGAACAAAGAAAATGTGAAATAAGTATAAAATAAAGTCCTAACTCGGGCCCTATCTACCTTTTAAAAAAATAAATTAGCCAATAGAGAAAGAACTGAAAATGCAATACTAAAATCTAAATTTTGACATAAGCGGAAGCAAATGTATCCCTATGGCCTGCCACGATCACTTCTGGTCACTCGCCAGCTTGCCCTTGTTCTTACCTCTGCCTCTGCCTGAAAAATGGAAATGGAAAGAGTGAGCATAAAAATACTCAGTAAGGGACCCACTACTGGACCCACTACTAGTCCCACTAGATGCCTGTTAACTTCCTATTAGAGTCCTAAAAGTGGTACCCCTGAACAGGCACGTCCCCGAACACGTGCAATTTGTGCCTCCGTAGGAACAAGCTGGTCTTTGATGATTCCCAAGGGAATACCTAAGACGATCGGGCTGTGAGCGGTCCCATCGGATCACTCACGTCATGTTTATGTCAATGTCAATGTCAGACTGATAATCCTGTCAGACTATGCAGTCATAAGTGTGAGCGACCCCGTCGGGTCTCTCCATCATGTATGTGTCATAATAGTGGTGATACCGAAGGACACCCATGTGGGTACGACTCTAATAAGAAGCTAACATACACCCTACCCATAGCATGTACTGTAACGACCCAACTCCTTATACTGAATCGAAGTCATTACTAAATATAGAACAAGTGGTTTAAGTCATGAAATTTATTAAAGACGCATAAGGTTTAAGAATTTTTTTTTATTTATGAAAATTTAAACAAGGTAGTTATGCAAAAAAAAGTGTAATGCATTCTAAAGTCCTACTCGGGCCCTGTCTACATAAAAGATGCTCAGTAATGAAAAGTACTCAAACTCAAATACGAGAGTCTAAAATAAGGATAAGCGGAAGCAGTAGTCCCTATGGCCCTCCACGGTCACTTCGGGTCGCTCGCCAGCTTGCCCTTGCCCTTGCCTCGTCCTCTACCTGAAAACATAAAATGAAGAGAGTGAGTATAAAATACTCAGTAAGGGACCCACTACTAGTCCCACTAGGTGCCTGTTAACTTCCTGTCAGAGTCCTGTAACTGGTACCCAATCTCTGGCACGTTCCCGAACACGTGCAACATGCGCTCCCGTAGGAACGTATCTCTGGTCTTCGGAGCCCCGGGGGACACCTTGGACAGTCGGGATGCGAGGACCCCGTCGAGTCACTCGAGTCATATCTATATCCATGCTAGACTGGCGTCCCGTCGGACCACACAGTCCTCAATAGGTGGTGATCCCGAAGGACACCCATGCAGGTACGACTCTAACAGATTAAGCTAACAGGTACCCTAATTGCAGTATACATACACATGGCATCAGCATATAACATATCACATAAATCATCTCTGCCCTCTCCGTCTCGACATTCGTCGTATAGCTATAACAGCTCTCGCCACACATAACAGGCTATAGTATAACCATAACGTCATTTACATCATACTAACATTGATTTCAGGCATCGTACCGTCTAATCCTCAACATGCAACATTGGAGTATACATCGTCTCATATTTCTAAGCATGGAGCTAGTAGTAGAATCTCTTACCTGGAGATTTACTTGACGAGTCCTAACCGCGAGGCAGTACGCTTTCCAAGCGACGAGGTCCTAACTGTGTAATATGCCAAGATTCGTAATTAGGTCACCAACGACTAACGGTTCAAGACTCATTTGAAATGACTTACCCTAGAGGGAGGTTGCAGTGCTCGAGCCCCTACTGAAGAAATCCCGCGCTGCCGCGATTACTTGGTCCAAGACGTCCCTTAAGGAAAATAACTTAATTTAGTCCCAAATTAATTTAATTAACGTCCGAAACATGGAGTCTTACTGGGAAATGCCACAATAATTAATTAAATTACCAAAATTTAGGTGGATGGAGCCAAATTAGTCTTGGCGGCTCGGCTGGAAGAGGACAGGGACCGGCTCGGCTTGGCGCAGGCGCGGCTCGGCTTGGTACAGTGATTTACGCGTGCGGCTCGGCTTGCAACAGGAGGGAGACGCGGCTCGGCTACGCAGAAGCACGCGGCGCGGCTTCACGCGCGGACGCGGCTCACACGCGAATTCGGCTCTGGGTTCGGGCGCACGGATGTGGAGCGGCTCCGGGTTCGGGTTCGACGGCTGGAGGCACGCTCGGCGTTGGCTGCTGGGCTTCAGTCGGCGCGACGGCGCGACGGCTGGCTGATGGACGTTCCGGCTGCGTCAGATCTAAGCGGCTCCTTTCGGCTTGGTCGGAGCGGTGCGACGTGGCTCGGCTATCCTCCTTAGATCGAAGCGGCGTGGCGTCGGCTGTCCTCCTTAGATCGAAGCGGCGCGGCGAGTTCCGGCTTCGGCTGGCGGCTACGGGTTCGGCTTGCAGACGCGCGGTGGATCGGCTTCGGGTGGCGGCTGCGGGTTCGGCTTTGCGATGGATGCCCGGCGTGCGCGGATCGGCTTGGACGGGCGCGGCTGGGAGGGTGGTTCGGCTTCTACTGCGGCCGGCTCCGGCGCTTGTGCTTGAAGCTGGCGGCGGCGGCGGCGGCGGCGGCGTGCGGCGGCGGCGTGGAGACTGGCGGCGGCTAGGGTTTTTTTTTCTTCTTTGGGGAGATGAGGAGTCTCACGTCTCCCAATGCCTCTTTTTTAAAAGAATTTAAAATAATAAAAGAATTTAATAAACCCTCTTTTCTCTCTCTTCAATTACCCTCTTTTCTCTCTCTTCAATTAAACCACCCTTGACCCTTTCCAAGGCAAATAATTAATTTGCTAATCATCATTAATTAAATTATTTCCCCCTAACTTCAATAATTAAAAAATAACCAAGGAAAACTTTACCCTTACATTAAGCATAAGGTCCACAATAATCAAATCCACAACAATTTGAAGAAAAGAAAAGAAAGAAAAAAACTCTAGAGGTGAAACTCTAATTTGCTGGGGCGTTACAACCTTCCCCCCTTAGGAAACTTTCGTCCTTGAAAGTTCTAATCCTCGAACAGCTCGGGGTACTGAGCTCTCATGTTCTCTTCTTTCTCCCACGTGGCCTCTTCCACTCCATGGTTCTGCCAAAGGATTTTGACCAGTGGAATTTCTCGACTGCGAAGCTTCTTGATCTCCCTCGCCAGGACCTCGACAGGCTGCTCCTCGTAGCTCAAGTTCTCGCTAATCTGTAGTGGCTCGAAGTCCACCACGTGTGTTGGGTCTGCGACATATTTCCTCATCATGGAGATATGGAATACGTCATGCACTGCCGCAAAAGATGGGGGTAGCGCCAAGCGATAAGCCACGGGGCCAATCCGCTCCAGTATCTCGAACGGCCCTACGAAGCGTGGACTCAGCTTCCCCTTCTTCGCGAACCTCAGAACACCCTTCATGGGTGCTACCTTCAGGAAGACCATATCTCCCACTTCAAACTCGAGGTCCTTACGTCGTACATCAGCATAACTCTTCTGTCTGCTCTGTGCTGTCAGCATACGAGCTCGGATCTTCTGTATGGCTGCGTTGGTAGTCTGCACTAACTCGGGGCCTAGCATCCTCTGCTCTCCGACCTCGCCCCAGCAGACAGGGGATCTACAGCACTTGCCATACAGAGCCTCGAACGGTGCCATACCGATAGTAGCCTGGTAGCTGTTGTTATAGGCAAACTCCATCAGATGCAGATGGGAGTCCCAACTTCCTGAAAACTCTAGTACGCAGGCTCGCAGCATGTCTTCCAAAATCTGGTTTAATCTCTCTGTCTGACCATCGGTCTGAGGGTGGAATGCTGTGCTGAAGTCCAACCTCGTACCTAAAGCAAGTTAAAGTCCTTTCCAGAACTTCGATGTGAAGCGAGCGTCTCTGTCTGAAATGATGGATACGGGTACTCCATGTAGTCTCACAATCTCTGTCATATATAACTGCCCCCACTTACTGGCAGTGTAAGTGGATTTCCCTGGCACGAAATGGGCCGACTTCGTGAGTCTGTCGACCACAACCCAGATCACCGTGTAGCCCTTTAGGGTCTTGGGCAGTCCCGTAATAAAATCCATCGACACACTCTCCCACTTCCACCCTGGCACACTCAAGGGTTGCAACAACCCTGCTGGATGCTGCCTAGGTGCCTTCACCTGCTGGCACACCAAACACCTACTGACAAAGTCTGCCACTTCCCTCTTCATGCCCCTCCACCAATAGACACTCCTTAAGTCCTGGTACATCTTCGTACTCCCCGGGTGCATGGTAAACGGAGAACTGTGAGCCTCAGTCAAAAGCTCTGTCTTAACTGCGGTGTCTTCCGGCACACACAGGCGTCCCTCAAACATAAGGCCATCGTCAGCGGATATGGAGAAGTCTTCGCCTTGCCCTGTCTCCACCATACGACGCTTCTCGGCCAAGTAAGGATCATTCCACTGAGCAGCGATGATCTTTTGCCTCAAGGTTGGCTGAACTGACAACTGAGCCAACTGTGCGGTAACCTCACCCACTGAGACTGCAATCTCGGCTCTCTCAAAATCCCTGAGTAAGGGGGTCTGCTTGGTGATTAGCGCTGCTGAATGTGCAACCTTCCTACTCAGCGCGTCAGCCACTACATTTGCTTTACCTGGGTGGTATAGGATCTCGCAGTCGTAGTCTTTCACCAACTCGAGCCACCTCCTCTGCCTCATGTTCAACTCCTTCTGAGTGAAGAAGTACTTCAGGCTCTTGTGGTCGGTGTAAATCTGAATCTTCTCACCGTACAGATAGTGCCTCCATATCTTCAGTGCAAAGACTACAGCTGCCAACTCCAAGTCGTGGGTAGGGTAGTTCTGCTCATGAGTCTTCAACTGGCGGGAGGCATAAGCAACTACCTTACCTTGCTGCATCAGGACACAACCCAGTCCCTTCTTGGAGGCATCACTATAGATCACAAAGTTTCCCGAACCATCGGGCACTGTCAGGACCGGTGCAGTTACTAGCTTCTGTTTAAGCTCCTGAAAGCTACGCTCGCATGCTGGGCTCCATACAAAAGGGGTTCCCTTCTTGGTCAACTGGGTCAACGGGCTGGCTATACGTGAGAAGTCTTCCACGAACCTCCTGTAGTAACCTGCCAAGCCCAGAAAACTTCGAATTTCACTAACCGTGGACGGTCGAGGCCAATTGGTCACCGCTTCAATCTTTGCGGGATCCACTGAAACTCCCTCACTGGAAACCACGTGGCCAAGAAACGTCACCTTCCTTAACCAGAATTCACACTTGGAGAACTTGGCATACAGCTTGTTGGCTCGAAGAGTCTCCAAAACCTGGTGCAAGTGCTCCTCGTGCTCAGCCTCAATTTTTGAGTAAATCAGGATGTCGTCAATGAAGACTATGACGAACGAGTCTAGAAAGTCCTTAAACACCCTGTTCATCAAATCCATGAACACTGCAGGAGCGTTAGTCAAGCCGAAAGACATCACCACGAACTCGTAATGTCCGTACCTCGAACGAAAGGCCGTCTTGGGGATGTCACCGTCCCTAATCCTCAACTGGTGATAGCCTGATCGCAGGTCGATCTTGGAAAAGACAGTGGCTCCCTGCAACTGATGGAACAAGTCATCAATCCTGGGCAAGGGGTAGCGGTTTTTGACCGTCACCTTGTTCAGCTCTCGGTAGTCAATACAAAGGCGCATCGACCCATTCTTCTTCTTCACGAACAATACTGGGGCTCCCCAAGGCGACACGCTGGGCCGGATGAAGCCTTTGTCCAGCAACTCCTGTAACTGGACCTTCAACTCCTTTAGCTCGGCTGGAGCCATTCTGTAAGGGGCCCTCGAGATAGGGGCAGTGCCCGGCTTTAACTCGATGGCGAAGTCTACCTCTCTGGGAGGCGGAAGTCCTGAGAGTTCGTCTGGGAAAACGTCGGGGTACTCCCTTACTACTGGTTCGGAAGATAGGGAAACTTCTGGCTCTCTCATATCCACTACGCTTGCCAAGATGCCCCAAGTACCCTGGCTGAGTAGTTTACTAGCCTTCATGGCTGAGATGACCTTGGGTATACATACCATGCCTGCCCCCCTGAATTTGAAACTAGCCCCGGAGGGAGGGTTAAAGACAACTTCCTTGCCAAAACAATCTATATTTGCATGGTTGGCTGACAGCCAATCCATGCCTAGTATCACATCAAAATCCTGCATGTCTAACACTAGCAAGGTCACGTCTAACATACGATTCGCTATCTCTACTCGACATGCCTTTATTTGTTCTTTGGACAACAGAACCTCCCCAGATGGAGTAGAAACCGACAAAACACTACCCAAGGGTTTTACTTCCAAACCCACATGCTGAACGAAAACGGAGGATATAAACGAGTGGGATGACCCAGAGTCAAATAGCACAAAAGCATAATGCCCCAAAATTGGGAGCGTACCTGTCACCACTGTGCCAGCTCGCTCGGCCTCCTGCCGGGTAGTGGCGTAAACTCTCCCCTGCTGGGACGCCGAAGGCTGGGGCGGTGTCGTCTCAAAGGGTTTCCGAGGACACACATCAGCAGTGTGCCCCGGTTGTCTGCATCTGAAGCAGACTCCACTTCCAGGCAAGCAACGACCTCCGTGGACTCTCCCACAGGTAGTACAAGTGGGTAGCTCTCTCAGAGTCCTCCCGGCTGCTGCAAGCTCCCGTCGGTGTCTCTGAAAGACACCTCCTGACCTCAGTGTTCGCTGCGGTACTACGTCAGGCTGCGTCTCCACCTTTCTCTTCTGCCCCAAGGCTGACCCTCTGCCGGCAGCCTTAGACGAATCGGCTCTCTCAAGTAGGCTCAAATCCAGTGCTATACGTAGTGCATCAGCATGCGTGGCTGGCCGGAGAGCTCTGACAATGCCCTGAAGGTCTAGCCTGAGTCCTCTAACGAATTTCTCCGTCCTGGCAGCCTCATCCCTTACCATATCGGGAGCAAAGCGGGACAGCATATCGAACTCGGCGTCGTACTGCTCCACCGTTATGTCGCCTTGCTCCAAGTTTAGGAACTCTTGCAGCTTGGCGTGCTTCACATTGGCAGAGAAGAACTTAGCATAGAAGTTCTCCTTGAACTGCTCCCAAGTTATCTTGCTGACATCGCCCCCCAGCATTCTCTCAGCGGTCTCCCACCAGGCGGTGCCCCTGTCCTCCAAGAAGAAGACTGCACACTGCACCTTCTGGTCTTCTGGGCACTTCATGTACCGGAAAATAGTCTCTATGGACGTTAACCACATTTGGGCCTTTGTGGGGTTGTCCATGGATCCGTCAAAGGTCTTAGGATTATACTTCCTAAAGTCCCGTAAGTGTTTCGCCTCGGCCGATAGTTGAACTGGTACTGGTGGAGCTTCCTCAGGGGCTGGAGGAGCGACGGCCTGGGCCTGAACAGGGGCGGCCTGGTTCTGCTGGGCGGCAAGGAAAGGCGCCAAAGCAGCTTGCAGCATGTCCTGATAACGCTGCTCCATCGCGGCGAGATCCGCCTGGGTGACCGGTGCGTTTGGGTCGACTGCTGGTGCAGCAGGGGGCGTCTCCGGCTGGCCACGACCGGCTCCTCTGCCTCCCCTACCACCTCCTCGGCGTGCACCTCTACGTGGCGGCATTCTCCCTAAAATTCACCAACAAACTTTTCACCACAAGAACTTAACACCCTATCTCTAGGTCTAGACTATTCAGGCAAAATCGTAATCTTAACATTAGCAAGGCTTTAGACATACCTGGCGAGTGCCGAAGGACCGTATAGCCATAGGGTGAAGTAAAACCAAAACAAAAATGACTTACATCGTAGGTCAGTCTACAGAACCTAAAACACTGTGCTCTGATACCAACTGTAACGACCCAACTCCTTATACTGAATCGAAGTCATTACTAAATATAGAACAAGTGGTTTAAGTCATGAAATTTATTAAAGACGCATAAGGTTTAAGAAAATTTTTTTTATTTATGAAAATTTAAACAAGGTAGTTATGCAAAAAAAAGTGTAATGCATTCTAAAGTCCTACTCGGGCCCTGTCTACATAAAAGATGCTCAGTAATGAAAAGTACTCAAACTCAAATACGAAAGTCTAAAATAAGGATAAGCGGAAGCAGTAGTCCCTATGGCCCTCCACGGTCACTTCGGGTCGCTCGCCAGCTTGCCCTTGCCCTTGCCTCGTCCTCTACCTGAAAACATAAAATGAAGAGAGTGAGTATAAAATACTCAGTAAGGGACCCACTACTAGTCCCACTAGGTGCCTGTTAACTTCCTGTCAGAGTCCTGTAACTGGTACCCAATCTCTGGCACGTTCCCGAACACGTGCAACATGCGCTCCCGTAGGAACGTATCTCTGGTCTTCGGAGCCCCGGGGGACACCTTGGACAGTCGGGATGCGAGGACCCCGTCGAGTCACTCGAGTCATATCTATATCCATGCTAGACTGGCGTCCCGTCGGACCACACAGTCCTCAATAGGTGGTGATCCCGAAGGACACCCATGCAGGTACGACTCTAACAGATTAAGCTAACAGGTACCCTAATTGCAGTATACATACACATGGCATCAGCATATAACATATCACATAAATCATCTCTGCCCTCTCCGTCTCGACATTCGTCGTATAGCTATAACAGCTCTCGCCACACATAACAGGCTATAGTATAACCATAACGTCATTTACATCATACTAACATTGATTTCAGGCATCGTACCGTCTAATCCTCAACATGCAACATTGGAGTATACATCGTCTCATATTTCTAAGCATGGAGCTAGTAGTAGAATCTCTTACCTGGAGATTTACTTGACGAGTCCTAACCGCGAGGCAGTACGCTTTCCAAGCGACGAGGTCCTAACTGTGTAATATGCCAAGATTCGTAATTAGGTCACCAACGACTAACGGTTCAAGACTCATTTGAAATGACTTACCCTAGAGGGAGGTTGCAGTGCTCGAGCCCCTACTGAAGAAATCCCGCGCTGCCGCGATTACTTGGTCCAAGACGTCCCTTAAGGAAAATAACTTAATTTAGTCCCAAATTAATTTAATTAACGTCCGAAACATGGAGTCTTACTGGGAAATGCCACAATAATTAATTAAATTACCAAAATTTAGGTGGATGGAGCCAAATTAGTCTTGGCGGCTCGGCTGGAAGAGGACAGGGACCGGCTCGGCTCGGTACAGGGATTTACGCGTGCGGCTCGGCTTGCAACAGGAGGGAGACGCGGCTCGGCTACGCAGAAGCGCGCGGCGCGGCTTCACGCGCGGACGCGGCTCACACGCGAATTCGGCTCTGGGTTCGGGCGCACGGATGTGGAGCGGCTCCGGGTTCGGGTTCGACGGCTGGAGGCACGCTCGGCGTTGGCTGCTGGGCTTCAGTCGGCGCGACGGCGCGACGGCTGGCCGATGGACGTTCCGGCTGCGTCAGATCTAAGCGGCTCCTTTCGGCTTGGTCGGAGCGGTGCGACGCGGCTCGGCTATCCTCCTTAGATCGAAGCGGCGTGGCGTCGGCTGTCCTCCTTAGATCGAAGCGGCGCGGCGAGTTCCGGCTTCGGCTGGCGGCTACGGGTTCGGCTTGCAGACGCGCGGTGGATCGGCTTCGGGTGGCGGCTGCGGGTTCGGCTTTGCGATGGATGCCCGGCGTGCGCGGATCGGCTTGGACGGATTTCCGGCGCGGCTGGGAGGGTGGTTCGGCTTCTACTGCGGCCGGCTCCGGCGCTTGTGCTTGAAGCTGGCGGCGGCGGCGGCGTGCGGCGGCGTGTGGCGGCGGCGTGGAGAGTGGCGGCGGCTAGGGTTTTTTTTTCTTCTTTGGGGAGATGAGGAGTCTCACGTCTCCCAATGCCTCCTTTTTAAAAGAATTTAAAATAATAAAAGAATTTAATAAACCCTCTTTTCTCTCTCTTCAATTACCCTCTTTTCTCTCTCTTCAATTAAACCACCCTTGACCCTTTCCAAGGCAAATAATTAATTTGCTAATCATCATTAATTAAATTATTTCCCCCTAACTTCAATAATTAAAAAATAACCAAGGAAAACTTTACCCTTACATTAAGCATAAGGTCCACAATAATCAAATCCACAACAATTTGAAGAAAAGAAAAGAAAGAAAAAAACTCTAGAGGTGAAACTCTAATTTGCTGGGGCGTTACATGTACACAACATCGCATCAATCACATCATAACTTATCATACATGTCATAATTACGTCAATTCATGCTATAACATAACAAACCATAGCGTACCAACCCTAACATATCATATCAGTCATTCTCAACTACCATTATGTCGTTAGAACGAAGACGGTAGCATCGACATACTATTCATGCTAACCATAGAGTAAATCAGTAGGCACAATGTCAATACCAATCTCTCTCTCTCAACAACCTTGAGTTAGGTACTTAGCCACCATTCATACGTAACCATAAGTTCAAACATGCGGTCTCTTTAATATAAATCGAAGGGCTAGTAGGAGAATCTCTTATCTGGAGGTTACTCAACAAGTCCTAGCAGTAACAACACGCTCCCCAAGCGGTGAAAGTTCTAAATGGCCAGGAACCTACAATTTAATAATTTAAACCTCAAAGAAATTTGGTCCAAAAACTCATTTGAAGCAACTTACTCAAGATCAAGGTTGCAATAATTTCCTTTAATCAGAAGGGGTTCCACAGCCCGACTCCAGTGGTCCAACCGATCCTTTAGGATAAAATAATTTAATTTAATTTAATCTAAAATTAAATCATTTAGGTCAAAAGATTAATCTTGGTTGGGCATACCAAAAACCCAATCACAACTTACCAAAACAGGTAGGAAGGTCAAAAATAGGCTAGGCGGCTCAACAGTAATTGGACGGCTCGGCTGGATGGTAGAAGTAGCTTGCGGATGGCTTAGGCGGGCGACTCTAGGCGCACGACTCGACTAAGGCGCACGCGGCTCACGTGGCTCCAGGCGAAGGTGCACGCGACTGCAGCTCACACGGTGGCTGGCACAGGCTCGAGCGAAAACACGAGTCGGGTTCGGTTTGTAGAGAGGGGACGCGGGTCAGGTTTTGATCCGCAGAGAAGGGATGCACACACGCTCGACGGTTTCGAATCGGGTCGGCTATGCGACGATGGACGGTCGGAGAAGGTCCGTTGACGATGCTATCGCCCGGCGAGCAACGACGTTTCACGGATGGGTCGGCTCGTACGGCGCGGCTAGGCTTGCAACGACAGCTGACGGGAAGCTTGGGCGGACGGCTGCGCTCCACTCCCGGCAACGAGGATGGAAGGGTCCGCGGCTGGCTTCGGCTTGGTTGCGTCGGACGACTGGCTGCTCGAGACGACGGCGTGGCGATTAGGGTGGCGGGTCGCGGCGGCCAACGGTGAGGAAATAGGGTGGCGGTGGCGATTTAGGGTTAGGGTTTTCTCCTTCTTGGTGAAGATGATAATGGGGCATTAATTGCACATCTCAATACTCAATTTAAATAAAATAATTCTTTTTATTTTATTTTATTTTATTACTTTATTCTCTTTCCCCAATATCTTCACACTCTCTCTTCATTTAAAATCACTAAATCTCCTTTATCTTCAAACCAATATCTCTACCAAATTCATTATCCAAATAAATTAATTATTATCCTTAACTTAATTAATTACGCAACCAAAATATCATTAGTCAAGTTTCCTCAAGTAAATCCAAAATTTCGATAACTACACTAAGATAAAAATTTAAATTCCAAAATTTTGGGGTGTTACATATCACAAACTCTTATCCAAGCCAGATTCAGTACTTATTTGGGTTCTAATCAATTTGAAAACAGAACCTTCTTTACAGCAGAATTTTGTAACAGCAGATTTTTTTTAAGATTTTTTTACAGTAGAATTTAAGAAAGCATATTTTTCTTTATAAAAGAATTCATAAACCCATGGTCCATTTTAGATAGGTGACCCCAAATAGTTATATTATAAACACATTAATATACTTTACAATTTTTATTCGATTTTTCAACCACATTTGTCTTTGGTGACTACAAACTAGGAAAAAAAAACTAGAACAAAAAAAAAAAAAAAAAAAAAACAGAAGGGCCAAAGGGACCCATAAATCTAATTGCAAAAGAACTCTCTCCTAATCACAGGGTTTGATTTAGTGACTAATCTTGTATACTCAACTTCTCGATGTATACAATTAGATTGGTACACATTAACCTGTTGTGGTCTATTTCTTTACATCAACCACACTTATGCAATTTCGAAGTTTCATTAACACTTAGAATCCTCTTTTCCTTCTGCTCACCAACTCTTTTCACTACTTTCAAAGGTAAGACAGTCATATACACATAGTCTTCACTTGTCTTCCAATCTGACTGATTCCCAACTAGATAAACGACCTCAAATATGCTGCCAACAAACATTCATTAGTGTAATAATTAGCACATAAACTATAAACAATTGTGATCTCGTGCTGTAGGAATGTCATGTGAGCATGGTAGTTGTTCAGCTTGAAACTCCTTACAAGTGCACTCTTTGAGTATGAAGATTTACGACCTCCTTCCTTATCTAATTCTTTAACATATTGGAATTGGTAACAATTAATTGGGTTGACCTTCATTGTTAAAACTTGTTCTTGTTTCTTTTGTAGAACTAATTCTACCCATTTGGTCATTGTAGATGTCACTTTAATGCCTTCTTCTCAACGCTCCCAAAACCAACGTTGTAGCAAAACTCTCACATGTTCAAGTAATAAAGCAATAGGCAAATCTCTAGGTTCTTTCAATATAAAATTTATGGACTCTGCTATATTTGTTGCCATCATGTTATAGTTTCTTCCTGGATAGTGAACATGAGACCACCGTGCTATTCTAACGTCATTTAAATATTTCCCTAAACCATTAGGAAATGCAAAAATACATCTCAACATTTCTAGAAATATTGATTCATGATATATTCTCGGTGCATTGTAAAACAAAGTAGGCATCATGTCATTCTTATACTTATCATGCAAATTTTAAGACAAATGTTGGACACAAATATCGTGGAATGCAGAGGGGAAAATCGAGGAAATACCCTTAGAGAAGTATGTTTTACGATCTATCATAAAGCCTAGATTAGGCACCTACCTTATTGCACCTTTCAATTTTTCTAAAAATCACTATATTGAGGCATCTATTTCTTTATCAACTACTCCAAAGGCAATAGGATAAATTTGATTCTTACCATTTAAGCAAATGACAACTATCAAATGACCCCAGTATTTGTTCTTAAGAAATGTTTCATCCATGATTATGACTGGTCTAATGCAATTTAAGAGTCCTCAAACACATGGACCAACAACCATAAAAAGATATATGAAGAAACAATCATCTTTAAGTTCCATGTGAAATATTATACCTGGATTTGTGAGTTTGAGTGCTTCACCATGTCTAAGAAATAGATTATATAACTCTTTAGGAGGCCGTCACACTCGTTCATATGCATTTTCCCTGACACGGCATACTTTTTCATAAGTCATATTTATGCCTTAGTCTTGTCCAATGTCTTCTATGACATTATGTGGTTTGTACAGGCGATCGACTCCCTTGAATTTAGATTGTATTAATTCTCTAATAATCCAAGATTTTGCTTGCCTATGACCATGATTAAAAAATTTAAGAGAACATGAATGAACTTTGACATACTTTTTAATCATGAATATATCCGAATCCTTCAATCTCGTTGCTCGCAATCTTCAACCACACTTGTTGTCAATGCATCTAACAAAACAAACATTTTTTTCTAGACTTTTTTACTGCAAACTAATTTTTTTCATTGCCAAGACCCTTAATCTCATTGACAAATCTCTATTGCAAAAAAATGTTTGTCCTACATCCAACTCATTGTAGAGATTTCTTCAGACCAATCATTTTTTTTGCTCTCAACTTTCAACTAGTGAAATCATAGTGAACTTTAGCTTTTCCTTTGCAATCTTTTGCAGGAGCGTCTCCTTGTTATGTGATGTCAAATTATTCATTGTTCATCTCAACTGGCTCCCATGTAAAAGTATCATTTTTTGAATCATATGACTCATATAATTCCCATATAGCCAGAGTGGTCCCTATCATGTTGTCACACAAGCCAACCTGAACTTCACCAACATGAGCTTCATTCTCATCTAATGTATCCATTGCAGTTGGAGGATGAGGGTTTAAGTTAAGAACTAGGTTGCTCTCAGATACTGAATTGTAACACATGTTTAACCTTTTCTTTCTTTAATTGCTTCTAGGCTCAAATGAGACGTATAAGAGGACCTCCAATGGATTTTCACTAAGAATATAAAACTTCAAATCACGTTCATTGCTTAACTCAAATGGAGGAGCTTCATTTTCCACTTTTATTTTATATATGCATCTTATCTTTATATGTTGAACTCTATAGAGTCAACTTCTGCAAGGTCATATAATTCATCTAGTAAAACTTTATGTGTTATTTCTTTACGGACAACAGTGCCTTTTAACATGTCTCCCTTATATTTTCTTCGTCCTTCATCCCATACACCACCGTAATGCACTAAAATCTGAACATGTGATATCCTTAAACCAGCTTAAACTTTTTAGTTCCTACAGAAAATGATTTGAAGTTAGAAGTTGATATATCACATAAAAGAAGTGTATGACTTATTTGCGATATTAAAAAACATTAGCTAAAAATTAAATAAACATGCGTAAAAGCACTTCAAAGGATTTAAGACAGGTAGAAATTTGATTTCAAAACGGATAGTAAAAATCTGGAATGTCCAAGATGTATGCAAAATGTGTGTGAGATAAAACATAAGTACTTAAAAGGCTTCCTAAACAAGCGTAAAAGTAATCTAAGGGGCCATTTGGATTGAAGGAACTAGGAGGGGAATAACATTGCTGGGAATTAATGATGTCTGGGAATAAGATTGTTAGGAATTCAGGAAGTCTATTTTTGGTTGTGCATAGGAATGGTATTAAGAATGTATTAGAATAAATAAATAATAGAGGGATAAACTCGAGGCAAAGTTCCTCCAAGATGCCCCGAGATGAAAAATGGAAGGATAAAGAATTTAAAACTCAGGCAAAGTTACCTCGAGATACCTCAGAATGAAAGCATAATGATTTAGAATTTAAAACTCAGGGCAAAGTTGCCCCGAGATGCCTTCAGATGAAAAACATAATGATTGAGATATTGAAACTCAAGGCAAAGTTGCCCTGACATGAAATACAGAAGGATTTAGATTTTAAAACTCAGGGTAAAGTTGCATCGAGATGCCCCAGAATGAAAACATAAGGATTTAGATTTTAAAACTCAAGGCAAAGTTGCCTCGAAATGTCTCGAGATGAAAAATATAATGATTTATATTTTGAAACTCGATCCAAAGTTTGCCTTGAGATGAAATACAAATGATTTAGATTTTGAAAGTCGGGGTAAAGTTTCCTCGAGATCACCTCAAGTTTGAGGGAAGGGATCATAAACCTCTACTTCTCAACAGGATTGGAAATCCTCCTTTTATGTTGATTTTGGAACACAGTAAAAGTTTGGAATTTTGTTGATGTCTGTGAGATGTGTGCAAGATAATATACAAGTCCTTAAAATATGTTGCAATTTTCTTACAAATAGATAATCATTGAAAACAAAAATTACAAAACAATAAAAATCCATGAAAGATTGCAATTTCCTTCACAAAACCTATAGTAAAAAACCACCAATATCGAAATCAAAAGATGTAAATCTATTGAACAAAATGGCACAAAATATTTTATAGAAGGCATCACTTATGATTCAAGTAAAAGACATAACAGAGAAATATGAATGAATGAAAGAAAACAGAGGATAATGGTATAGAGAAAGAATCTACAAAGAAAATGAAATGGGGGGAGGGAGGGGGGAATGAGGAGGTGAGGAAAATGGTAGGTGAAATGGTGGGCTTTTATATGTAGAAGTTTGAAATAGAGTTCACCGGAGATGGGGAAAATTGTAAGAAGAAAGTGAACAAAGGATGAATTAGTTAAAATACGTAAAATGGAAAATTGTCTGACTGTTGTCGATGTTGCAGACATTCACCGTTACCATTGCTGACATTGTAAACGTGTTGAAGGAGAAGGTCATCGAATGGTTTTCTTTCTCTCTCTCTCTCTTTTTTTTTTACGTTGTGTTTTAGGTTAAGGAGAAGGAAAATTTCACTAAGGGAAAAATTGACTTTTCATTATCCATTTGTCCTAAATCTCAACGTTTTTCAAACCCAATCCTAAAAGTCATCAACCCCTTCAAAATTGGCCTATTTTTGGCAATTTCCCAAATTTTTGTTAGGGTATTGTGTACATTTCATACCTTTTTTTTGTCATAAAACTCAACTTTTCAAAAAGTAATCCAAAAACTCTTTACACCTCTAATTTTTTCTTCTTTGTTGCCATTCCCAATTACTTTTAGCTCTACACTATGAGTTGTTTGGATCGCATATATTGTTTCATGAGTATAAATCTCAAATATCTGAAATTTGAATGCCTAAGTTTTAAATATCTAAGATAATTAATGTATGTGTTTGGATGTGTAGAATAATTAATGTTTGTAAGTTAAATATTCGTGCTCAATTCAATAATTTGTAAAAAGTAAAATTAAATACTTACTCAACTAAATGTTAGTGATCAATTAAATTTAACATAAATTAATTTATGGTTAATCAATTTACGTATATAGAACAAAATCTAAAAATATTTACGACTCGTTAACAAAATAAAAGCTCATGAAGCCACCATTATATGATCATAAATTCCATATTTGCTCTTGTTGGTTTTTAATTTTGCATTGAATATCTGTGCATCTTCTTCATTTTATTACTTCTGCTTCTTTATATTCCCACTTCTTCTTGTTCACGATTTCTTCATCTCCTTTTCCAGAATTTTTTTTCTTCTTTGTAATCTTTCATCTTCGACGTCATCTTCTCATTCTTTATTTTATTATCAGGTATTGTGTTCTTCTTCTTTCTTCTTTTTTTCACTAGAAGATCGTATACCAAGATCTAAATGATTAGTTATTTGTCCTATATTGATAGAGATAGATCGGTATCACTATCTATCTCTATCTATCTATCCTAGATAGATAGAGATAAATCACTATCTATCCCAAATAGATAAGTGATAGATTTAAATGATCGTTTACCAAGATTTAAACGATCATGTACCAATATCTAAACAATCTTGGTACAAGATTGTATACCAAGATTATTTAAATTTGGTACAAGATCTTATACCAAGATGTTTAGATATTGGTATACGATTGTTTAATTTATATTTGGTATAAGATCATGTACCAACACTACAATAATTTTTGTCTTTTTCGATCCAAAGAAACGTGGGTAGATCTTAAGAAAAAAATGTGGACAGAGCTTCTGCCAACATTTCTTTGTGTGGGCACGCTTCGTGGTCGAAAACCTGTCTTCTTTTCCTTTTGCCACGTTGTTGACATTAGGTCGAGCAAAATGCCCACGCCAATTAAAATCGTGGACGAAAAAGACATTTCTGCTCACGAAAAAATTGTCGGCAAAAAAGTCTTTTTACCCACGATCGTCATCAAGTTTGCAAAAATAGACTTTCTGGCCACCTTTTTTTTGTCATGGATGGAGGAAATCTTTCGAGAAGATCACATGGTCAGTGGGTGAGTTTATTTTGAGAGTTAAAATTGTTTTTGCCAATGAAAAGATTTTTGTCGCCAAAAAGAAAATTTCTCCCCATGCTAAATTCGTTGGCATAAGTATATATATGCATGTGTCAAATACTTTTTTGAGATATAAATTTGATTGTTGGCCACGAATAATTCATTAGCAAATAATAGTTGTTTTTTATTTTTTTTTGTAACGACTTAACTTCTTAAACTAAACTCAAGTCTGTAATTTAACCCAAAAAAATTCGTTAAAACACAAAAGACTATAAAATCTGTTTTTTTTTTTAAAATGAACATTAGAGAAAAATTTAATTCAGGCTCTATTTCAAACAAAAATGAAAGTACAAAAGTATTTGTGTTTTAAGTCAAATGAAACATTCAGTAGTTTAAGTACAAAAGTATTAATCTCCGTGGTAGATCCAATCCGTATGTCGGATGATCTTGATGAGTTTTCTCTTCCTTTAGCACTTCCCTTTTCCAAACTCTTTTTCTTTCGAGAGAGGTTTTAGAAAGGAGAAAGTGTTTTGGAGTTAGAAACTCTCGTAGAGGTAATCAACTAGGGGGGTTTGTTCTCGTTTTATAGGCACAACCTCGAAATCAAAGCAAGACAGTATGGCTTGCCATCTGGCAAAAATTTGTTTTGAGACAAGAGTTTTTACATCTTTTTCTAACACAAATTTTGAAGCTCTAGAATTTGTTTTGATAATGAATTTTTTATTAATTAGTTCTTCTCGGAATTGTTCAACACAAAGAACTATCGGAAGTAATTCCTTTTTTACTGATGAGTAATTGTTTTTTGTGTCGTTCCAAAGTCCCAAATGGAATCGAATTATTGATTCGGTCTTATCTATACACTGTTTGAGGATTCCTCCATATCCATTGTCAGAGGCATCAGTTTCAATGATAAGGTTCACTTTTGGATTAATGAGACTGAGGCAAGAAATTGATTTGACTAAAGTCTTAATTTTTTGAACAGTTTGGGTGTGTTTGTCACACCACGATTTTGGATTTTTCTTTAACCTTTAGTATAGTTGTTTGCAAATGGGCCTAAGGTTTTGGATGAAATCAGATACATAATTTAAACAACCTAAAAACCTTCGAAGTTGGGTTTTATCTAGGATTTGGTCATGAAAATTTGAAGCAAATTCAATTGATCTTTGAATGAACTTAATTTTTCCTATGTGGATTTCAAAACCCAAAAATCTTATTTTTGTTTCAAATAATTTGACTTTTGGTAGATAGACTACCTAACCATTTCTTTTTACGATATCTATAAAAATATTGATATGTTTAAAATGTTTTTCTATGTTTGGAGAAAAGACTAAAACATCATCAATATAAACAATGGTGAAATTTTGAAAATCATTAAAAATCTCATTTATTATTTTTTGAAATTTTGATAGGACATTTTTTAGCCCAAAAAGCATTACATTCCATTCGTATTGTCTGAACGGAACATTAAAAGCAGTTTTGTATTTATCTTTTTCGAAAATTTAAATTTGCCAAATTTCAAATTTCATATCAAATTTTGAAAATATTTTTGCATTTGCAATCCTTTTGAGTAATGTATATTCTCACCACTAGTGTAATTGATGAGTAAACTTTGTAAATATTCTAGTTTACTCTGTAAATATTGTTCTGTCATCCAGTAATTCAAGAAAGAATTAAAGACAACAAGCGCAAATCAAGATCAAGTCCAAGAGTTAAGTCGCAATGATGAAGTGTGATGAGTGTTCGACTACATTTGATGGCCCCGACATAAGTCGCAATGATAAAGTGTGATGAGTCCATTGGTCAGTCTTTTAATTTTTTCTATTTCAATTATGTTTCAAATCCGAGGTCTATAAATAGACTTCCAAGTTGTAATGTAAAGCACATCGCGAAATATTATTGAGCTCTCAAACAATAATCTCCTAATATATTGACTCCTTCCTTCTTGTAAAACTATCAATCCTAATTCTCTTTGCGGTTAGCATCAAGCAATTGGTATCAGAGCCTTCAATAAAAGTTCAATTTCATTTCAATTCATTTTCAAATTTCATTTCTTAAGAAGAATAGTTTCATATTTTTAGTTCTCTTCAATAAATCTTATTCTTCAAACTTTTTATTATTTCAACAGATTAAATTTTGAAGATCCGGAATCTACGTTTGCCTATATTTTCGTTTCTAAGTTTGTGCTCCCAGCAGTAAGATGCAAGAAAGCGCAGTGAGAACGGTGGTCACAATAATCCGTCTTAGCACATACAGGTATAGATTCTTGATCCAAGAAATTTTATTTCTAGATTTAATAAAATTTTTGAAAAATAAACATTTATAGTATGAGAATTTAAAAATTTTCAAATGTCTAATTTCCTGAAGAAAATTTTATCTTCTAAAACTTCTCCAAAAAATATTTCTCAAAAAGAAATTTAGGAGCAACATATTGCTTCCTCCAATGCAAGTGATGTTACAAATGAATCAATTGTTGCAAAAATAGAAAATAATTTTCTCAATTGGGGAATTCCCAAACTTGATTAAAAAACAATTTACTTTAAAAAAACTTTTAATTTCAAAGAAAATCTTCGTGCAAAAATTGTTGAAAAAAGAATTTCAGTTTATGGAAAAATTAATTCCATACAGTTATTTCCAAGAAGGATATTGAAAAGCATCAAAAAGAATTTTCATTTCTCCACATTGGTGTTGTCCAAGTAACCTTAATTTTAATGTTTAGATTTGGACTAGATACACTAGACTTAGCAATTTTACCCGATAAACATCACAAAGATTTTTAAATTCTTTATTAGGAACAATTGAATAAAATTTAGCCAATGGCGCTGTCTATATTAATTGTTTTCCAAATTTTATAGTGTCTCTTGATGGTCCACACATTCTCCAACCTTGAGCCCTAGATATTATTCGCCAGGGACGATTAAATTTTGAAAGAGTTAAAAAATTAACCCTTGTTTATAAAGTTTTGACTACCACCATGCTTCAAAAAGCTATTGTCGTCAACTAAAGGAAAAACTATATTGATAGAAACCAATCTCAATAAATCACCTATTAGTGTTCCATAACTCCTTTCTTGGGAAAAGGTTACAAAAAATCCTTGTTGGATTTAGACAATGCTTTTATCCCTCAAAAGAAAGGAAAAGAGGTTTCTCATATCATTGAACATCCTAATGAAAAAGTAGAAATCAAATTTAAAAATGAATCGCCTAGGTTCCCTATTGTTAAAGAAAACATGAGTTCTCCAGAATTCATGAGTTCAAAACCAAGTACATCTAGTATTAGAAGTGAGCTAATACCTAATCTAAAAATTAAATCTGTTAGATTAGATCAAGGAATACCAAATATTATTTATGAAGAAAATCTCCCAAATTCTCCAACCCAAACAGAAATGGATACTAGTTCTCAATTAAATGTAACTATTTTAGAATCAAAGTTTGAGCTTGACAAATAATCCCTTCAAAAGGAATTTATGTCTAAAGCAAACCGTACTCAAAGAATTGCCTTTTTCGAAAACTACTTTGAAACATAAATAAAGCTGTTTAGAGTAAGAGTATTTTAAAACCCTTGAAATACTTCAAAAGCATATTGCATTTTTTAGATGGTTCAACCAAAGGAAAGAGTTTGACCATCTTTGTACAATCAAAGAAAAGGAATCGTGGAAAACTCAAAAAGGAAAAATCAAAGTTCATTATCCTCCAATGGAAGATGTTGAGTTCAAAAGATTTTATAACGAAAATGTTATAGCAAAACCTTTTCAAATTAACAAAAAATCTGAAGAACACAAAGCTCCCACAAATAAGGAGATAAAGAGTATTCAAGTTCAAAACAATTATTCTAACAAAATGCTTCTTCAAATGCAAGCCAAGTTTTCAAACTAGAAGAAATTACCAATTCTCCTACTCGAGAAGAAACTCATATTCTTTTCCAACCCTTAGTAAAGGTTACAATAAAAGCTCAAAAAGAAAAACTTCTTGATGAAATTAATTAACGCCTAAGCAACCTAAAGGGCGAGAGTTCAATCAATGTTCTTAATGAAGAAGGTGCAACTCAATTCATGGAAGATTTTGAAAGCCTCTCAGTCAATGAAGAGGAGAGACAAATTAATAAAATAAACTTTGAAAGATTTGTTAACAAAAGGGATCCAATTAATTTTTATCCTCGACCCTCATTTCTAGGAGAAGGTCTAGAGCAAAGACAAAGATATGCCATAAATACAGAGTTCAATGTAGAATCCATATATGTATGGGTCATTGATGGAACTCCAGATTATCAAATCTATGACATATTAAGTAATATGTTAACTTGTGTCATAGCCTATGAATCCAACGGTCATTCAAATGGAGATGTTGCTTTGGTTATAATCAATGAATTTAGTAGAAGTCTCAAATTGTGATGGGATCATACTCTAACCAACGAACAAAAAGAAACACAATTAAAAATCATAGGAAAAGAGTTAAAAGGACAATTAAAGTTGAAGAAAGAACTTCAGCAACTCAAGAAGTAGATGAAGAACTAGAGGACGCTGTAGAAACTCTTATCTACGCAATTAACAGACACTTTGGTCTAGGAAGTGACACTAATGTAGATAACCAAAGGAAAATAATCAAAAATCTAAAATGTTCCTCTATAGGAAACTTTAGATGGTACAAAGATATATTCTTATTAAGAATTTACATCTTCAAGGATTGCAATGCCAGGCATTGGAAAGAAATGTTCATTGATGGACTTTAAAGCTTTATGACAGAACAAGTCTACAACTCTCTCAACAAAAATTATCCTGAGCAAATACCTTGGGAAAACCTTACTTATGCTCAATTAACTGCTAAGACTATAGAGTGTGGTCTAGATATCTGCAACAAGATAAAAATTCAAACCAAAGTTCAAAAGTATTTAAATCTTCATAAGAGAGAAATGAAGACTTTTTGCTCTCAATATGGATTTGAGAATGTCAAAGAACCAGGTTCGTCCTCAAGAAAAATTCGTCCGAAAAACTATAATATGAGACCCACGTATTGTAGAAAATCTTGAAGGTATAACATACCTTACTCCCCTAAAAGGTATCATAAATATTCAAATTACAAAAAACCTGCTGAAAAACAGCAAAAGGAAATTCAAAAAGGAGGAAAATCAAACAAAAAGTTTTTTTTTGCTACAAATGTAGAAAAGAAGGACATTATGCCAATAAGTGTCCACAAAGAGGGATCCATGAAATAAATGAAGAAGACTATTCTTCACATTCATCCTATATTTCTGACTTTAAATTACAGGAAATTGCAGACAAAACAGATTTAGAAATTTCAAGACAATCTTCCTCAGATGAAGGACCAAGAGTATGTAGGTGTATAAAAGACCCATGTAAATGTATTTTAAATGAAATAAATGTTTTAACTTCCGAACAATTGTAGCACCCCAAATTAAGGTAATTTTAAATCTTAATTATCTTAAGTTTAATTTTGACTAATGTTGAAATTATTTTGGGTGTTATTTGAGTTAATTAGAAAATTGTTTAATTAGGATAAAAATCAAACTTAATTAGATATTCTTGGGAAAAATATTTAATTAATTAATTGGAATTTGGATTTTTTTAGTGTTATGAAAGATTGTTTTAAGGTGAATCATGTTTGGTTGATTTATTTTGGTGAAGTTAAGGATTTATGTGTAGTTATGATTATATAATTAATTGAATTAGAAAGTTAAGATAATTGTATTATGAAAATAATATAATTATGTAGGATATTTATTTATTTTGGAAGGATAAAGTGATGTGATTGGAGAGAGAGAATATTGGTGTTTCAAAAAGGGGATTTATGGGTTTTAATGAAGAAAGAGAAGATTTATTTGGCTTAGTTGGAAAAGATTGAGAAAAGATGGAAAAAGTAAAAGTAATAATAAATAATAATAATATTATTATTTCTTTAAATAGGACCTCTTGATGCGTGATGTTACTATTCATCATCTTCTTCATTGAAAACCCTATCTCACCATCTTCTTCCTCACAAACCCCAACCACTCAACTCCGACGCTGCCTCCATCTACTCCGGTCAACAGCCACTGTGAAACACAATTCGTCCAAGTCGCTGATCGTTGTTGTCTCCGTCGCGCTTCATCTCTCTGCCGTGCAGTTGCTGATCATCGCGTGCCATCAGCCGTCCATTCTATTCATCGACCATCCGTGTAAACCCGATCCAAAAACCGTGCCTTCACCTTCTTCTTTCCAAGCCGTTCAAGCCGCGCGCCTTCCTTCTTCAGTCGTGAGCTGCGAGCGCCCCTCTAAGCCATCACCCGAGCCATTTTCTTTAAAGCCAAGCCGTCGAACTATATTTAGCTATTTGTCCACCTAAATTGGTAAGTTTTGGTAAGTTTTTGGTTGGTCGCCCAACCAATATTAATTTTTGGACCCTAAACAACTTAGCTTTAATTTTGTGAAGGCTCGATTAACTTTAATTTTGGATTAAATTCGATTAGCTCTAAATGAACTAGATTCGACCTCAACTTTGGGTAAGTTGGACTATTTGGTTTTGGGCCTTAGGGTAACTATTAATTAAGTTATCGAACCTAGTATTCTCCCTTACTGATCAGGACTTCATTGTTTGGGAAAGCTTGGCTATTGCTGTTAGAACTTGGTTAAGCTAATCTTCAGGTAAGAGATTCTCTTACTAGGCATTCGAATTGAAGTAAGAGCTTGCATATATTTTTCCATTATGCATTGATGTAGCTAAGTTGCATAATTAGTTTATGTTTATGATGACTGATAGTTATGATTGAGATATGTTGATGATGATATTTGATGATGTTGATCAAGAATGCTATGATTAATCTTCATGTCATGCTTATGATGTTATGTTATGCTACATGCTATGGATAGGGTGTACTGTTAGATTTATCTATTAGAGTCATACCCACATGGATGTCTCTCGGGATTACCATCTTTTATGACTGTGTAGTCCGATAGGATCACCAGTCCAGTATGAGATGATATGTATATGAGTGGTCTGACGGGATCACTCACAACCCGATTGTCTTAGTGTTTCTTTCGAGTTCACTAATGACCAGTTTTGTCCTAGGTGTTCCTTGTGTTCACTGAAGACCAGTTTTATCTTAGGTGTTCCTTTTGGTTCACCGAAGGCTAGAGATGTTCCTACAGGATCACAAATTGCGCGTGTTCGGTAACGTGCTAGTTTAAGGGTACCACTTTACAGGACTCTAATAGGAAGTTAATAGATACCTAGTGAGACTAGTAGTAGGTCCCTTACTAAGTATATTCTTATACTCACTCTTTAATGTTTAATTTTTCAAGCAAGGGTAGAGGTAAAGGCAGACGAAAGCTGGTGAATGACAAGAAGTGACTATGGCGTGCAATTGGGAAACATTTTGCTTCCGCCTTTATGTATTTAGTTTGATTTCAGTATATATGCATTTTCAATATAACATTTTAAAAACTACATAGGGCCCGAGCTAGAATTTTATTTTGAGATTTATTTCTACTTACTTTGGTTTATTTACGGCTTTTAATGAGTACTTAAGGTTTTGATTATGAACATTTATTTTATTTTCCATATTGATTTGAGAAAGTTTTATTTTCCTTTAAGTACTAATGATCTCAGCTTAGTATAAAGAGTTGAGTCGTTACAACAAGATTTATTATTTCAAACTATTAACCATGTTTCTCTTTCTTCAATTAAACCTCCCATCACATCCAACTTTTCTCTTCCCAAAATATCAATACCTTTTCTTTAATAATTTTTTTAACAAATATATATATATATATATACACACACACACACACACACACATATAATTATCAATTATCTAACAAAATTTCCACTCTTCAACTTAATTAAATAAACACCCAAAAATTTAAAATCTTAATAAAATAAGAAAAATAGCTAGGTTGAGAAAATACCTCAAATTTTAGGACGTTAGACTAATAGATCTAATTGTCATGTTGTTAGTTATGAAGATGCATGTTATTTATCTAACCCATACGAGCTAGATCTTATATAAGTTACTTAGTACATATAAAAGATTTTTTATATTATGGCAACTTATGAAGCACTTTAAATCATGTTGAAATATTGATGATGTACAAAACTAGCCAACAATATTCTTATATAAAGATAAAGCATCAAATGATGACATCAATATTCAACAAAATTCTTTAAAAGACTTGGCAGCCTTCACCAACATTTGAAAAGTTGAAGCACAACACTGAAATGTGACAACTTGGAGAACTCAAGTGATGTACTCATGAGAGGGAGTAAAAATTCTGCACTTTTTTCCTTGACTATGAGTTTTTCCATTGGGTTTTCCTAGCAAGGTTTCTAATAAGGCAATTATTAAATTACATAAAATGATGTACTCTTTTTCCTCCACCAGGATTTTTTCCACCGGGCTTTTTTTCTAGTAAGGTTTTAACGATACATTTATTTTATATAATATGGACATCTAAAGGGGCAGCATTATTAATATTCTAAATTAAATTGAATATGATTAGATGTCCATAACCTCCATAGGTTACAAATACATCCATTAACCTCTCCATCAATCTTTATAACTTTCTGTGTCCCCTCTTTATGTTTAGTTTTGTAACCATTATTCTCACAACCCTATAAATAGAGGTTGTAGAGATCATTTGTAAACACACCACACTTGAGTTCAATTGTCTTCTCTACTTCCTTTCTTTCCTATTCTTCTCTTTATGTTGTTCATATTGTTATTTATTTTATAACAATTTAAACTAATAGTAATAAATAATTGATGTTAATTTATGAATTATACTTTTGTTGTTTGTGTAGCAGATAGGAGAGTAAGAATAACCCGGACTACCCAACCCATATTATAAAGGTTGAGTTGAGTTTTTTTTTTTTGGTTGGGTTGAGTCTCGGGTTGAGGTTTGAAAAAAATTCGGTTCAACCCAACCAAGCCCGAGTTAATGATATTATATATGTTAATATTTAATTTTATAATACGATACTTAGAATGTTTTTGGATTTAAGAAGTTTGGTTCATATTTGACTCTCCTTGAGTAATACGAGATGTTTTAAAACTTTTGGTTAAGTATTATTATGTTAATGTTGTACTTTATGGATGTTTTTTGATGTGTGGATTTATGGATACTTAGTAAACAATGCGTGCGATGCACGTGAAAGTCGTGAAAAAGTTGCCAACATGAGCTTAGCTCAACTGGCACCTGTATGTACTTGGGGAAAGAGGTCCTAGGTTCAAATCTTCCCACCCCTGCATTTAATTACAATATCTTTCCAAAAGAAAAATCGTGAAAACACTATAATGAGTGTTTAATACTCAAATATTTATTAAAAACTGTAGATGACTACAAATACAAAAAAATAAATAATTACAATGATTACAATAATTAATTTCAAATTATTGTAAACCCTAAACCCTATATTAAAAATAGACCACAAAATAAAAATAAAAAAAGAAAAAAGAAAAAATTAGAAGAGAATAGAAAAGCATGATTAGATTTCTTCTTCACCCTTAGCATTTTTTTGTGACTTGTGAACATAATGAACAAAAAGGGATATTTATACCCAAAGATTTGAAAATGAAAAATTTGAAAGGTTACTACAAGAAATTGTGTTTTTTGTGGCACACAAAAAACGTCACTAACAGGCAAAAACATGTCGCTAAAAGTATTAGCCGAAGAGCCATTCGTTGCTAGGCTTGTCGTTGGTTCCGCTTAGGTTAAAGTTTTAGCAACACAACAGGTATGTGCAACAAAAGATATACTTTTAGTGACGTTTGTGCATTACTAAATGCTTACTTTTAGTAACATAAGTTATGTCACTATTTATTTTTTATAGTGACATTTTGAACAAGCCACTAAAGGTGATGTTTTAGTGACAAATAATGTTGTTGCTAAAAGTTAATTTGTGACCATTACAAACATATTTTGCGATGTATGAAGTATGCCGCTAAAAATTCCTATAGTTTTTTTTAAAAAAAAAAAGTAATGCTTTTGCGACGTTACTGAAAGCACTAGTAAAAGTATTTTATTACATAAAAAAAATAATATCCAATTGATTAATTATATAAATATGTTCTAAAATATCAAACATAATAATTTTAAAAGCTATATCACTGAGCAACATGCCTTAACACCAACTTCATCACAAAAAATATATGTCAAGAAACTTTAATAATTTCCTAAATAGTTCAAGCAATGTCAACCTAAATTATAAGTATGAAGTTAAATGTAGTAAATGGATGTTCAAAGTTAGTTCCAAGTTATAACCATGAAGTTACATCGGACCAAAAGTATTGTGCTAACAAAAAATTCCTACAAGTCTTGCAATCACGAAATGATCTTTCCTAGCAAAATTATAAGGTATGAACCCAAAACTCTTTTCATATTCATCTGAAGTCCATTTGTGCGTCAAATTTGAAATGCAACATAACAGAATAAATAAGTAAAACATGTAAGCAAAAAATGAAACATAAGCACTTTAAATATGACATACTCAAATAGATAAAACTCGAACTTTCTAAAAGAATGAGGGGGGGGGGGGAGGACATGACTAAAGCGAAAGCTACAAACTCCATAATGAGGAAAGGGGGCATGTCTACATCAAAAGCAACAAATTCAATATGACTGAACTCAATAACGACTTCAAAGCATTATGACGACACTACTCAAATAGATGAAACTCAAACATCCTAAAACAATGATGAGGGGGAATGCCTACATGAATTGATTCATATCCATCCGTAGGTCACGTAGTCTTTTCTTAGCTTCATAGTAGGAAGCAAGTAGCTTCACACCATCCGAAAAGGCTTCATTTAATAATTCAAGCAACATATCAAATGATTTGTTGCTCCAATGATTAAGGACCATAATGTGCATAAGTTTCACTAAAAAATTAAAGTGAACTTTAAACATCCTCGATATAGCTCCTTTTCTATTTCAAGAAACATTCCACTTATTCTATCGGACTCATTTTGCTCATTTGATTCTATTCTAGTTTCTTCAAACATTGGCCCATGTAGATCATGAATCCTCTTTAGTATCTCATCATCCATAGTATCTATAACTCCAATGTTTTCTCTAAGATTTACATTCTTTTCTCTACATTCACTTTTTGGAAAACGTTGCACCTAGAAACATCGAATTATACCTTAAAAATGAAGAAAGATCAATAGTATCTCTGTGGAATATTCATCACCTATAAGTCGGGGACGTACCATATTTATACAAATGACATTCTACGACATCTAATATATTCCATTGACGGTCAAACAATTTGAACAAGGACATCTTGTTCTTCCCTCTTCGTCTAAATGATTAGTTACAATTTCGATAAAGTTAGCAACACCAACAGAATATTCACTAGAAGCTCGATCTCTTAAACTTATCCAACTTCGATCCATAATAAGTAATGCTTAAAGTACCTAAGTTAGAAATCCAGGTGTTAGAATCAAAGCCATATATAAATTGTGACATATCACACAAATAATGGATGAAAAGCCCAATAACAATTGCCACAAAATATTACCTACAATTAAATTCTTAGAAAAAGAAAGGAAAGTATGGAAATGTTTGTGCTACATAAGAATCAACCCTATTGAGAACCGATACAGATGTAAATAGTTGAGGAATAAGGCCCTCAATCAAACCATCATGCTCTTTCTAAGAAAGAGGAATTGTTGAGTGGCTATATATATAAAAGAACACAAGTTGAGAGTTACTTGAAGATAGTAAGTTCCAATAGAGGATAATACATCAACCACCAAAAAATCGGCATCAAGTGATGCAAAGAAGGACCATACCTACTGTTAACTAAAGATGTCATCATGAGGATGAGCTTTTTATAATGTTTTAATACAAACAACAACAATACCCACAAAATAAGCATTCTCCATTCTACAATCGTATTTATAGAGCATTAATTCACTAGGAGAAAAAACAATATCGAGTGGAAGCAAGATATTTCAGGCTTGGCAAAGGCGTAAAAGAAGATGCCAACAATCATTGAACTACTATTAGATTTCTCGAGGCTGAACTATATGTTATGCAAACGAAGCTACATGAGAAAACCAAAGGGATGCTCAAACTAAAGGGGTTAAAACCCAATCTTAAATCTTAACAGAATAAATCTTCAACAAGCTAAAACCCAAAAACTACAACCCAAAATATTTTTAAAACTTAAGAATCTCATCGAAATGTAGATGAGCATTCGAGTAGGTACTCAGCTGAAACGTGTCTTGGGTTGTCGTTGATGAGAATTTTGGTCGTCCGAGCAACGTCGTGGTGTCGGGGAAGTTCTATTTATGTTTCCAGATTTGAAATGTCATGGGTGTCAGGGTCTATCGAGCAACGTTGTGGTTCGCCATCGACCGGTAGAGGTGTGGAGAGGCTTTTTAGGGTTGTACAAGCATGTTGATCGTCGTGGTTCATCGTCGATTGACTGATGGAGGTGGAGGCAGAGATGGAGAAGCTTTGTGGGTTTAGGGGGGATTTTCGAGTTGGGTAGAGGGAAATTGGATTTTTAATTAATAAATTTTCTAATGAAAATGTGGAAGGAAATTAAAAGAGGGAAAATTTTGGTAAAGTTGTAGCAACATTTATGTTTGTTGCTAAAACTATTTAATTTTTAGTTATTATTGTGTTACTAATTCAATTTAAAACGTTTCGCTAACATCTTTTGTGACACTTTTTTTTGTGTTGTTAGAAATAAACTTTTACTGATAAAATTAGTTGCGTCACTAAAACTTTGTCACTGGATAATGAATTTCTTGTAGTGAGATAAAGAGTTAATATGAGAAGGGAATGTGAATAGTTAGAAGAAATGAGACAATAATTTAAAAAATTAATTTCAAATTGAAAAATAAATTTAAAAGGCAAATTACAATAAAACCAAAGTAGGAAACAAGTAAATGAACTAAAAGAAATGACAAAATTGGAAACAAAAAGTTTCTCCACTTCCATCTTTTTATATATTACTAGTTAGTAACACGTGCATTTCACGTGAAATTTGTCATTTTATTTTAGTATATAAAAATATTGGGATTTGTATAAATATCATAATATGAATTTGTATTCAAATATAGTAGAATATCATATTGTATAATTAAAATAGTTATGTGATCTCATATTATTTAAACATATATAAATTGTATGAACATGAAAGTAAGCACATACAAATAATATTAGACACCAAACTTTCCCCTGTGTATATTATATAACTAACTATTAGATGACTTTATTATTTAAATAATTCAAAAAACATATATAAAAACTAAACTAATCTGATGTGGTTAATTTGAAAAGGTGTGAACTAAAATCATGCACTATATTTCACATCTCAAAGAACAATAATTTCATCATAACAAACTTTCAGCAACAACCAAATTGAAATTTTGATGTGAAAACCAAAGCTCATTTCAGAGGTTAATTAACGTTAGAATTTCATTTTCGATATCTTCATAACTCGTCAAGGCTCACAATTTTTGACAACCTCATAAGACACCTTTCTTCAAATTTGGCACCACTAAACTGTTTGTAATTTGTCATAATGAAATCACTCTTTGATCCTAAACCCTTCTTCACTACTCTACATATAAATAAATAAATTTTTAGAGGGTGAATTGAGAAAGAAAAAGAAACAAGTTACGAAAAAAAAGTGTTTTTGTATAAAAAGAAATGTTGACTTTACGTATAATAGCTAGAAGTTGTATTAGAAACTATTATAGTGAGAGACTAAAAAGATTACAAACATTCTGTTATTTGTGTAAGACCATTATATAAAATAACTTGAAAATATCTATGTATGGAAGTCAAAAGGATTGATACCTTAGTTTGACAACATTTGTCAAAGTATATATACATCTCTTATTAATGCAAAAATATTTCTTTGTTTCTTGAAAAAAATTTGAGAGAATGAATTGAGAAAAAAAAAATACACAACGTCAAACAAATTAACATAAACAATAAACAAATTAGAAAAATGAATTAAGATTTTGGAAAAAAAAAATAGTAGAGGATAACCCTTTATATAGTTAGAAGTTGAAGAGATTGCATAACTCTTGATATTCCATTATTAAATATAATTAAATGTAAAATCATTGATTATTTTATTAATATTAATAAATTGAAATATAAACAAACTTCCTGCATTCTAGTATTTCATCTTCTAATTTTTCTACCTATTTTTTTCTTTTTTATTAACCTTATACCACTTGTTTTAAATATTATTTTATTAATTTAAATGTGCATAATTCTTGAAATTCGGTTATTAAAGGTAAAATCATTAATTATTTAATTAATATTTAGAAATTCAAATAAAAAGAAACTTAATGCATTCTAGCATTTCATCTTCCAACCTTTCTACTTCTTTTTTTTTACTAAATAATTAATAGTTAGTTTTCTTAAAGGGAAACTTTCCTAAATATAACAAACTATTAAAATATTTACGGCCCGTTTAACAAATCCCATAAATTTAGCCATTTTTTTAAATATTCTATATTTGCCATTCCATCCTTTTCTTCTCGCAATTTTTTTATCGTCCTCTGTACTCTTCCGATTTCTTCTATCTTTCTTTTTTTTTTAGATTTGGGTAACCAAATCTATTTCTTTTTATCATCATTCTTGTTTTTCTCTCTTTTTTTAGGTATGTTTTTATTCCTGTTTCTTCTTTTTTCTTTTTCTTTTTTTATTGTATCGTCTTTCTTCTTTTATTTTTTAAACATATGGTGTATAAAGAATCTTTAAAAAATTGGTTAGGCATTTAAATTAGAGTAACCAAAACTAAAAGATCGTGTATAAAGAATATTGAAAAAAATCGTCTTCCTTCTTTTCTTTTGAAAAAAATTGTCTTTCTTCTTTTCTTTTGAAAAAAACGTCTTTCTTCTTTTCTTTTGAAAAAATCGTCTTTCTTCTTTTCTTTTTAACACAGATGGTGTATAAAAAATCTTAAAAAAAATGGTTAGGCATTTAAATTAGAGTAACCAAAACTAAAAAATCGTGTATAAAGAATATTAAAAAAAATTGTTTATACCAAATTTTGAAAAAAAAAAATCGTTTAGATTTGGGGTAGCCAAATCTAAACGATCGTGTAAGTAAATTTAAACGATCGTGTAGCCAAATCTAAACGATCGTGTAGGTAGATTTAAACGATCGTGTAACCAAATCTAAATGATCGTGTAGGTAAATGTAAACGATCATATAGCCAAATCTAAACGATCATATACCAAAATTTTGAATTTTTTTTTAGATTTGAAACCCCAAATCTAAACGATCATATAGCCAAATCTAAACAATCATATACCAAATTTTGAAAAAAATGGTTGATTTGAGGTAGCAAAATCTAAACGATCGTGTACCCAATTAATTACGTTACCAAATATATTAGGCGCATTGTTGACGGGACATTTTTGGTATTTTACACGGTATGCATTTGGGTTTTTTTCATTTTTGGAATTGTTCTATACAATATAAATACTTTGTCGTTTTTTTATATTTTTGAAAAGACTCATTTCTTAGATAATAGAAGAGAAGTTGCACTAATTAATTATAAATACAATGAAATGAAATGAAATGAAAATGTCAATTACTATAAAAACCAAAGTTGTAACTAATTACATTCAACTTTGAAAAAGGGTGGAGATAAAAAAGTTTCTGCCTGTAGCCACTTTATATATAGTATAGATTTTGTTTTAATAATTAATAGTTAGTTTTCTTAAATACTGGAAGAGAAATTGCACTAATTAATTATAAATACAATGAAATGAAAATGTCAATTACAATAAAACTAAAGTTGTAACTAATTACATTGGACTTTTAAAAATGGCAAAATGGAGAGAAAAAAGTTTCTCCCTATAGCCACTTTTATATATAGTATAGATTATTATATATACTATAGATGATGTCATAATGTTTTTGAAATTTAACAAATATTAGAAATGAGAAAAAAATTATACAACTTGATAACCAAACTCAACCCATATTTTTAAGGTTCGATTGGGAATACTTCTCTCATCATTCAGGTTACCAATCCACCTAGCCCGAAAATTCGGGTTGGTGCCAAAATACTTCTAAACTCAATCCAACCCATTTACATCCCTTGTAGCATATATGAAAAAGAGATAATTGTAGAAATAGCAAAATTGTAGATAATAACTTAAAAAATGGAAAAAAGTGGAAATAATGAGAAAAATAGCAAAATCATTGGCTGCCCCATTTTTTTAATCATATTAAACCCAAATATACCCCTTGTTATAGGATAATCATAGACTCGAAGTACAACGTATTTGAATGGATCGAATATGAGGCAGGATATCCCAGATTTCACAATGACAGTGTATTTTGAAAATAACCTTCAAATTTAATAAATCCTAACTAAATCTGCTATTTTGTTAGACAAAATTGTAGCAACCTCCTTGTAACGCCCCAATGATCTTGTATCCATTTTTCTTAGTATTTTTTTTTTATTTTATTTTATTTATTTATTTATAATTAAATAATGGAACTTATATCATTAAGATTTGGATTTTTCTTTTTTAAAGTATTAAGTAAACTCCAAATGAAATTATCTTGGTATTTAAGATTTTTATACGTATTTAAAAGTTGAGGGAAAGGAGGGATTTGTTGAGAAATTGGGTGAAATTTTAGAGAGAGAAGGGTGAAACTTGGAATTAATCAAAGAAGAGAAAAGAGGGAAATTATTTTATAAATAGGAAAAGAAAAGGAAAAGAAAAGGAAAAGAAAAGGAAAAGAAAAGAGAAGAGGGAGAGAAGAAAACCCTAGCCGCGCCGCCGCCGCCGCCGCGAGCCACCGCCGCCGCCGCCGTCGCGAAACCCTAGCCGCCTACCCACGCCACACGCACAGCCGCGCCAGAATTCGTCCAAGCTTCCTCGCACGCCGAAGCCGAGTCGAAGCCGTCCATTCACGCGTCTGCAAGACGACTGGAAGCCGAAGCCACCCCTCGCGCCGCTTCGATCCGAGGCAGATCAGCCGAAACTCATCGCGTCCCGAAGCCGAGATCCATCTCCACGTCGAAGCCGCGTCGCCAGCCGAACGCGTCTGCAAATCGGAGCCGCGAACGCGCCTACACCCGAGCCGCACCGAAGCCGCGAACGCGCCTGCCTCCAGCCGACGGACGAAACCGAACCCGGAACCACCACCCGCGCGTCCGAACCCGGAACCGCCCGCGCGCCCGAAACCGAAACCCGCGTCCGCGCCACACGTGCCCAGCTCTCCCCGCGTGCAGCCGCGCCGCGCCGTGCGTTCCGCGTAGCCGAGCCGCGCCCCCTCCTTGTAGCAAGCCGAGCCGCACGCGAAGTCCCTGTACCGAGCCAAGCCGCGCCTACGCCAAGCCGAGCCGGTCCTGTCTTCTTCCAGTCGAGCCGCCAAGCCTGTTTTGGCTCCTTCCACCTAAATTTTTGGTAATTTCCAAATTCCCTAGCCTGCCCAGTAATTAAATGAGTTAATTTGGAAATTTAATTAATTTAATTACTTTCCTCAAGAAGCAAATTGGACCAAATAGCTGCTGCAGCTTAGGACTTCCTCAGTAGGAACTCATCTAGCAACATCTCGAGGTAAGAGATTTCTACTACTAGCCCCATGTGAGAATTTGATGTTGCATGTTCCTTCAGTGACATACGATGATGGTTGGGCTTACGATGTATGATAATATTTTATCATGATCTGACGAATGACATGGCCATACTTCGGCATAATATTATAGTAATGAGAACCCTCGAACCATATGTGACTGTATGATAAGACTGATGGGCTTATGATGTATGTGACTGTATGATAAGACTGATGGACTTATGACGTAGGTGACTGTATAATGAGAACTATTAGTGACTGTTTGATGATAGCTGTAGTGGGGGATGAGATGGTGGTTATTTTCTGATGATAATTTGATGACGTATGCATATGTATGTTGGGATTGGGGTATCTGTTAACTTCTCCTATCTGAGTCGTACCTGCATGGGTGTCCTTCGGGATCACCACCTATTTAGGACTGTTAGGCTCGACGGGGCGCCAGTCCAGCATGACTATAGATATGACTCGAGCGACTCGACGGGGTCCTCGCATCCCGACGGTCCTAAGTGTCCCCTGGACACCGAAGACCAGAGTTATGTCCCTACGGGGCGCATGTTGCACGTGTTCGGGAGCGTGCCAGAGATTGGGTACTAGTTTCAGGACTCGATAGGAATGTTAACAGGCACCTAGTGGGACTAGTAGTGGGTCCCTTACTGAGTATTTTTATACTCATTCTCTTCATTTCATGTTTTCAGGTAGAGGACGAGGTAAGGGCAAGGGCAAACTGGCGAGCGACTCGAAGTGAGACCGTGAAGGGCCATAGGGGCTACCGCTTCCGCTTACCTTTATTTCAGATTTTCGCACTTGAGTTCGAGTACTTTCATTATTTACCATCTTTATGTAGATAGGGCCCGCTTAGGGATTTTAAACTTAACTCGTATTTCTACATGTTACTTTAACTATCTTTCATAAATAAATTTGCTAGATTTCTTTGCATTTATTTACACCAGATTTTATGACTTAAACACTGATCCTAGATTTAGTAACCACTTCGATTCAGCATAAAGAGTCGGGTCGTTACAGTTGGTATCAGAGCGCAGTGTTTTAGGTCCTGTAGACTGACTTATGATGTAAGTCATTTTGTTTTGATTTTACCTCACCCTATGGCTATACGGTCCTTCGTCACTCGCCAGGTATGCCTAAAGCTTTACAAATATTAAGATTATAATGTTGCCTGATTAGATTAGACTTAGAGAGAGAATATTGAGCTCTAGTGGTGAAAAATTTGTTGGTGAATTTTAGGAAGAATGCCGCCACGTAGAGGTGCACGTCGAGGAGGTGGCAGGGGAGGCAGAGGAGCCGGTCGTGGCCAACCGGCGGAGCAACCTGCCGCGCCGCCAGTCAACCCCGACGTACCAGTCAACCCTAATGCACCGGTCACTCAGGCGGATCTCGCCGCAATGGAGCAGCGTTACCAGGCCATGCTGCAAGCTGCTCTAGCGCCGTTCCTCGCTGCTCAGCAGAACCAGGCCGCCCCTGTTCAGGACCAGCCTGTAGTCCCTCCAGCCCCTGTTCAGGACCAGCCCGTCATCCCTCCAGCCCCGGTGGAAGCTCAGCCGGTGCCAGTACAACTGTCAGCTGAGGCCAAGCACTTGAGGGATTTTAGGAAGTACAACCCGAAGACTTTCGACGGATCCTTGGACAACCCCTTTAGAGCCCAGCTGTGGTTGACATCCATAGAGACGATCTTCAGGTACATGAAGTGCCCAGAAGACCAGAAGGTGCAGTGTGCAGCTTTCTGTTTGGAGGATAGGGGGACTGCCTGGTGGGAGACTGCTGAGAGGGCGCTGGGAGGAGATGCCAGCAAGATCACATGGGAGCAATTCAGGGAGAGCTTTTATGCTAAGTTCTTCTCTGCCAACGTGAAGCACGCCAAGCTCCAAGAGTTCCTAAACTTGGAGCAAGGCAAACTGAGCGTGGAACAGTATGATGCCGAGTTCGACCTGTTGTCCCGTTTTGCCCCTGATGTGGTAAGGGATGAGGCCGCCAGGACTGAGAGATTTGTTAATGGCCTCAGGTTAGACCTCCAGGGTTTTGTACGAGCTCTTCGACCAACCACTCATGCGGATGCTCTACGCATAGCACTGGATCTGAGCCTGCATGAGAGAGCTGGTCAATCTAAGGTTGTCGGCACAGGGTCAGCCTCGGGACAGAAGAGGAAGGCGGAGGCGCAGCCCGACGTAATACCACAGCGGACTCCGAGGTCAGGAGGTGTCTTCCAGAGACACCGTCGGGAGCTGGCAGCAGCTGGGAGAACTTTGAGAGAGCTACCCACTTGTACTACCTGTGGGAAGGTCCATGGAGGACAATGTTTAGCTGGGAGTGGAGTCTGCTTCAGGTGCAGGCAGCCGGGGCACACCGCTGATGCGTGTCCTCGGAAACCCTTAGAGACGACGCCACGTCAGCCTTCTGCTCCCCAGCAAGGGGGAGTCTTTGCCACGAACCGGCAGGAGGCCGAGCGAGCTAGTACGGTGGTGACAGGTACGCTCCCAATCTTGGGGCATTATGCTTTGGTACTATTTGACTCGGGGTCATCGCATTCATTTATATCCTCTATTTTTGTCAAGCATGCGGGTTTAGAAGTAGAACCGTTGGGTAGTGCCTTGTCTGTCTCTACTCCTTCTAGAGAGGTCCTTTTGTCTAAGGAAAAAATAAGGGCATGTTGGGTAGAAATAGCAAACCATACCTTGAATGTAACTTTACTGGTGCTAGATATGCAAGATTTCGATGTAATTTTAGGCATGGATTGGTTGTCAACTAACCATGCAACCATAGACTGTTTTAATAAGGAAGTAGTCTTTAACCCTCCTTCCGGGGATAAGTTTAAGTTTAGAGGAGCAGGCATGGTAGGTATACCCAAGGTCATCTCAGCAATGAAGGCGAGTAAGCTACTTAGCCAGGGTACTTGGGGTATCTTGGCGAACGTAGTAGATATGGCAGAACCAGAAGTTTCCCTATCTTCCGAACCAGTAGTAAGGGAGTACCCTGACGTTTTCCCCGACGAACTCCCAGGACTTCCGCCTCCCAGGGAGGTAGACTTCGCCATTGAGTTAGAGCCCGGCACCGCCCCTATTTCTAGAGCTCCTTACAGAATGGCCCCAGCCGAGTTAAAGGAGTTGAAAGTCCAGTTACAGGAGCTTTTGGACAAGGGCTTTATCCGGCCCAGTGTATCACCTTGGGGAGCCCCAGTGTTGTTCGTGAAGAAGAAGGATGGGTCGATGCGCCTTTGCATTGACTACCGAGAATTGAACAAGGTGACAGTTAAGAACCGCTACCCCTTACCCAGAATCGAGGACCTGTTCGACCAGTTACAGGGGGCCACCGTCTTTTCCAAGATCGACCTGCGATCAGGCTATCACCAGTTGAGGATTAGGGACGGTGATATTCCCAAGACGGCCTTTCGTTCGAGGTACGGACACTACGAATTCATAGTGATGTCCTTTGGTTTAACTAATGCCCCTGCAGTGTTCATGGATTTGATGAACAGGGTGTTTAAGGACTTTCTAGACCAATTCGTCATAGTCTTCATTGACGATATCTTGATCTATTCCAAGACTGAGGCCGAACACGAAGAGCACTTGCACCAAGTCTTGGAGACCCTTCGAGCTCATAAGCTATACGCCAAGTTCTCCAAGTGTGAGTTCTGGTTAAAGAAGGTGACATTTTTAGGGCACGTGGTTTCCAGTGAGGGAGTCTCGGTGGACCCAGCTAAGGTCGAAGCGGTGACCAACTGGCCTCGACCGTCTACAGTCAGTGAGATTCGCAGTTTTCTGGGTCTGGCAGGATACTACAGGAGGTTTGTAGGAGACTCCTCACGCATAGCCAGCCCATTGACCCAGTTGACCAGGAAGGGAACCCCTTTTGTCTGGAGCCCAGCATGTGAGAGTAGTTTCCAAGAGCTTAAGCAGAAGCTAGTGACGGCACCAGTCCTGACAGTGCCTGATGGGTCGGGAAGTTTTGTGATCTATAGTGATGCCTCTAAGAAAGGACTGGGAGGTGTCCTGATGCAGCAAGGTAAGGTAGTTGCGTATGCCTCACGCCAGTTGAAGAATCATGAGCGGAACTACCCTACCCACGACTTGGAGTTGGCAGCTGTAGTCTTTGCACTGAAGATATGGAGGCACTATCTGTACGGTGAGAAGATTCAGATTTACACCGACCACAAGAGCCTGAAGTATTTCTTCACTCAGAAGGAGTTGAACATGAGGCAGAGGAGGTGGCTCGAGTTGGTGAAGGACTACGACTGCGAGATCCTGTACCATCCAGGTAAAGCAAATGTAGTGGCTGACGCGCTGAGTAGGAAGGTTGCACATTCAGCAGCGCTAATCACGAAGCAGACCCCCTTACTCAGGGATTTGGAGAGAGCCGAGATTGCAGTCTCAGTAGGTGAGGTTGCCGCACAGTTGGCTCAGTTGACAGTTCAGCCAACCTTGAGGCAAAAGATCATTGCTGCTCAGCTGAGTGATCCTTACTTGGCAGAGAAACGTCGTATGGTAGAGACGGAGCAAGGTGAAGAGTTCTCTATATCCTCTGATGATGGCCTTATGTTTGAGGGACGCCTGTGTGTGCCGGAAGACAGCGCAGTTAAGACAGAGCTTTTGACTGAGGCTCACAGTTCCCCGTTTACCATGCACCCTGGGAGTACGAAGATGTACCAGGACTTAAGGAGTGTCTATTGGTGGAGGGGCATGAAGAGGGATGTAGCAGAGTTCGTCAGTAGGTGCTTGGTGTGCCAGCAGGTGAAGGCACCTAGGCAGCATCCAGCAGGGTTGTTGCAACCCTTGAGTGTGCCAGGGTGGAAGTGGGAGAGTGTGTCGATGGACTTTATCACGGGACTGCCCAAGACCATGAAGGGCTACACGGTGATCTGGGTTGTGGTCGACAGACTCACGAAGACAGCCCACTTCGTGCCAGGGAAATCCACGTACACTGCCAGCAAGTGGGGGGCAGTTATACATGACGGAAATAGTAAGACTGCACGGAGTACCAGTATCCATCGTTTCAGACAGGGATGCCCGTTTCACTTCGAAATTTTGGCAAGGGCTCCAACTTGCATTAGGTACGAGGCTGGACTTCAGCACGACATTCCACCCTCAGACTGATGGTCAGACAGAGAGACTGAACCAGATTTTGGAGGATATGCTGCGGGCCTGTGTGCTAGAGTTTTCAGGAAGTTGGGACTCCCACCTGCATCTAATGGAGTTCGCCTATAATAACAGTTACCAGGCTACCATTGGTATGGCTCCGTTTGAGGCTCTGTATGGCAAGTGCTGTAGATCCCCTGTCTGCTGGGGCGAGGTTGGAGAGCAGAGGATGCTAGGCCCCGAGTTAGTGCAGACTACCAATGCAGCCATACAGAAGATCCGAGCTCGTATGCTGACCGCACAGAGCAGACAGAAGAGTTACGCTGATGTACGACGTAAGGACCTCGAGTTTGAAGTGGGAGATATGGTCTTTTTGAAGGTAGCACCGATGAAGGGCGTTCTGAGGTTCGAGAAGAAGGGGAAGTTGAGTCCACGTTTCGTGGGGCCATTTGAGATACTGGAACGGATTGGCCCTGTGGCTTATCGTTTGGCCTTGCCCCCATCCCTCTCAGCAGTGCATGACGTATTCCATGTCTCCATGTTGAGGAGGTATGTCGCAGACCCGACGCACATCGTGGACTTCGAGCCCCTACAGGTCAGTGAGAACTTGAGCTACGAGGAGCAGCCTGTCGAGATCTTGGCAAGAGAGGTCAAGAAGCTTCGTAGTCGAGATATTCCACTAGTCAAAGTCCTCTGGCAGAACCATGGAGTTGAAGAGGCCACGTGGGAGAGAGAAGAGGACATAAAGGCCCAGTACCCAGAAATGTTCGAGGATTAGAGCTTTCGAGGACGAAAGCTTTCTAAGGGGGGAAGTATGTAACGCCCCAATGATCTTGTATCCATTTTTCTTAGTATTTTTTTTTTATTTTATTTTATTTATTTATTTATAATTAAATAATGGAACTTATATCATTAAGATTTGGATTTTTCTTTTTTAAAGTATTAAGTAAACTCCAAATGAAATTATCTTGGTATTTAAGATTTTTATACGTATTTAAAAGTTGAGGGAAAGGAGGGATTTGTTGAGAAATTGGGTGAAATTTTAGAGAGAGAAGGGTGAAACTTGGAATTAATCAAAGAAGAGAAAAGAGGGAAATTATTTTATAAATAGGAAAAGAAAAGGAAAAGAAAAGGAAAAGAAAAGGAAAAGAAAAGAGAAGAGGGAGAGAAGAAAACCCTAGCCGCGCCGCCGCCGCCGCCGCGAGCCACCGCCGCCGCCGCCGTCGCGAAACCCTAGCCGCCTACCCACGCCACACGCACAGCCGCGCCAGAATTCGTCCAAGCTTCCTCGCACGCCGAAGCCGAGTCGAAGCCGTCCATTCACGCGTCTGCAAGACGACTGGAAGCCGAAGCCACCCCTCGCGCCGCTTCGATCCGAGGCAGATCAGCCGAAACTCATCGCGTCCCGAAGCCGAGATCCATCTCCACGTCGAAGCCGCGTCGCCAGCCGAACGCGTCTGCAAATCGGAGCCGCGAACGCGCCTACACCCGAGCCGCACCGAAGCCGCGAACGCGCCTGCCTCCAGCCGACGGACGAAACCGAACCCGGAACCACCACCCGCGCGTCCGAACCCGGAACCGCCCGCGCGCCCGAAACCGAAACCCGCGTCCGCGCCACACGTGCCCAGCTCTCCCCGCGTGCAGCCGCGCCGCGCCGTGCGTTCCGCGTAGCCGAGCCGCGCCCCCTCCTTGTAGCAAGCCGAGCCGCACGCGAAGTCCCTGTACCGAGCCAAGCCGCGCCTACGCCAAGCCGAGCCGGTCCTGTCTTCTTCCAGTCGAGCCGCCAAGCCTGTTTTGGCTCCTTCCACCTAAATTTTTGGTAATTTCCAAATTCCCTAGCCTGCCCAGTAATTAAATGAGTTAATTTGGAAATTTAATTAATTTAATTACTTTCCTCAAGAAGCAAATTGGACCAAATAGCTGCTGCAGCTTAGGACTTCCTCAGTAGGAACTCATCTAGCAACATCTCGAGGTAAGAGATTTCTACTACTAGCCCCATGTGAGAATTTGATGTTGCATGTTCCTTCAGTGACATACGATGATGGTTGGGCTTACGATGTATGATAATATTTTATCATGATCTGACGAATGACATGGCCATACTTCGGCATAATATTATAGTAATGAGAACCCTCGAACCATATGTGACTGTATGATAAGACTGATGGGCTTATGATGTATGTGACTGTATGATAAGACTGATGGACTTATGACGTAGGTGACTGTATAATGAGAACTATTAGTGACTGTTTGATGATAGCTGTAGTGGGGGATGAGATGGTGGTTATTTTCTGATGATAATTTGATGACGTATGCATATGTATGTTGGGATTGGGGTATCTGTTAACTTCTCCTATCTGAGTCGTACCTGCATGGGTGTCCTTCGGGATCACCACCTATTTAGGACTGTTAGGCTCGACGGGGCGCCAGTCCAGCATGACTATAGATATGACTCGAGCGACTCGACGGGGTCCTCGCATCCCGACGGTCCTAAGTGTCCCCTGGACACCGAAGACCAGAGTTATGTCCCTACGGGGCGCATGTTGCACGTGTTCGGGAGCGTGCCAGAGATTGGGTACTAGTTTCAGGACTCGATAGGAATGTTAACAGGCACCTAGTGGGACTAGTAGTGGGTCCCTTACTGAGTATTTTTATACTCATTCTCTTCATTTCATGTTTTCAGGTAGAGGACGAGGTAAGGGCAAGGGCAAACTGGCGAGCGACTCGAAGTGAGACCGTGAAGGGCCATAGGGGCTACCGCTTCCGCTTACCTTTATTTCAGATTTTCGCACTTGAGTTCGAGTACTTTCATTATTTACCATCTTTATGTAGATAGGGCCCGCTTAGGGATTTTAAACTTAACTCGTATTTCTACATGTTACTTTAACTATCTTTCATAAATAAATTTGCTAGATTTCTTTGCATTTATTTACACCAGATTTTATGACTTAAACACTGATCCTAGATTTAGTAACCACTTCGATTCAGCATAAAGAGTCGGGTCGTTACACTCCTCCTATAATAATGTCAAATATCTCTACAATATTCTTGGGTTTGTTAGATTTTAAACAATTTATTAACAATATCGGTAATTATTATTAAATAATACATAATATATGTTTAATAACAGTTTAAAATTATATTTTACAAGATTCTTGAGTTTATTATATTTTAAACAATTTATTAATAATATCGAAAATTATTATTAAATAAAATATATAATATATATTTTTAATAACAATTTGAAATAATATTTAGATTAGATTCCTCAATTTCAACACAGATTTCGTTTATTCATATTTTTTATAGCTTTTTACTTTAAAAAATTCTATATTGGTAGCAATTATTTATATTTAAAAAAAATAAATAGAGAGTATATATTAAAATCTATACCCATAATACGAATATGTGCATTTTTACATTATTTTGAAATATTTTCAGCATTCATGTTATTTGTATTTTAAGTTTTTAAAATCTATGTTATTTATATCTATTATTAGAAAATATTCCAAAAATCTGCATTTTTTATATTATTTTGAAATATCAGTATTCATCTCATTTGCTTTTAAGATTCTAAATTCCAATAATTAGTAGTTTTAAAATTTGTAAATGTTATGTTATTTGTTTAACGGTTTTTGTCAATTAATTTCAATCTTTATAGTACATCCTTTAGCATTAGTTGTCAAAGACAATAGTAGGATCATAACAATTTTTTGTTATGACTTTACAACGAGTAAATACTGTTTAGGATGGTAGATGGATTGAATCTTCCTAGTATCTTGAATATCGTGTTGTTGACGTATACATTCCATTTTCATCTTCGTTTCAAGAATTTGTAGATTGAATTCAAAGTAGACTTTTCTCATCTTCAAATGTTTTTGTGTCTTGTTTGACTGTTTATTGGGATGACTACAACAATTCAAACCCCATTTGGATTGTTAAGGATAAGGATGTGTCTTGGCTTATGTTAGTTTTGTCGAAATTTCCTAATAATGGTTTACTTGTGGTTGTTGACTCTATATCAGCTGGTGCTGCTGGAAAAACCTTGTATTTGAACAGTGAAGTAACCATATCTCAAGATTCACATCATGACACGAAAATCATGAATCGTATTTGAATAGTGGGATTAATGTTTAGAAGTAAATCAATATTGAAGAAAGCTATCTATTTGCTTGATGTGAACAATAGTTTTGAACTTGTTACTATTAGGTCTAATTGTTCCCTGTTCGGTATTCGTTGAAAGATTTGTCTTGTTCTTGGTATCTACATGCTTCTGTATTAAAAAAAAAGTGATGTTTGAATAGTTCATAAATTCATGGATACCCACTAGTGTGCTGTTGACATCGTTAAAATTGATCATAGGCAAGCAACATCTTGGATTGTTTATGAGTGTACGAAGTCATGTTTTAAAATGAATGACAAGGCTCTATGTTGTCTTTCTGACGTTATTAATTGTATGAAGAGTCATCATGGAGTGAATGTAAGCTATGACAAGGCTTGGAGAGGGCGCATGAGATTGCATTGAATTCTTGTATGGCTACTCCGGAGACCTCATATGCCATGTTGTCGACATTCTCCGATGCACTGATTTGAAACAATCCAAGTATACTAGACAACAGATACATTGTATTTCCTTTATTTGAAATAATAACAATTGGACAGCATATAGAAGTACCCTATACTTTTGTCCATTTTTAACAGTCTCTCATTTTTTATTTCACTGTTGTAGGAACGTATACGGCTGAAGGAGCATAAGACGAAGGTCGATTTAAGTATTATTTCATGGCACTCGCTGCTTCAATTGATGCATGGAATTATTGCCTACCAGTTATTTTAGTTGATGGTGTAGCCATGAAAAACAAGTACCTTGGTACGCTAATTTCTGCCTGCACTATTGATGGTGGTAATCAAATTGTACCTCTAGCTTTTGCTGCTGTTGATTCCGAGAATGACTTGTCATGGACATGGTTTTTTCGTAATCTTAAAGCTGTTTTTGAATAATATAATTAACTGGTAATTGTGTCTGATGTTCACAAAAGTATAGAAAATGGGTTTAATGTTATGTATGAACAAATAACATGGATTATATGCATTCCATTTGTACAAGAACTAGAAAAAGAACCATAAGTCGCTTTCGATTGAGGATTCATTCCATAAGTGTGTCATAGCATTTACTCCATTGGAGTTTGAGTACTACATGAGACGACTTGATCATCTCTCTCCATCAATTAAGCATGAGTTGGAAGGGGTTGGAAGACATAAGTGGACTAGGACATTTTTTTAGGAGAAAAAGTTACGTTGTTATTATTACAACCAACATATTTGAAAGTATGAAGTCCACTCTGAAAGAAGCACAAGAATTGCCTGTAATTGGACTTCTAGAATCAATTCGTAGTTTGGTTAAAAAAGGGTTCTACAAACGTCATACCAAATGGAATTTTCAATGCACGAAACTTTCAATATGCACAATATATGATTCAAGAAGCTTTAAGGGAAAGTCACTCAATGAATGTAAGTTGTTTGATATTTGAATAATAAATGCAATAATTATGTATGCACTTATTTGTACATGACATTTATTTTAATGATTTTCGTATATATCCTGTAAACCAACATGATTTTGAAGTCTACCATTGTAAGGAATAGTATGTTGTCAATATTTTAGACCGTATATGCTCATGTCGTCAATGAGACCTCAATGTGATCCCTTGTTCCCATGCATGTATTGCATTGTCTACCAGGAATCTTCATCTGTATATGTACAATGAAAAGTTCTACTATGTTTCAAATTTGATAAGCTTGTACAAGAAGGGAACACGCCCTATTGGTAATGTAGACCAAATTAGGAATATGTACCAAGGTGGCAACGACAGACTACTTCCACCGTAGTGTAAACGTCTAGCTGGGAGGCCTAAAAAAGAGGTTTACTTCATTTTGAGAGAAAAAAGCTACTGTTCGTTTCAACAGATGTGGTAAAAGAGGTCACAATTATAGGTCTTGTAAAGAACTCATTCAACGTTAAGTTACCGTTTTAGTATTTCCCTTAGTTCTTAGTTATCATTTTTAAGTACTTGATTTTGTTTTGAAATTGTCTATTCTTCAAGGTGTTCTCTGTTATTATCGAAGTGACCTAGTTGTTTCAAATAAATTTGAGCTTATGTTCATTGAAATACAATGTATTTCTTATATTTTACAGCCACCTAAGTATATTGACTTTGTAATTATACTATATTGTAGGTTATTCGTTTTAAATTCAAATATCGTTCTTTTCAAACTAGATACATTTAAGTCGTCATAATTTAAAATACATGACATATATTATCATATAGGATCAAGATACATTATGTATAGTTTGCAAGCGTAGTTGCCTTTTTGAGTATTTCTCTTATTTGTAAATCTAACATATTGGTTATTTTGAACGGGCAGGTTATACGTTGGTACATAAAATATGTGTTCAAATTTAACATTGTTAGATACATCCTCATCTGAATAAGTTGGGATATGCGCCAAGTATAATTCTTATAATACAAATACAATGTATTTTAATTGTTTTACAAGGTGAGAACATCACACGGATTTAGGAAACACAGGGTAGCTTACAGACCACCTTCACAAATAGATGCATAAAGTTCATATCTAAAACATAAGTTCATAAAGTTCATATATCTAAAAATAAACATAGATTTCAGTTAACTAAACAAATTTATAAATCCAATGTAACTAAAACAATAAACCAAAACATAAGTCCATAAATCTAATATCCCATAACATAAGAGTTTAAAGTCAAAGTATTAAGCCTGACTTAGATGCAAATCAAACGATGGCATGTGTGAGGGTGAATTTTCTTTCTCTTTGTTTAATGGACCCATTTTCCCTCGTACTGCATCTATTCATATTCTTGATGCCACTGGCTTATCCTCTCTATATGGTTTATCATTTGATCAGTTCATTCGTTTTTGCCTATCTTCAGCCATCTTTACCAATTCTTCCTTTATCATGTTCAACTATCAACAAAATAACGAAGTCCATTAATGGGAGAATTAGTTATAACTTACCTAGGATAATTAATCCTTTTTAGTATGGGATATGCTTACGTGTTTTAATATAACCCTCGTGGTTGGATTATTCTCATCTATATGTGAAAGCCAGTCCTCACTTGGCAACATTCCTTTAACATGTAAGTTTTCAGCCCCAAAAAAAAAAAGTTTAATTGTAATATTTTGGGAAGTGTGGACCTGATATTCATATTAGTTTAGGATATTATCTTGGTCTTTTGTGGTCATTCTTTGATTCTACCTAAGGTTGGTTGCACTTTCTTCAATATTTCTATGGTCAATTTCAATGAAGATTGATCCTGTGGATACTTTAGTATTTCTCAAGAATTAGTTACCATTATTATAAGAAGAGAACATATTTATATAGAGTCAGGATACACAAATTCAGTGTAATTCAACACCAATAAATCAGCCTTATCGTACTAAGTACTGTGTAGGCAAATTATCAGTCCAACAAGCAAAATTATTCAACATCGTAATTGAACTTCACATTATTCAGTTCACTATGTCAAATACAATGTAATTAAACTACACATATTATTTATTTCACCAACAAAGAAAATGATACATAAATAATCTGTAATTCAAATGCACAATTCTTAAAAGTTACCAATCATTAATGATAACAAACAGATGCCATTGATAATAACAAATTTACATGTCATCGATGATAAAAAACAGATGGCAATCATACAGTACTATACTATTCTTGAAAAAGTTTCTTTTGTTTTCTTCATTTCACCATATATAACTTTTTCGTCAATTGACCTTATCAGCCTGTTGATTTCTTCATCAACATCTTCTCGTCTATTACAATTATGCACACATGTTAGTTACTAAGATCTATTTATAACATTCTCAACAGATTTTATAATATTCAATTTATTTATTTACCTTGTATAGTGAGCCATCTCTCCCTTTCCCTTGTTGGTCAGTTGTTGTCTCTGATATGTTTAATTTATTTGTTCCTCCATCTAGCACTCTAGAAGTTTGGTTTTGATTTCCAGCCGTGCTTCAATTCCCTTCGTCGTCTTGGTCGTTATCCTTTTTTCTAAGGACGTTCAACTTGGTTGATTCCAAGTTCATTTCTTCATCTTCTTCTTTTTCTTCTCAGTCCTTCTCTACTCTATCTAGGTGCTCTTCAAAGTCTCTTGCTCCCTGCATCCAAAATAAAGTGTATTTTACAATCCTATTAAATATACATATAATTAGACAAGACATTTTAAGTGTATATCACATGCTTACCATATACTCGTTGTTCTGTTGTGCACTTGAAGAACTAGCTTGCTGACTCTTCATTTGTTCAATAATGACATTTAATTTGTTTCCTAGCTTTTCAACCTTTTTATCCATCTTTACCTCTATACACTTCAAAAATTCCAAGATCTCTCCCATATTTTTCTCCATCCTCTCTTGGCTTTTTTTCATTTTTGTTTTTACAATTTTGGTTAGTCCATCCATCTAACTTATAGAGGGGCATGCCTCTATTTAATGACAGTTGAGCAACTTTGTCAGTTGGTTGACTCTTTCTAAATTCATATTCCACCTCTTGTAGTATTCTTTTTTCCACTTCAAGAAAGTGTGCAAAATATGGTCTCCCATTTCATCAGGTGTAGCAAGCATATGGAAGACCTCAAGCTATTACAAAAAGAAAAAAAGAAATTCAAAGTATAAAAGCAAGGAATAAGTAAAGATACTGTATTGAAGAATTACATACCTTGGGTAAATAAAAAACCTTTTACTTCCGGTCCTTCCACTTGGGTTATGTGTTTGCAACCCAATTAATGATTTTAGGAACTTCATTCGAAATTCTCATTGCAAAGAAGTAGGGTGGGGTACTCAACATTGGGATTACCTCATACGTCTATGCAAGGATCGGGAAAATAAAGCCTCCCATTGAAATCTCAATCTACCCCTTGCTAGAAATACCTCTATTAATAAATTCCACCAGAAGGTCAAAAGCCACCTTCCCCATGAATACCCGTCAAACAACTCATCATCATCAACTATTAGGCTGTGATCCCACTTTATACTTATGCTTTCTTATTTTGGGATCAAGAAGCTCTCAAGAAAAATACAACTTCTTCATCTTTAGGGGAAAATACAACTCCTTCATCTTTAGGCGATCATCATCGGTTCTAGTAGTGCTGACATTGAACATAATGTTTAAGTACTGTTTGGTCACAGTTTTAAGGCTCTCAAAGTACACTCTCTTCAATCGTCCACCCCGTTAATATCTCCTTTTTAATTTTTGGTACTTCATGACAATTTAGTCCAGTTACTAGGGCGAACTCTCTCAACCAAAATTTAAGTACTCTCCCTCCTATTAAAAAATTCAGTCGACTTGTTAATTTTGGTTTGCACATCCTTTGAATTAGGTGCAACAGTAGTTGAGAGGATTTGTTTGTTATTCAGAAGTCAAGGAAAAGTCCAAAACTTCCTTGCCTAAATCTATTGGTTAGTGTATCTCTAAGGTTCTTTATTTTATCAATTATTATGCTGTTAGTTTGTAGATTAATCTTCAGAGGTTCATTCCTCTTTTAAGAACACATCAAGTATACAGAGTCCTAATATTGGTATGTAATAAATTATAAGTTATATAAGTAAAAGGTCAATCATATTAAACAAAAAAGTGCAATGTAATAAGATTTACATGTTGTTAGTTAGACTTAAACAGAATAATGCATAATTAGTTCAGAACAATGCAACCTAGTTAGCCATAAAAGTTAGTCTTAAACAGGCAATGCAATGCAACGAAATTTGCATGTTGTTGGTTAGTCAGCCAGAGAACAATGCGACAAAATTAGATCAAAATAACTTAGCCAGCCAGAAAAGTTAGAATTAAACTGAATTATGCAATGCAAAACTATTAGTCAGTGAAACAAAGCAATGGAACAAAATTTATAAGTTAACTACACTTCAAAGTATCATACTCCATAACGTATAACCCTCCAACCAAAATACACAAATAAACTGTAATTCACCACAAACCGATTCAACATACTCCAGAATAGATGGGGTCATAGACAACAGATGTTCATGAATACACTATAATTAAGTCCAAATACAATGTATTTGATAGTACAAAAACCATATACATTATGTCCTACATATACAAAATTCACACGTACTTTGTAATTTATCACACATACCTCAGCCTTTTCCTATGTCTTTGGTGCTTTCTTTTTTCGTCTTTTATCCTCTTTAGCCTTTTGTTCCTTTTTAGCGCTCTTGACCTTTGTTTTGTTATAAATAATAAATTGATTTACATATTCCATATAACTTTTATATTTATCAGAAGTTATAGACTCTTACCTTCTTTCCCTTTGTTGTATTCTTTTTTCTCCTTCTATTCTCTATAGATTCTTCCTTTGTTTCAGTTGTTTCTTTCGTCCTTGAACTACATTCCTCATTCACATCTGTCTCATCATGTCCTTCTTCATATTAATTCGTCTTGTTCTTCTTGTTTATCTTGTTCACTTTCAGTATTATCCTGTTTAGCAATATTTGTTCGGTAAATATTATATTGTCAATTTACTAAATACAATACATTTTATTAATTGAAATACAACGTAGACAACATACCTTCTCTTTCTTCTCTGCTTCTTCATTTTCTTCTTCACGTGTCCTTCTCATAAATTGCCTTTTTGAAACCTACAAATACCTCAACCTAAAAATTTGTCCATATTTCTTATAAAATCAATTTTAATAAGACAGACTAGGCTTTTTATCCTCGATTTTTTCTTCATAGTAGTCTCTTCGTTTGGAGATTCATTCCTCCCCTTCTTCTTTGAAGATTTTGGACTTCCATGCTTGCTTCTTGACCCCTCGACCATTGGATCTTTTGATCTCTATTTTAAGTATTCATACAAGAACTTATTAGCATTTACAACTTTTGTCTTATTGAAAAAAAATTATATTAATACCTTGTCGAAACTTGACAAATATTCAACCTCCTTTGTTGATGGTTTTTTAGAACCAGTAACTCAAACAACTCTTAAAAGACTTCGAAGGTTTGAAGGGGACGAAGCTAGAATCCTATCGGGTTTGAAAGGTTTCAAGAATTTTGTTCAGTGATATTCTTTTCCCTCAACGTTTGAATGCCTAAAAGAGCTTGATAATATTTGAATGCCTGAACGTGCACGAGTTTGAAGAAAATATGAAACGACTGAGAAATTGGGTTTGAAATGTATTAAATGTGGAGCTTCGATGGTGATGAATTTCGGCTTTTGGGGAGGATTTTGATAGGTGTTAATTGATTTGAGTCTGTTCATAGGAAAAAAAATTAGGGGATAGATGTAATCAGTGTTTTTTGGGATTTTGAGTTAATCATGAGGTATTTGTGGTTTGTGGAATAATTATAAGTTTTTTACTTAGGTAGGGGCATTTAGGATATTGTCATAACATTTTTTTTCCCATATTTTTCGATTTTGCTATTATATCAATTAAAATTAAAATTAAAAATTGTCATTTATAAAAGTAAACTTTTTATTGTTCAAAAATCACACTTTTTGAAGGTATTAAAAAACCCACGTGATTACTGAAAATCTTGGGTTTTAAAAATTAAAACAAACGAACCCTCTTAGAGCACTCGACGTTTCTGTCATTTCTCAACCTTGCGTGCGACGGCAAAAACCTTCGACGCCTCGCAGCAGCTTGAGCTTGCCAGCTGCAGACAACCAATCTGTCCAACGGCGACGAGATTCTCGACGGTGTTCCCAATTCCCTTTCCAGCAGCGCCTAGAAAAAGGTACTTATGTTCAATATATATTTTCGAACTTCAAACAAGTGCAACTTTCACTTCAAGCTCACCCTTTTTATTCGTTGCATCCACGACATTGCGCATTATTCATCCAATGTCGTATCTAATCAGCTTTTGAGTGAGTTATCTAAAAATGGTCGAGTTGATGAAGCGCGTAAGTTGTTTGATCAAATGCCTTATCGGGACAAGTACACATGGAACATTATGATTTCTGCTTATGCCAATTTAGGAAATTTAGTTGAAGCTCGGAGGCTCTTCAGTGAAACTCCAATTAAAAATTCTATCACTTGGTCTACCCTGGTATCCGGATATTGCAAAAATGGGTGTGAAGTTGAAGGCTTGAGGCTGTTCAGCCAAATGTGGAGTGATGGGCAGAAGCCAAGTCAATACACGTTGGGCAGTGTTCTAAGAGCATGTTCAACTTTGAGTTTGCTCCATAGTGGCAAAATGATTCATTGCTATGCAATAAAGATCCAATTAGAAGAGAATATATTTGTTGCAACTGGTCTTGTTGACATGTATTCCAAGTGTAAGTGTCTTCTGGAGGCTGAATACCTCTTCTTTTCGCTGCCTGATAGGAAGAACTATGTTCAATGGACTGCTATGCTCACTGGATATGCTCAAAATGGAGAGAGTTTGAAGGCAATTCAGTGTTTTAAGGAGATGAGAATTCAGGGAATGGAGTCTAACCATTTCACATTTCCCAGCATATTGACAGCATGTACATCAATTTCAGCTTATGCTTTTGGTCGTCAAGTACATGGATGTATTATTTGGAGTGGCTTTGGTCCTAATGTATATGTTCAAAGTGCATTAGTTGATATGTACGCCAAATGTGGAGACTTGGCTAGTGCGAGAGTGATATTGAATACCATGGAAATTGATGATGTTGTGTGTTGGAACTCGATGATTGTTGGGTGTGTTACACATGGATATATGGAGGAAGCTCTAGTTTTGTTCCATAAGATGCATAATCGGGATATAAGAATTGATGATTTCACTTATCCGTCTGCTTTGAAATCTCTGGCTTCTAGTAAGAACCTGAAAATTGGACAATCAGTTCATTCTCTGATTATTAAAACTGGTTTTGATGCTTGCAAAACGGTGAGCAATGCACTTGTTGACATGTATGCTAAACAAGGAAACTTGAGTTGTGCATTAGACGTTTTCAATAGGATATTAGATAAAGATGTAATATCGTGGACCTCCTTGGTCACGGGATATGTTCACAATGGCTTCCACGAAAAGGCTCTCAAGTTATTTTGTGACATGAGAATCGCAAGGGTTGATCTTGACCAATTTGTAGTTGCCTGTGTTTTCAGTGCATGTGCTGAACTAACAGTTATAGAGTTTGGTCGACAGGTTCATGCAAACTTTATCAAATCTAGTGTTGGTTCATTGTTGTCTGCGGAAAACTCTCTCATAACAATGTACGCGAAATGTGGATGCTTAGAAGATGCAATTAGAGTCTTCGACTCGATGGAAATTCGAAATGTCATATCATGGACTGCCATAATAGTTGGTTATGCACAGAATGGGAGAGGGAAGGACTCTCTGCATTTTTATGATCAAATGATAATGAATGGCATAAAGCCAGACGATGTTACTTTTATTGGTTTATTATTTGCTTGCAGCCATGCAGGTCTTGTGGAAACTGGTCAATCTTACTTTGAATCAATGGAAAAAGTTTATGGAATAAAGCCAGCTTCTGATCATTATGCTTGCATGATTGATCTACTGGGACGTGCAGGAAAACTCAATGAAGCAGAGCATTTATTGAACCGAATGGACGTTGAACCCGATGCTACCATATGGAAGTCATTACTTTCTGCATGTAGGGTTCATGGAAATTTAGAACTTGGAGAAAGGGCTGGAAGAAACCTCATTAAATTGGAACCTTCAAATTCTTTGCCTTACGTTTTATTGTCCAATATGTTTTCTGTTGCTGGTAGATGGGAAGATGCAGCCCATATTCGTATAGCAATGAAGACAATGGGTATTAACAAGGAGCCCGGATATAGTTGGATTGAAGTGAAGAGCCAAGTGCATAGATTTATATCTGAAGATAGAAGCCATCCTTTGGCGGCTGAAATATATTCAAAGATTGATGAAATGATGATATTAATAAAGGAAGCTGGACATGTTCCAGATATGAACTTTGCATTACGTGACATGGATGAAGAGGCTAAAGAACGTAGTCTAGCATATCATAGTGAGAAGTTGGCTGTTGCATTTGGTCTTCTCACAGTTGCGAAAGGAGCACCAATTCGAATTTTCAAGAATCTTAGAGTATGTGGGGACTGCCACTCAGCAATGAAATATATATCTAGCATTTTTAAGCGGCATATTATTTTGAGAGATTTAAATTGTTTCCATCACTTTATAGAGGGGAAATGTTCTTGTGGAGACTTCTGGTAGGTAGGGCGTTCAGCTTCTTGATTTACGTATCTTTATTGATCCACCTTGGAGAATGAAACACCTAATTCCTTGGAGTTATTCTATTGGCACAACCCAAGCAAGATAAGAATGGTGGTAGTCATTCCTCAATCATGTCAAGAATTAACTCTATGTTCTTATCGAAGAGTAACAGTTATGTTTCTTGGCTCCCTTCATTCTGTACTGGCTGAAGGAGATACAGTTCCATTCAATCGACAAGGGCATCGCTTGACCTTGTTCCATTCGTTGTTTCCAATTTATAAGCTTCACAGACGTATGAGAGTCGGAAAAATGAACTCCCAAAACTATGTTAATGCTTGCCAAAGGAAATTATCGTCATGACTTCACTCCAACTCTCCTTTCTCTCAATTCTTCACCTCAAAGCTCAATCCTTACATCTCTCCAGCCAGCTACCCTTTTCAGATGAAGCCACAGCGACAGTTCTTGTTTTAGATGCGATCGGTCAGTCAATTTTTCACTAGGTGTGGCAAGCTGCTCAAGGAGGAGGTTGAAAGTGATGCCAAGAAGATCTTCTCAGGCTTCTGAAGGCTTGAGAGAACTTTGCTATTATCAATAAGCTTCTTCTGTACCGGAATTGCGTGGAAATCGGTAAGAGTTATCAATGAACTCGAAGAGGTCTGTCTTTTATTCCTTTTCTGCTATCTTTTGTTTTATTGTCTCAAGGAAAACATTTCTTGCCAAGGAAAACAGTTCTCTGAGTGAATTTGTTAGGCCTCATAATATATTCCAATATCCAAGGAGGGGTAAAAAGGGAATGGCTTATGCTAGAGGCACTCTGTGGGTTCTACCCCAGTAGTAATAGAATGGGGGACCACAGTTGGTTAGAGAGGAGGAAAGAGAGTTCTCTGGGAGATCGAAGTTAGGAGAATTTTTCCGTTTTCATTTTGATAAGTCTTCTTCAGAGTGAGAGGAGGGAATCCTTGCTTCCATGAGAGGCTGGACCTTGCAAAACAAATACTTTCAATTGAATGGGAATTCCTTGTCACTATACCTATCAGAATTTTTTGGATTATTTGAACTCAAACAACCAATCCATTATTCCACTATAGTTTTTAGCTTTCTTTTCCGCATTGTGGATTCAACTAAGGTGATTCAATTATAATTTAACATCTGTCTCTTCTCTTCAACTTTGCTCCATTCTTTATTTCAGAGAATGAACTTAAAGTTATACTCTTTTAAGAAATGAAATTTTATATGTGCTTGATTGTTGCGTTATTTGCAATGTTCTTATATATTGATATGGGTTGGTAGTTCTTTTTTTCATATTTGCAAGTGTCTGGGTTAGCTTACGTGCACTTCGATCTCACGAGACGACCTGCTGACTCTACAATATTTAGGTGTCAAGAAAATTTTAGAAAATTAATTCCTAGATAGGTGATCAACATGAATTGAACCCATGCCTAATATGTCTCCCTTTTAGCACTCAACCAACTTGTGATAGTTTTTTTTCCTCTTTTGGATAAGAACCTGATAAATTCATGAGAACAAAAGTACGAATTTTCTTGACACCCAAATGTTGTAGGGTTTAATAGGTTGTCCCATGAGATTAGTCAAGTTGCGTGTAAGCTGACTTAGAGACTCACAAATATTAAAAAAAAAAAGGAACTACCAACCCATATCAATATATAAGAGCACATGCAAACGACACAACAATCAAGCATATAAAATTTCATTTCTGAATGAATATAAATTTAAGTTCATGGTTTGGTAATTCTTTTAATGCTGGAGTTTTTCAAAAAGTCATCCATAAACTAAATGAAAAACTATAATTCAATGCAGTGTTGAAAACTTTGTCGGTGTCTGATTTTGGGCCAAGGAACACTTACCAAGAGAGTGGAGATCTTGCTTGATGAAATATTGGCGGGGAAGCTTAAATCAGGTACCGGTTCGTCATTACTCTGCCCTCTAAAATAGAAAGGTTTTATCGCTTGGAAATGAATTAATAATTACCACATTCACTGCTCAATTATGAAGGATAAATTAACATGCAAGTGGAAGCAAATCAAATTAAAACACTCTTAATTTCATGAATTTTAAGGATAATTTTAAGGATTAAAGCATTATGAAAATTGAAGGAAAATAGAAGTTCAAGAACATTTATCTTTGTAACTCATAATTCTCCCTCTATAGTTGATGAAAATGAACTCAATCAAGTTTTAGACAACCACGGAGCTTCTCACTATCCTTAGGATTAACAACTTGTTTTTGGGATCAAATTTATGATTAATTTGGTGAGATTTTGAGTGGGAAAAGGCTTAAGAACATTTGCGAATTTTCAACAAATTCATTAAGTTCCATCATCAATTTAACACAATCAAGGTGTGCATTATCTAGCCAAGAGCCATGCAGAACAACAATTAGTTAATTAAGCTACGATTTGGAGAGATTTATGGAGAATTACATGATGAACACTTCATCAAGAAAGTAGTTTGTTCATAAAAACACTAAAGATGTGTTTGGGGAAGGACTAAAGGAAGTGTTATGAGAAGGTGTATTTGAGGGAAGAGTTATGGCGGAAGTGTTATGTTAATATGCGTTTAGGAGAAAGGTTATGTGGGTAGAGTTGTAAACTTATAACATTGTTATGATAATGTGTTTTGGGAAAGAGTTATATAGGTTGTGTTATAGAATTTATTTATTTTTATATTTTTTTTAATTCATATTATGAATCCGATACATAAATTTTGTATATTTAATTTACCAAATCGTCCTTTAATTTCTTTAAATAAAACGTTGATTTTCAACATTTTTTAAGTAGTTGCGTGCGAATAACTTTTCTTTTTTTAATTCATATTTTAAATCCACTTTACAAATTTCGTATTTTTAATTTACCAAATCGTTTTAGTTTTCGTAAAACAAGTTGCCTTAATTTATTTAACTATGACATTCATTTTCAACGTTTTTTAAGTATACGTTACATTTCAATAAATTGGTTTTTATGAATGTAATACGCAACCTGTAAACATGTAAATAAGTACAAATAACAATTGAAAATACGAAGTACCGAAAACAATGAGGTTGAGATTGATATCAAAATTTAATTACCTTCAATCAACTATATGATTGAATTCATATCAATATATTTGTGAAATTAAATTTTGATATCAATTTCATAAATACAATAAGGTTGAGATTGATATCAAAATTTTAATTTCACAAAGATATTGATATGAATTCGAACATAAAGTTGATTATTGAAAGTAATTAAATTAAAAATTTAATTGTGTAATTACAATAAATTACCTAATTCAATAGTAAAGGAAGAAATTAAAATTTTAATAATATAATCGTACCAAATTTATAACTTAAAAACAAGTTGTGTTTTTAAAATAAAAGATTAAAATTAACAAAACTCATAAGTATAGAAATTATAAATGAAAAAAAAATTTGATTAAGGAAGAGTTGAGAAAGGGTCGAAGGAGGGTTTGAGGGGAGAGGTTAGGGGTAAAACTAGGGTTATGGTAACCGTTCCTCGGGTTGGGTACCCAACCCTCCCCTTTATAACCTTTCCCCCAAACATGCCCTTACAGTTAGAGGTAATCAAGTTATCCTTTTTTTGTTGTGTCATGTTTGATATTATCTTCACTCAATATATAGATTTTTAATTTTCAAAAAAGAAATAGAGGTTACAATGAATAAATTTGAATTATGATGACTATATTTCTTAACGAATCTTTTTGGTTTTAAGTATAATTGCTTATGTGACTCATTCATTCAAAATAACAATGAGAGTATTAGTATATTCTCAAAGTTTCGACAAACATAATGTAAGGATGCATGATTTAATCACGATCAAGATTTAAACCTACTTGTGTTGCATATTAATTGCGAACAAAATGGATCACTATAAAAACATTTTTTTAATGAAATTTAGACAATTTCTTTAACAATAATTGTTGGATGAGATTTGTAGATAAATTTAATTAGTTGAACTTGAACTTTGTATTTGTTTTAGTTTAAGAATAATGGGTATAATATCCAATATTTGATTATTTGATTCTTTCTTTCAAAAAGTAAAGTTTGTTCTGAGAGCTTGCAGTTTACTCTCAAACATTGAATCATCTTGAGGACCTTGTAACTTATTCTTGATATTGATTAGTCCTGCAACTTACTCTTGAATGTTGATTTATCTTAAGGGTCTTGCAACTTATTGTCGTTGTTGATCAATCCTGAGGGCTTTCCAACTTGTTCTCAATAGTTTAGAGAGTATAATGATGTTTTGGAAGACTTCTAAACTTTAGTCTTTAAATCTTAGGAGAGCAAAAACTAATATTTCTGAAACTTAGGTCTCCAGATATTCGGAAGAATTACACTTTAATTAATAAAAGCTTCCAAAGATTTAGATTTGTGTTTTTTTAGATATTTAGAGCCTCGTAACGTTTGGATCTTTAGAGCTTTGGAAATTCAAAGTTTAGAGCTTGTGAACTTCGATCTTTATAACTTTTAAAGCTTCCAGACTTCTGCGATTAGTTCTTCCAATCCTAAACCCTAATACCCTAATGAACAAATAAGACTTCTGCGATTAGTTCTTCCAATCCTAAACCCTAATACCCTAATGAACAAATAAGACCTTAAGTTTTAATAAAAGGATAATGAGTAAGAATTTTAGGAGTAATAATTAAATTATATAACAGCATTTTAAAAGAAATACAAATCAAATCTGTAAAAGTCTATCAATAATATCAATAATAGAAGTTTATCACTGATAAACCATGTTGCAAATATTGATATATCACTCCATCTCAATAGATTTTGCTATATTTGCAATTTTGTAAAAAATATTACTATACATTTAATTATTTTGAATCTAATTGTTATATTTGCAAATATGTCTCTATCATATCTACATGGGTTTAGGTCGTGGACCTTAAAATTGAGTTTGGACTTAGAGTTTAGCATCTTTCACGACATTGCAAACGTAGCAAAAGATAATAATTCATCCGTAAGGAACAGGTTTGTCATTTAGGAATACCCCATTTTGGTATGTTTAAACTTTTGAGTTCTCAAGTTTTTCCAAATATCATTATCATTTTTGACGTCATTTATTGTGATTGATTATGAGGGTCCTCATTTATTTCACTGCAATTTCATTTCATTATTTCTATTTCTATTTCCACGAGGTTTTGGATTAAAGATAGATGAAATTCCTGTTTTCATTTGTGTCTGTGTCGAAGAAGCAGTTTTCTCGATTCATTTCGTTTTCCTTTTCGTCAATGTTATATTTGTAATCGGTCCATTATTTCTTTCAAACCAATATCTGTTTATGCTTTGAATTCATTTCCACTTACCAATCTTCCATATCTCGCGTACTTCATTCCATGCAGATTTTCGTGAGAATAAGAAGATTATAGTTCCCCTAATTGAAGAAGGTTAGGTAATTCTACTAATCATCTACTCTACTTAAAAACTATGTTCAGTTTCTTTAGTTGTCCTATCTCGTTTCTAATTGATGAAAGATGAACGTTGATTTTGTACCAGTTCATTTCCAGGTGATTTCCTATTATCTGATTCTATGTATGACACTCAATTACTATTACTTCCTTACTGTTTAATATAATATTATCTACATGTCAGATGACATATATAAAGGGAGAGTGCTAAAATAATGAATATATTTAAAAAGTTTAGTGATCTTGTGTAATCATGATCCATTCTATTGGTTGTATCTCTGTCATTGGGTTCTAAGAATGTGTTAAAAGATTTATATACTTATTGAAGTTGAACACTCTGGGATGGGACAGTGATCTCCCTTTTCCGTGGGGGAAACTAAGTTGGGTGTTTCATAGTCGCGGGGTATACTATTTTGTCTTTATTTCACTTTCTCCCTGTCTCTCTCTTTCTATAGGAATTTCTTTGATTTGAATCTTCCAGTCTCTAGATGTCTTTTTCTGTTGGTTATCAACTTTTGGCATTAAGTAGCGGAGAATTTTTCTCAATGCAAGGATTTTTTTCTTTGTACAGTCCTTAATGCTCTCTTGGAATTATCTTTGCTGTACACAATGGAATTATTAGTTGATGAAATTATCTTTGGGTGAGTATGATTTAAGTGATTAGAAGGTGTTGGATGCTTGACGGACTAATAGGAAGGTCATGATCTTTTTGTGCTAACCTATAACTTGAAATTACTTGAAAACATGTAAAGGAAGTATCTGTAATTATCATACATATTTTTACTAACTCATGGTTTACATAGTTCGATGTGGCTAGGTAGCAGTCGTGGTACTATTCTTTGGCATGAACAGTGGTAACAAAATGGAAAATGAATCAAAGGGCTCTCGTGTAAGAGAGTTCATCAGGGAAAAAGTCCCATACTGGGATGACGAAGTGGTGGCTACAGCTCGATTTAAGGCATTTAGTTGGCAGAATTCTGATTAGGAACCCAAGTACTTATTTTAGAGGGATTTAATACACACAGTTGCCCCTCAATTCAACTTCCTTATTATAAAAACCTTATGAAATAAAGAATCAATGGTTTTCTCGAGGAGGGTTGACTCCATTGTACCTTGATTATGTTTTGGTATTTCTTTCAACTAAGATGATTGTTTTCTATTTTTAATTTATTGCACTTAGTTATTGTTCTGTCTGATAATAGTTCATTTTATTTAACATCTAATGTATACTAGGGGCGATATCATAGAACAAGTAAATTTTTAATTCAGATAAAATGACTCCATATCATCAACATTAAGTTTCAAAGTCCCAAAATTTTGTTAGGATTAAAAAAGATGTTCAAATTGTAGTAATGGTTTGAAGGATAAACAACAAAGAGAGCATACAGCAGCGGAAGACTAGGGTCATGTTTTACTCTATATGTATCTAAACGAAGAATAGAGAAGGTAAACGATAAGCTTACCTTTGTAGTTCTTAACTTCTTCTTCGTTCCAAAACTTCTTTTTGCCTAAAGATCATGAACAAAGGACAATCACTATGTTGACCTACTAATCTCAAGACTAAGAATCGAGTTGTGGGACTCGTTTTTATGAAGGAAATCTTAGAGAGATGGAAGGAGAAAGGTGTATCGTTTTTTGAGAATTTTCATTAAAACTTTATCAATCTCTCCTCATTTTGTAAATGAAAGTTTATAAAGAAAATTACATGCAAAATGCATGCAATTTACTTCCTGAAATCTCAACACCTAATTATTCCATTAACTATTAATGGAATTAGTGGCTTATAAATTTATTACAAGCTGCCACATTTCCCACTAACATTTAGTGATAAATATATTAGTCAAAGAGTAATTTGGTCATTTGACCAATTAAGTCAAAGTCAAACTTTGACTTTTCTTAGTCAAAAGTCAACTTTTTGACTTTTTGTTATTTTATCCGTCTTAACTAATCCCAACCTCCCGAGTATGTATTCGCATTCATTTTTCTAAAATTCAAATCATATTTGAATGTAAATCCGGTCAAAGTTTTGTTTTTCAAAGTCAAAAGTCAACATGTTGATTTTTACAACTTTGATCGTTTTAAAACTTTCCAAGTTTCTAAATATGAATCCATATTCATATTTTTATTATTTCAATCATATTTAAACATAAACTTTCCTAGCTTCTAAATATGAAGTGACAACAGTCACAACATTCACAACAAAATTTAGACAGTCATAGCAATTCTATTGCACATTACAAGAAAGTTAGATTTTTTTCATTTTGTATTAAATTGTCATGTCTATATTTTACAAGATTTACAAGATATTTTCCTAATATCAAGTTTGATCTTAATATCAAGATGCTATCCTAATATCCTAATATCAAGATGTTGTCCTAATAACTCTAAAGATTTAATCTGCTTCTTATTCCTAAGTCTATGAATTTCTAAGTGAAAAACTCCAATATACAACAAACCAAAAATCATTATGTAAAAAATTATTATCGTCATACTGAGATCTCTTACCAACCCAACAACAAGATCGCTCTCTAAAAAGAAAATGGCAACAACTGCAAAAAATGGCAGCAACTACAAAAAATGGCAACAACCTAACATATGGCAACAACTATAAAAAATGAATACATAAAATAAAAAATACAAAAGATAAACCAACTAGAGTGTCGACCACTTGCGAGTTGATAGGTGTTCCATCTTTCTTCACATGTGCCTTCATCCAAACATCTACTTGGGTAATCGGAATTGAAGAAGAAGAGTTTTTCTACATTGAAACACAATAGTGAGTTATTTATTAGCTATATGTGCTAAATATAATAATGTTATTAATTACATAAAATTATACCAAATTTTCAACTAGTTGAGCATAGCCTCTACGACTACATGTGTGAGGAAGTTGCTTATGTTTCATATCTTTAAACTTCATGTTTTTTTCCTGAAAATCATACTCAATGAGATATCAAAAAAGGTTTTGTTAACAGACTGGTCCCACATGTTTATTTCTGCATAATATTTCTCTTGACAAATTAGTTAAGATTTTGGTTAAAATTCTTTCCTTAAAAGATGACTTCAAGTGGTTAGGATCTTTTCCTATATATTAGGTACTTTCTAAGGAAGTTGATTGCTTCAGTGAACATCAAGGATAAATAACCGAACACAGTAAGTTCTTTTTTAGAGTTTTCGAGATTAACATGGAGAAAATCAGATAGAAGAATATATCTTTTGAATCAAAGCTGAAGTTGAATGCATATTTGATTAGTGCTGCGATTAAGGGGGAGAAACTCCTTCTACTCTCTATTTAGTTATGATCATTATGTTACATCATAATCAAGTTCTGTTGAAACAGTTCTAGAATAGTACAGTAACAATAGTGTCAAAGTGTTGTTCTTTCAGTCATAACTATGTATTCAACATTTATTGTATTTGTGATTAATACAATATTTTTTCCTGGATAAACTGCCCCTAGATGTAGATATACATTCATCGAACTGGGTTACCAAATGTTACTGTGTTGTTTGTTCCTCTTCATGTTACTATAGTTTAGAACTCTTTACACAACTGAGGTTACAACTGCCACATATCACTAAACCGTTCATATTTCAATTGGTATCAGAGCGGGTCATCATTCGATCATCGTGGACGGAATTTGTGAAGGAAACTCAACCACTAGGCCACCTCTTTTGGATGGAGGAAACTATGGCTACTGGAAGTCACGTATGGAGGCATTTCTTATGTCTTTAGACATGAAGTGTTGGAGAGCCATTATATCAAGTTGAGAGCATCCCACTAAAAAGGATGAAATCGACAAAGTTACACGAAAGTCTGAACTAAAGTGGACAAGCGAAGAAGATGATGCAGCCGTGGGTAACTCACGTGCACTGAATGCACTGTTCAATGTTGTTGACCCAAACATATTTAAGCTAATCAACACCTGCAAGTCCGCTAAGGTCGCATGGGATATCCTGGAAGTAGCCTTTGAAGGAACATTAAAGGTGAAAATCTCACGGTTGCAGATCCTGACATCTCGTTTCGAAGCACTTCAAAATGACTGAAGAAGAGACTATTGCTGAGTTCAATGTTCCAGTACTTGACATTGCCAACGAATTAGATGTGTTAGGAGAAAAGATGTCTGATTCAAAACTTGTTCGGAAAGTCCTTAGATCTCTACCATCTAAGTTCAACATGAAAGTCACTGCGATCGAGGAAGCTAATGACCTATCAAAAATGAAGCTGGATGAACTGTTCGGGTCATTACGTACCTTCGAATTACACGTGGGAGACAATGCAAGTTGGAGGAAACCTGGTCTAGCTCTAACCTCAGTAAAGGAAGAATCTACAGAGGAATACAAAGTATCTCAAAACAACGACTCTCTAACGGAATCTGTGGTGTTACTGACAAAGCAGGTTGCAAAACTCAAGAGTCAGTTTCACAAACACATTGGCAATCAACGCAACAGCCGTGAAGCCACCTCAGCAACTCAGCCCAGAATATCAAGCTCTTCTTCATCTAGACTGTATCGAAGGAAGGACCACAAAATGAGGTGAAAAAGACAATGACTCTTCAAAATTTGAGAAGTATGGCAAATGAATCAGGTGTCATAAGTGTGAAGGATTTGGACACATTGAAACTGAATGTGCAACCTATCTCAAAACATAAGAAGAAGAGTCTGGTAGCCACGTTCTCAGATGAAGAAGACTATTTTGAAAGTGATGATGAATAAGTAGGAATGACCTTGATCAATATCACCACTATGAACGAAGAAGAAGCTGCAAAATTGAACTCTCGAGCATTGAACCAGTAGGAATCAATGGTAGATGACTGTCTCAACGAAAGTTTAGTGAAAAGGAAGATCAGACAATCATCATACAACAACAAGAAAGGATACAATGCTTGATGGAAGAAAGTCAAAGCTTCTTGTCCTCAATAGTTATTCTAAAAGCCGAATTAAAGGAAACCAAAAATCAGTATGAAGAACTAACCAAATTCGTAAAGATGTTGACGAACGAGACTAAAATACTTGATCACTTAATTGGCCAAGGGAAGAGATGCGATGACAAAAGAGGTCTGGGGTTTGCTGGAAGGAAAGGCACAGGGAATAAGACCACTGTGTTTGTACGAGAGTGTGACACTTAGAACAATCAGGCAGAAAATGCAAACGAGAAGTACACAAAGGATGCTGTCTCACCTTTAAAATCTCTGAACAGACGAAAAATTTGTTAATTCTATGGAAAGAGTGGAAACTTTCGACTACAAAGTCTCATGTACCGTCAACATGCTCTCAGTCAAAGCATATATTTGAAAAGATGAAGGACAAAATGGTGTTCGAAAACTAATTCGAAAGACTGCAAGGTAGCTCTTATTTCTGTTAATAATTCTAATTCCACTGACTGGTATTTTGATAGTGGCTGCTCTAGACATATGATTGGAAATGTCGCCTTCTTCTTAGAACTTAGCGAATGCAACGCAGGATTTGTGGTTTTTGGTGATGGAGGAAAAGGTAAAATCATAGGTAAAGGGACTATTGATCATCCTAGGTTGCCCTATCTACTTGATGTTCGCTTGGTGCAAGGGCTGTCAGTAAATCTGATTAGCATTAGTCAATTATGCGATCAAGGATATCAAGTCAGCTTTAGTAAGGACAGATGCAATGTGGTAGATAGTCAAAACAAAGTCTTTCTTAGAAGAACAAGGCTGTCAGATAACTGTTATCACTGGGATTCGGAGGTCAATTTATGAAATATGTTAAAGGCGGAGGAAATTAGTCTATGGCACAAGTGATTGGAACACATCAATGGAACTTCCATTGCCAAAGTTGTAAATGTTGACGCCATTATAGGCCTTCCCACTCTCTCTTTTAATCCACAAGAATGCTGTCCAGATTGTCTTGCTGGGAAGCAAGTCAAGTCATCCCATAAGTCCACCAGTCTGCCCTTTACTTTACGCACTCTGGAACTTCTCCATATAGATCTCATGGGGCCAATGCAAACAGAAAGTCTGGGAGGAAAAAGGTATGCACTAGTGTGTGTAGATGATTTTTCTCGCTATACCTGGGTGAAATTTATTCATGTTAAATCTGAAACATTAAAAGTATGTCAAATCCTGTTCCTACAACTTCAAAGAGAAAAGAATACCGGTATTTGTCGCATACGAAGTGATCATGGCCGTGAGTTTGAAAATAAATATTTTACTGAATTTTGTGAGAACGAAGGAATTTTTCTTGAGTTTTCAGCCCCGCTGACACCTCAGCAAAATGGAGTTGTTGAACGAAAGAACCGAACGCTACAGGAAATGGCTCGAGTGATGATTCACGCAAAACATCTGCCCACTTACTTCTGGGCTGAAGCTCTAAACACCGCCTGTCATATACACAATCGGGTCACTCTTCGTCCTGGGACAATTACTACTTCATATGAACTCTGGAAAGGGAGAAAACCGAATGTAAAGTACTTTCTCATTTTTGGTAATACCTACTTTATTTTCAGTGACAAGGATCATCACCGAAAGTGGGATTCGAAGTCAGATAGAGGAATATTTCTTGGCTACTCAACTAACAGTCGAGCCTACATAGTCTATAATCAGCGTACAAGGACCGTTATGAAATCCGTTAATGTCATCATCGATGATCATGGGAAATCTCTTCCTGATGAAGAAGATAGAGATATCTGGGCTCCCTACTCCCAGAAAACTAAAACTACAGGGTCTGAACTCTCTTCCCTAATCGACGATAAAGATAATTCATCTTTTCACTCAAACATACATAGCATGGTCGTTTCTATCGAGTCTACATCAGTTAGTCACTCTGACGCTTGTGCAAGTGAAGCATCAGTGTCTGCCTGTCAGCAGACTAATGAATACACCACTAAATTACCTAATACCACTGATACGGCTGGTTCATCAATGCAGAAAAGCTGGCTCCAACACATATAGCCAAAAATCATCCATCAAGCTCTATAATTGGAGATGTACACAGTGGGATTACCACACGAAGGAAGGAGGAGAGACTATGCAAAGATGGTTGCCAATGTATGCTACACATCCACCATAGAACCCACAAATGTTACTGCTGCTCTTACTGATGAGCATTGGATCTTGGCTATAGGAGGAACTACTGCAGTTTGAAAGAAATTAGGTACGGATCTTGTGCCAAAACCACCCCATGCAAACATAATTGGAACTAAATGGATTTTTAAGAATAAAACGTATGAACAAGGAAGAGTTATTCGAAACAAAGCTAGACTAGTTGCACAGGGGTATTCTCAGATTGAAGGATTAGATTTTTGCGAGACGTTTGCGCCTATAGCCAGATTAGAAGCAATTCGATTACTTCTGAGTTATGCTTGTTTTCAGAGGTTCAAACTTTTTCAAATGGATGTGAAGAGTGCCTTTTTAAATGGATATTTATCTGAGGAAGTGTATGTTTCTCAACCAAAAGGTTTTATCGATCCAGTGCACCGCGATCATGTGTACAAGCTAACTGAAAATAGACAAGCTAAACACATAATATCAAACCTTAAACTAAAGAAATAAATGCATCAACATTCATACTACAAACATATCTTGAAGGTTGTGCTGGTTTTATGTTTGATGAAGGCATTCCAATCATGCAATGAAGAAATGTTATCTAGCTTGAGTTTATTCAACTCCTCGTCATTTGTGGCTTCCTCAATTTTACTCACTAGGGGAGATTTCCTTGCTCTCTATAGTCCACCCATCTTTTGGAAAAAAAAATTATTTTGCCATTCATCAACATTATATCGTGCCTGATGAATAAAAGCATTTAGGTAGTGATCATATAAAAAAGCTCAAATTATATTCATTATATAAATATATAAATATAAATTACATACTTGAATAGAATGCTACAGTATTTCTTTTTGTATCGTTTCACTTTTAAATTGTATACATATAATATCAAACCTCAAGTTTTTAAATTATGGAGAGTTGTCATTTTCTCTTGCATAAAAAACTTGTTTAGCTTGTGATGCAAGAATGTATGGCTCGCTTGAGAATTGACTTTGGTTTTGATGTAGATTAACAAGCGTAAATCCATCGTCAACTTTAACACCATTATGGATTTTAGCCCAATCACACTTAAACAATGGAACCCGATAGACATAGTAATCTAATAAAATTATATCGGTTAGGACTCCATAATATGTAACCACATCAATCTTTGGAGATCCATCTCCATCACTTGATCTACATATAGTACTTGCATCAATTGAAACACCACTATTTTTGAGTCGATCTTTCCACGTTTTTAATATGGAACAGTTGACCATTTATAATATAACTTGAAAATAACATTACGGTCTTGTGTGGTCCTTTGTAAGCTATTTCAATATATCTGAGTCTTTTGTGTTATCGACATCCAATGAAATATGTTCCAATTAAAAGCTATATAGTTAGATGAATTCATGAATGAGACCATTATCATAAGTAAGCAAAACATTACATTCTCTTTCAACCAAATAGGAAATTGTTTTGAGTGAACCATCATTAATTGAGTGTTATCATTTGCAAGTCTTTAATTTGATAGGATCAATTCATTCCTATCCCTTCTAAAATATTTGATGTATAACTAATTAAAATTCGAATACAATCTTCAAAGGATGATAAATAGTGTACAATTGATACATCACTCACTCTATGAATGGTTTAACTGCTTCTGTGTTGAACAAGACATATTGATGTGCAAGGTTGAACACTTCATCAGATAATGTAATTTCCTTTCTAGTAGATATAGGACAACCTTCAAGAATGATATCATTATTAAATTCTTCGTTCCAATGTTGTTTATCGTCAAGTCCTATTGAACCTTGAACACAATTCTTATAAAAAAAATAATGCATTCTTTGGCTAACGCTCTGCAATGCACTCTTCTGGACGTGACTGATTCCTAACAAACATTTTTAAAGTCTTCATGTACCTTAGGTTAATATCATAACTATTATAAGATACCTAAGATATTTAGTTGTATGCTACCTATAATGTATGATATGAAAATAAGATACCTTTCGAATGAATACATCCAACGAAATTGAATGAGTCCACATAAATGAACTTCACGACCCAAATGAATGACCAAATGAGTCATGATGTCAAAGAATGAAGGAGGAAAATACCTCTAAAAAAGGCACAGTGTTTCAATTACCTCATTTTCAATTTCCAACATACTTTCTCGATCAATTACATGTTGGCAAATTTTATTAAGAAATCTACAGATTCGTGTTATTGAATGTCTTCGGCCCGTTGGAAGCATTCCCCCAATGACAACCGGTAGAAGTTGTTGCATTAGCACGTGATAGTCATGAGATTTTAATCCCATTACTTTGCTTTCCTCCACTAAAACATAGTTCGAAATGTTTGAACTATAACCATCAGGTACTTTCAACTCGTACAACCTCTTGCAAAACAGTTGTTTCTCTAATTTGGACAAAGTGTGTAAAGTTGGAGGAAGGTATACTGGACTCTTGTGTTATTCTGGGTGTAAGTCATGTCGAAAATTCCTGTCTTACAAATATTTACAAATATTGTATCCATCTTTTGATTTTCCATTAATATCCTGCAATGTGCCTATATGCTCTCACATACGTTTTTCTTAACATGTATGTCGTCTAAGTTGTGACGTAATACAAGTTCCTACATTAGCGTAAAAATAGGTAAGTGCATTACCTAATGTACAATGGAAGACTAGCAAATTAAACGACATTAGTGACAAAATGTACATACCTTTCAATATGGTAAGTCAAAGAAGATTTATCATTTTTTCCACATTCCTTTCAACTCTTTTTGTCTCTTTCGTTTTTTCTTATCAACTTTTTCAAAGCAATTTTGAATATCTTTAAGTCAGGTATCAATTGCATTCCCATTTGTAATTGTAGAAACTTAACGGTCTTCAACTTTGCCATCAAACCATGACTTCTTTCCTCCATACGGATGAGATGGAGGCAAAAAACATCTATGACCCATATACATTAATTTCTTACTATGGTACAACCATTGAGAATGTATGTGTTCCCCACAAATTGGACTTGTCGTCTTGCCCTTTGTTATACACTTAGCAAGATTTCCATAAGCAGAAAAGTCATTGATCGTCCACATAAGCACAACTCTTAAATTGAAGTTTGATTTGCTAACTACATCGTAAATTTCCACTCTGTCCCATAGCAATTTCAAGTTTCAATTAATGGTTGAAAAAAATGTCAATGTTATTGCCAGGCTATTTAGGACCAGGAATCAGTAAAGTAAACATTATATTTTCTTTCGACATGCATAACCAAGGAGGTAGGTTGTATGTCACAAGCATGACTAGCCAACAATTGTACATACTACTAAGGTTAGAGAATGGGTTGAAACCATCGGTTGTAAGATCGAATCTCAATTTTCAGGGATCATTTGGAAAGTCGGGCCACTTTGCATCAATCGAGTCCCATGAAACACAATCGACTGGATGATGCATCTTCCCGTCACTACTTTTATGGTTCACATGCCATGTCAATAATTCGGCTACATCATGCATTTGGAACATTCGTTTCAGTCTTGGAATCAATAAAAAGTATCTCGACACTTTTGTTGGATTACCCCGTTTCATTCTTTTGGTGAGCTTATCCACCTTCCATAGAGAATGCCCACAAATTGGACATGTCTCTAAATCTTTATTCTCTTTCGTAAACAAGCAATAATAAACCCGATATTTTCTTTGATTTTTTTTATAAAAAATATATGAAAGGAATAAAAGAAATGGAAATTAAGTATATAATATTATATATATATATATATATATATATATATATATAATGGTTTTTATAAAAAAAAAAAGAAGAAGAAGAAGAAGAAGAGAAAAGAAATGATATAAGGGAAGGAAAAATGAAGAGAAATTCCAATTTACTACAACTTTTGTGAAGAAATTGTGAACCAAAAACGACTGAAAATAAGTTAAATTGTAGGGATAAGTTAAAGGGGTCGTGGTGTACGCGATTGTTGGAGCGGTTCTGTTTCGAGGGACATCTGAGATTATACACAGAGAATCAAATTTACATGTCTTGAGGTGAGTTTTAGAGGACCTCAAAGTGAAGATTTTGACATAATGAACTCTTACTTTGGTTAAGTATCGGAAGAGTTATGATCATTTGAATGTCATGCTGCGAATCTGGAAAATTTTGAGAAATGTGTGGAATATGGTTTTATTTCTTAAAGTTAGACTTCTTAAGCATCATCTTTAGTGAGTCATATCAAGCATAACATTTGAAGATAATAATATTTAAGTTTCTAATACTTGGTTTTTGTTGTTTGATAGGCCAAGAGGAAATAGGTTGGGTTTACACACCAAGAAACTAGTCTAAGACTGTGAGCGACAAAAAATTTCTTTTGAAAATTATTCTTTGTAAAAAAACTGTTTCTTATAACTAAATGTTTAACGTACTTGACTACGAGTTTATAAATGATATATGATTTTTATGTTTAGTTTTCGAGTATGAGTTTCGAGCTTAGATTTCATAATGGAATCCACATGTTAGCACGTAATTAATGAGTTCTGAAAAGCAGTTGAAATGGTATTTTTTTAAGCAAAGCATAGTTTAAGAAAGAATTACTTTAAGATTTTCGGTTTTTCCATAAACAAGTTGAGTAAGTTTGAGTTTATGCAAGATTAAGATAAACATACATGTTTTAATGTTTTCATATGCTTTATGATATTTCCATTGACTACATGACTGAGATCTTGAGCTTGAGGCTAGAGGATATCGTGTGTACACTGGTTACGTTCCGTTGTTGACGTCGAGTGTACTCCGTAAAATCGATGTTGTTGTGTGTGCTGGACGAGCCCCACTACAACAAAGACGATGAGAGTGCTGGGCGAGCTCCACTACATTGTAGAACTAGTAAACGTTGGTTGTACTGGGCGTACCCTACACAACGTAATGAAGTCATGTTAGTTAAATAGTTTATAAACAGGAAATGTCTTGCTAGATTTTATAGATATATGTATTGAATGTTTGAAGGAGCTGTTTTCTGAAAATATTTACAGTTAATGATTTGCTTGTTAGATTTCTAAGTTTTCAATGATTATCATGAGTTCTTAATTATAGTTGTAAAGTATTGTCACTCACTGGGCTTCATAGCTTACCCTTCCAAAATGTTTTACCCACTTTCTAGGTAGAGATCAAGTTCTCGGTGCCTGATAGGCTGCCTTAGTCTGTTGAAGCTTCAATATCGATTGCCAATATGTGGTTAGAGTTGTGCATAGAGTATGTTGTGTTATGATGTATATATCTATGTATGATATAGATACTTATAGTTTATGTAAGTTTTAGGAGTTGCGGTTGTGTAAACATTTATTTATTATGTTTTGGTTAAGGTGTCTCCAGATTTACTTGCAGAATCAGTTATTTCCGGGCTACTCTTCATGTATGTATATGATTAGTCTAGGTTCCGTTGTGTTGTGTTGCATGTATAATAGTTTATATACTATATTAGCAAGTTTATCACGTTAATGAATTCGGCAAAGTCGACAGATATCGGTAGAGAAAAGCGTTGTCGATCGGCTTCACGCCGTCTTTCGGTCTAAGCTAGCAGGTAGTCCGGGAGGGGGTGTGACAACTTGGTATTAGAGCAATTTGTTTCATGGGAATTAAGATAGAGTAGTTAGCTCTAAGAAGAAACTGGAAAGTAAATAGTTGGAAGTCAAGTTAGCTTAGAAGGAACTAGTGGAGTATAGTCTAAGTAAGGGTAGAAGTAAGTTCAGTTATGATTAACATGTGAGTAGACATTTAGTATCATGCATTTGAGTTAAGTATCTATAGTATGTCTAATGTGTTGACATATTATATGAGCCATGTCACCACGTACTAGCAAACGACGCAAGCAAAATTAGGACAGGATGCAAGGTCCTACCTATGGTCACTCTGTAGGGGAATCTATTACCCTAAGAGTTCAGGTTGGGACAGGAAACGAGCGATTTGCGACAACTGAACAGGAGATAGGAAGACCAGAGAGAGTAGAGCCTAGTGATTCAGAAAAGGCATACTAAATTGAATGACTAAAAAAGTTAGGGGCTACAGGGTTTAAGGGTTCCATAGATTTAGCTGATGCAAAGGATTGGTTGAATATGCTTGAAAACTGTTTTGACGTGATGAATTGGCCACATTTTTTGTTGTAGAAGGAGGCTGAAGAATCGTGGAAATCCATATTAGCTAGGCGTAGTGATGCACGTACTTTAGACTGGCAGACTTTTAGAGGCATATTTGAAGATAAGTATTATCCCAACACATACTACGAGATCAAGAGGGATGAGTTTTTGGGGTTGAAACAAGGATTACTTTCAGTAGCCGAGTACGAGAGAAAGTATACCGAGCTTTCATGGTATGTTGATGTTATTATGGTATCTGAGAGTGAAAGGTGCCGAAGGTTTGAAAGAGGGTTGCATTTTGAAATACGTACCTAAGTTACAGACTTTGCTAAGTGGATGGATTTTTCTCAATTAGTGGAGACTGCCCTTCATGTGGAGCAGAGTATAACAGAAGAGAAATCAACAGTGGAGCTTAGTCATGGGGCTTCAACAACTAGCGGGTTTAGAGGTTGTAAGCAGCAGAGGTTCACACTTGGGGTAAATATTTCAGATCGTTAGGACTTTAAGAGTCGGTCTAGAGGCCAAGCATCGAGGAACATGAGTTATGGTAGTGTTTTTCAGAGACAGAGCCATAGAATATCTAGTCAATCCACTCGATCAACTGTAAGACAGCAGCTAGGTCAGGAATCCGTTGCTAGTACAGTCAGACGAACCCCATGCACGAGTTGTGGCAGGAACCATCGGGGTCAGTGTTTAGTGGGTGCTAGTGTGTGTTACCAGTGTGGACAGCCAGGACATTTCAAGAAAGATTGCCCGCAGTTGAACATGACAGTTCAGAGAGATCAGGGACTTGAGTCCCAAACAGTTGAGCAATCGAGAGTTTCAGTGGTTCCAATAGAGGGCACCAGAGGTGCAAGGCAAAAGGGAGTTGTTGGAAAACCCAGGCAACAGGGAAAGGTCTATGCTATGACTCAACAAGAAGCGGAGGATGCACCAGACGTTATTACTGGTACGATTCTTATTTGTAATCTACCTACAGTTGTTTTATTTGATCCAAGTGCTACGCATTCTTTTGTTTCTAGTATATTTCTGATTAAACTGAATAGGATGCTAGAGCCTTTACCTGAGGCGTTAGTTATATATACTCCAGTTATGTTTTACTTGTCAATGAGGTGTTGCGTAATTGTAAAGTTTAGTAGAAGGTATCGGTATGCTAGTGGACTTGATACCACTAGAGTTACAGAAGTTAAATGTAATTTTGGGAATGAATTTCTTATTTGCCCACTATGCATCAATGGATTGCCATAGGAAGGAAGTGGTTTTCTGAAAATTAGGCTTTGTTGAAGTGGTTTTTAGAGGTATGAGAAAGGTCGTTCCTAGGAGTTTAATCTCAGTTTTGAAAGCTGAGAAATTGCTGAGGAAAGGTTGCATCACGTTTCTTGCACATGTGGTAATAGTGCAGAGAGAAAAGCTGAAGCCAGAAGATGTTCCTATGGTGAAAAAGTTTCTTGATGTATTTTCAGATGATATGTCAGGTTTGCCACCTGATAGAGAGATTGAGTTCACTATTGAATTGTTACCAGGGACAGCACCTATTTCACAGGCACCGTATAGAATGGCTCCGAGCGAGCTTAAAGAATTGAAGGTGCAGCTACAAGAACTGGTTGACGAGGGATATATCAAGCTTAGTGTATCGCCTTAGGGAGCACCAGTGCTATTTGTGAAAAAGAAAGATGGTACCCTCAAATTATGTATTAACTATAGATAGTTAAACAAGGTTACAATACGTAACAAGTATCCTTTACCACGCATCGATGAGTTATTTGATCAACTAAAGGGAGCAGCATTGTTCTCTAAGATTGACTTAAGATCAGGATACCACCAATTGAAGGTTAGAGAATCAGATTTCATAAGACAGCATTCAGAACGAGGTATGGGCACTATGAGTTTCGAGTTATGCCATTCGATTTAACGAATGCGCCAATGGTTTTCATGGATCTCATGAACAGGATCTTCCATCAGTATTTAGATCAGTTTGTGATCGTATTCATTGATGATATACTAATTTACTCAGTTGACAGGAAAGCCCATGAGGAACATCTGAGGATTGTTTTACAAACTCTACATGATAAACAGTTGTATGCTAAGTTCAACAAATGTGAGTTCTGGTTGGAACAAGTAGTATTCTCAGGGTTGTCAATTGGGAAAGACCAACCAGTGCAATAGAAGTACGTAGTTTCCTGGGTTTGGCAGGATACTATAAGCGTTCTATTGAAGATTTCTCATGATTGGCATTGCCTTTAACAACTTTGACAAAGAAGAATGCTAAGTTTGAGTGGTCAGATAAATGCGAACAAAGTTTTCAGGAATTGAAGAAGAGATTAGTCACAACACCTATTCTGGCACTTTCTTTAACAGGGAAGGACTATGTGATTTATTGTGACGCTTTGAGGCAAGGATTAGGTTGTGTGCTTATGCAAGATAAGAATGTAATAGCTTATGCTTCAAGGCAGTTAAAGAAGCATGAGTGTAATTACCCTACCCATGATCTTGAGCTAGCGACAGTTGTTTTAGCATTGAAGATTTGGAGACATTATTTGTCTGGGGAAAAGTGCCATATTTTCACGGATCATAAGTCTAAAGTATATTTTTTTTATTAGAGAGAGCTAAATCTGAGAGAAAGGCGACGACTAGAACTGATTAAAGATTATAATTGTACTATAGAGTACCATCAAGGTAAGGCTAACGTAGTAGCGGATGCATTAAGAAGGAAGTCAAGACTTCCAAAGAGTGTTTTGTGTGGTATTTGAGCACCTTTGTTGAGTGATTTAAGAGGTTCCAAGGCAGTAGTGACTGCGAAGGATTCAAGAAGTCTGTTAGCTCAATTTCAGGTCCGGTCTTCTCTAGTAGCTAAGATTGTGAGAAGACAATTAGAGGACAGTAATTTACAGAAGAAGCTTGGAAAATCCAAGAAAGGCTTAGAGGAGGAGTTTAAGCTGAGAGCAAATGATGCCATTGTTAAACAGGGAAGATTATGTGTTCCGAATATCAGTAAGCTTAAGGATGCTATTCTAGAAGAAGCTTATAGTTCAGCTTACGCTATGCATCCAGGTAGCACCAAGATGTATAGAACTTTAAAGAAGACTTATTGGTAGCCTGGAATGAAGCAAAAGATAGTTAAATATGTCGATAGATGTTTAATTTAACAACAGGTTAAACCCGTGAGACAAAGGCCAAGAGGAGTTCTTAATCTTTTGCCAGTGCTACAGTGGAAATGGGAGCATATTATCATGGATTTTCTGTTTGGATTACCTTGTACATCTAGTGGACATAATGGTAGATGGGTAATAGTAAACAGACTCACCAAGACGACATGATTTATACCGATTAAAGCGACATCTACGTTAGATTAGCTAGCTAGATTATATGTCGATAAGATTGTGAGTCAATATAGAGTGCCAGTGTCCATAGTTTCAGATAGGGATCCAAGATTTACTTCTAAATTTTGACCTAGTTTGTAGAAAGAAATGGGAACAGGGCTAAAGGTTAGTACATCAATTCATCTCCAGATAGATGGTCAGTCTGAGAGGACCATCCAAACTTTAGAGGACATGTTGAGAGCACGTGTCTTTTAATTTAAGGGAAGTTGGGATACCCACTTGCCACTTATGGAGTTTGCTTATAATAATAGCTATCAGTCTAGTATCAGTATGGCACCATTTGAGGCCTTATACGACAGCCATGTAGAACTCCTGTGTGTTGGAATGAAGTGGGAGAGCGGAAGCTAGTAGGTCCTGAGTTGGTTCAAATTACAACAAACAATATGAAGTTAATCAGAGAAAACCTGAGAATAGCCCAAGATCGACAAAATAGTTATGTGGATAGGCAAAGAAGAAACTTAGAATTCCAAGTTGGGGATCAAGTTTTCTTGAAGTTATCTCCATGGCGAGGTGTTATTCATTTTGGAAGGAAAGGTAAGTTAAGTCCTAGATATATTGGGTCGTATCAGATTACAGAACGAGTGGGACCAGTAACTTATAGACTTGAGTTGCCAATAGAACTTACTCGAATACATGATGTTTTTCATGTATCCATGTTAAGGAAATATATACTAAATCCATCACATTTGTTGCGAGAGTAACCAATTGAATTGAAAGAAGATTTGAGTTATGATGAAGAACCAGTTCAGATCCTTGACATAAAAGAATAAGTTTTGAGAAACAAGACGATTCCACTCATAAAAGGTTTTGTGGAGACATCACGAAGTGGAGGAGGCAACTTGGGAACCAGAAGATCAGATGAAGAAGAGATACCCGATACTTTTCACTTAAGGATATCTCGAGATTTTCTAAGGAGAAGGTAAGTTGTAAACCCGATATTTTCTTTGGATTTTCTATATATATATATATAATGGTTTTTATTAAAAAAACAAAGAGAAAAGAAAGGATATAAAGGAAGGATAAAAGAAAAGAAATTCCAATTTTCTTTTTCTTCTTCTCTTTTCCTCCACTGCCAAGCTATCTTAATTCCATTCTTGTAACGACTCAACTCCTTATACTAAGTCGAAGCCGTTAAAATTTCAAAAGACGAATAAAGTTTGTAAAGTTTGGATAAAACGAAACGATACCTCAAAAATTTATTATAAAAAAACCAAATCAAAGTAATATGCGATATGTAAACAAATATTAAAATCCTAACTCGGGCCCTATCTAATCTTAAAGAAATGAAATAACAAATAAAGAGTAATAAAAATGCAAACACTCAAGGTCTAAATTCGGACATAAAGCGGAAGCAAGAGATCCCTATGGCTCGCTACAGTCACTTCTGGTCGCTCGCCAGCTTGCCCTTGCCCTTACCTCTGCCCCTGCTTGAAACATGAAATTGAAATAGTGAGTATAAAATACTCAGTAAGGAACCCACTACTAGTCCCGCTAGGTGCCTGTTAACTTCCTATTAGAGTCCTGAAAATGGTACCCAATAACTGGCACGTTCCCGAACACGTGCAACATGTGCTCCCGTAGGAACAAAATCTGATCTTCGGTGACCCAAGGGAACACCTAGGACAAACTGGTCTGTAGCGTACCCGAAGGAAACACTAAGACAATCGGGCTGCGAAGATCCCGTCGAATCACTCGAATCAATATCAATATCCATGCCAGACTGGCGGTCCCGTCGAACTACGCAGTCCTAAATAGGTGGTGATCCCGAAGGACACCCATGCAGGTACGACTCTAATAGGCTAAGCTAACATGCACCCTAACCATAACATACACATAACATAGCATCATCACGTCATCATGTCACATCCTCATATCAAAACATAATATCATATCATACCACAACATCATCTCATATCATCACATCAAATCGCATCATTATATCATATCATATCCTCATCAAATCACATGTCGCTATGCAGTCTAGTCATCAATGTGCATAACCAAGAATGTATGTGATCTCTTAATTCTACTCGTAGAGCTAGTAGTAGAATCTCTTACCTGGAGATTTGCTCAACGAGTCCTAACCGCAAGGTCACGCTTTCCCAGCAGCGACGTCCTACTCGTTAGAACAAAAACTTCTCACAACTTGATCACCAATCAACCAAAAACTCCAGACATTCTAATGAAGTAACTTACCTCAGGTCGAAGTTGCGACTTGAGCTCCTAACTGAAGAAGTCCCACGCTCCAATATCAAATGGTCCTAGATGCTCCTTGAGAGAAATAATTTAATTTTAAGTCCAAAATTAAATTATTTAAGATCCAACAAATTTTAAATGCTTAAGTGGGTATTCCAAAACCCAATCAACTTACCAGGTGCAAAGGACCGGCGCAGGCTGACGGCTCAAAGACAGGCGAATCGGCTCGACCAGAAAGATGAAATCAGCTCGACTCGCGCGCGCAGGACGGCTCGGCAGGCGTTGGCGCGGAGCGATCGACTCACGGAGAAGGGACGCGGGTCGAAGGCGAGGCGCAGCTGTTCTGGTCGGGTACGGGTGTGCGACTCGGGTTACGGAGGCATGGCACGGTTGGGCTTCGCAAGCTTCGATGACCGGTGCTCGACGTGCGATGGCGTGGCTGAGCGAGTGGCTGGCGACGTGGCTGATTTTGTGGCGGCAGCTGGCGAGAGAACTCAGGCGGACGGCTGGAACTCGGCGTGCGGCGGCTGCAGAGCGAGCGGCTGGGCGACAATCTGGCGCTCGACGTGCGGCGACTGCGGAGCGAGCGGTTGTGCGACAATCTGGCGTTCGGTGTGCGGCGGCTGCGGAGCAAGCGGCTGGGCAATGATCTGGTGCTCTGCGTGCGACGGCTGCAGAGCGAGCGGCTGGGCGACGATCTAGTGCTCGACGTGCAGCGGCTGTGGAGCGACTGGCTGGAGATGGTGGTGGCGACGTGCGGCGGCTAGGGTTTCCTTTCCCCTTCTTCTCTCTTTTTTTTTCTCTTGTGCACGGGTTCTAAGGCTCATTTATATAAAAAAATAACCAAATATTAATTTCCCTTTTCCTTTTCCTTATTGTATTTCCAAAACAACCCAACCTCCTCTCTCCTCATCTAAATCTCACCAAATTTTCCTTTTTCTCTTCTTTTTATCTTTTCCCAAATAAAACTCATAGTCTCTCCCCTCAACCAACCAAACATCTTTATTTTAACAAACTATATTATATTTTTTTCATAAGTCAAAACATTATTCTCATAATTCAATTGTTAAGTCCTTAAGTCCAAGATGCCCCCAAACATACCTAGCCAATACAAACATAAATTCCAACTTAACAAAATTCGATATTTTAAACTTTCCAATAAAATCAAATCTCCATAAGATAAAATCTTCAACATTTAAATAACACCCAAAATCTCAAAATCGTACTTAAGATAATAATATTAAATTCCTAAATTTTTGGGACGTTACAATTCTTCACCATTTTTTTCACCATTTTTTCACCAAATTTCAGAGAGGTTTCAAAGGTTAGAAGGCTGATAAAGGAAGAAGAAGTTCAAAAGATGTATGTTTAAGAAGACAAGGAGTTTGCAAGACAAACTTCTCTATAGTTCATTAAGCACAATTCTGGTGTTTTGATCGGTTTAAGCTACATAAAACGAATTAAGAGGTGAGGTTTAAATTTACTAAAAGCTAATTCATTTTTGAAAATTTTTTTATGAATAAATCTTGAGCAAAGCTGATGTTCATTGGGTGAATTTTGACATAGAAGACAGGGCAGATTGTTTTCACGCGAAATTAGGAGATTTCTGGTTTTATTAGTATTTCAGGGTGTACCGGTTGAGTTAGAATCTCTATATTGATATGATTTGAAAGCTTATTCAATTTACTACAACCTTCATGAAGAAATCGTGAACAAAAAACGACTGAAAATATGTTAAATTGTAGGGACAAGTTAAAGGGGATCGTGGTGTACGCGATTGTTGGAGTGGTTCTGTTTTGAGGGACGTCTGAGATTATACACAGGGAATCAGATTTACATGTCTTGAGGTAAAATTTAGAGGACCTCAAAGTGAAGATTTTGACATAAAGAACTCTTATTTTGGTTAAGTATTGGAAGAGTTATGATCATTTGAATGTCATGCTGCAAATCTGGAAAATTTTGAGAAATGTGTGGAATATGGTTTTATTTCTTAAAGTTAGACTTCTTAAGCATCATCTTTAGTGAGCCATATCAAGCATAACATTTGAAGATCATAATATTTAAGTTTCTAATACTTTTTTTTGGTGCTTTGGCAGGCCAAGAGGAAATAGGTCGAATTTACACACCCGAAAACTAGTCTAAGACTGTGAGTGACAAAAACAAGTTTTGAAAATTATTCTTTTTTAAAAAAACTGTTTCTTATAACTAAATGTTTAACATGCTTGACTACGAGTTTATAAATGATATATGATTTCTATTTTTAGTTTTCAAGTATGAGTTTCGAGCTTAGATCTCATAATGGAATCCACGTGTTAGCACGTAATTAATGAGTTCTGAAAAGTAGTTGAAATGGTATTTGTTTAAGAAAAGCATAGTTTAAGCAAGAATTACTTTAAGATTTTCGGTTTCCATAAACAAGCTAAGTAAGTTTGAGTTTATGCAAGATTAATATAAGTATACATGTTTTAATGTTTTCATATGCTTTCCATTGACTACATGACTGAGATCTTGAGCCTGAGGCTATAGGATATTGTGTGCACACAGGTTACGTTCCGTTGTTGACGTTGAGTGTACTCTGTGACAACGATGCTGTCGTGAGTGCTAGGCAAGCCCCACTACGACAAAGACGATGGGAGTGTTGGGCAGGCCCCACTACATCGTAGAACTAGTAAAAATTGGTTGTATTGGACGTGCCCTGCACAACGTAATGAAATCATGTTAGTTAAATAGTTTATAAACAGGAAATGTCTTGCTAGATTTTATAGATATACGTATTGAATGTTTGAAGGAGCTGTTTTCTGAAAATATTTACAGTTAACGATTTGTTTGTTAGATTTATAAGTTTTCAATGATTATCATGAGTTTTGAATTATAGTTTTAAAGTATTGTCACTCACTAGGCTTCATAGTTCACCCTTGCAAAATGTTTTACCCACTTTCCAGGTAGAGATCGAGTTTCCGATGCCTGATAGACTGCCTTAGTCTGCTGAAGATTCGATATCGATTGCGAGTACGTGGTTAGAGTTGTGTATAGAGTATGTTGTGTTATGATGTATATATCTGTATATGATATAGATACTCTACAGTTTGTGTAAGTTTTAGAAGTTGCGGTTGTGTAAACCTTTGTTGGTTATGTTTTGGTTAAGGTGTCTCTAGATTTACTTGCGGAATCAGTTATTTCTGGGCTACACTTCATGTATGTATATGATTAGTCTATGTTCCGCTTTGTTGTGTTGCATGTATAATAGTTTATATACTAGATTAGCAAGTTTATCATGTTAATGAATTCAGCAGAGTTGACAGATATCGGTAAAGAAAATCGTTGTCGGTCGGCTTCATGTCGTCTTTTCGTCTAAGCTAGCAGGTAGTCTGGGAGAGGGTGTGACAAACAATCGTTTTCACAAGCATGAATCTTTTCATATCATAACTCAAATACTTTTAAGAACTTCTTTACTGCATAAGTAGATTTTCGGATAACATTGTTAGGAGGTAGCATATCGTTCAAAGACTCTAAAAGGCTTGTGAAACTTTTATCGGTCCAATCGTTAGTAGCCTTTATCTTATATATTGATACCACAACTGACAATCTTCTATATTTTGTACAATGAGGATATAATGAAGTGTTTGCATCTATGACCTTTTGATTAACATCACTATTTATGAATGGTTCATCAACTTTTTCGTTGCTCATGAAAGAAGTACTACAAAAGGGTTGACCATCAAACATACACTCTACCAATACTTCTTCACCATGATGGTATCAAAACCTATAAGTAGGATCCATACCTTTTATAACTAAATGTTCATATACAACATCAAAGGTTTGATGATTCATGTTCCTACATGTCTTGCATGGACATGAAATTTTGTCTACTCCACCCAACGTGTTCTCTACTTGTTTCACAAAGTTTCATGCTCCCCTCAGATATTATTGGTTGCTCTATTAGAAAGATCCAAGTTTGCAATTAATATAACTAACTATATTAATCTATTTTAGTTAGCTAAAAATTTATTCCCTTACCTGTTCAAATGAACCCAATCTTTTTGAAACATTATATCTTCAAATTATTGCTATAAGAATGTGAAATATAATTAAGAACCAACTCTACCCAAAGAGAAATTGATAATACTAGCATGCGAAGGTAACATCAACAAAGTAATAATCACCATTAACACCAATAGAGTAATAGTCACCATCACCATTTAAAAAAACTAACATTACAATGACAAATAAGCAAAGACTAAAAAAAAAAAATATCTTAACCAATAATATGCAAATATCCACATTTATGCACAAATAAAAATCCATGAACTTTAAAAATAATAATGCTTGAGAGGTTGAGATCTTACCTTAACTAGAAGCTTAAAAAAGATAAAGATTCTTCAACCCAAACTTCAATGTTACCAATCCAGCTCGATCAATGGTAAGAGATTTAGTTTCTGGATCTAAGTTGATATTAGTTATAGTTGAGGGACAAGGCTACAATCAGAACACAAGAAAAGTATCATATGGTTGTAACTTATAAAATAATTTTTTTACCTTGGCTTTCTTTTACAACTCAACCACAAGTTTTTCTCTCTCTCCTGACCTCTTCTCTATTTAAGAAATCAGAAAAGGAAAAATTATAAGACTTTAAATTCAAGTGCAATCATGATATCTAAAAGAATAATACAAAATAAGTTACAGAACTTCCATAAAACTCACAACATGCATTTTTATCCAATAAAAAACTAAAATAAAGGAGAACATAGAATTTTGCTGAAGCAAGACAATGCCTACATCTCACTGTTAGGTTTTACTTTAATCATAATACCATCAGCTCCACCTAAAAGACTAAAATAAAGATGCCTCGTAAATTATGTTAATAATGCATTTAGTACCTTCCTCTTGATGTTCTAAACTAATCAAAATATAAATCTTTTTAGTACACCATATGAACAACCATGAGAATGCAATGTCCACAATAAATATCTGGTGAGTTGCTTTGTTGTGCTATTAAGAATGTTTGTGTGTGTGTGGTTTTCTTGATCTTGCTTTTTCGGTAGTATGTGAATGCTATATATTACTACTTTATCTGTAGCCTTTCTTTGCTTTTCAATGCCAGAAATAAGATAGAAAAAAAAAACTCACCATAAATAACCTACTAATATATTCATCACAAACATCAAATAACCAGAAACAGAAACAAGATAGACGAGTCAAAGAATAGACAAATTAGGCTGACGATAAGATGATTGAGCATACCAAATGAAGATGGATTGATCATTCGAAAGAGCCCTCTGCGTCAACTTATGCTACTATACCTTATTATTTCGAGATAGGTAAGGCTTGGGGACTTAGAGAGATTGGAGAACCCCTTAAATATTAGCTTGACCTGAAGGAGCTTAGAATGAAGGTGATGGTTGAAGACAGAAGAGAACGGAGAAGATGAGGTCGATCGGAGATATGGTTGGAATGAGGAGAACGGAGAAGAAGAGAATGAAGAAGATCGATGAGGTCAGAGATGTGGTTGGAATGAAGAGAACAGAGAAGAAAAGAACGGATCGAAGAAGATGAGGTGGATAGGAGATGTGGTTGGAACGAAGAGAATAAGAAGAAGAGAACAGAAAAGATCGATGAGGTCGAAGATGTGGTTGGAACGAAGAGAACGGAGAACAAGAGAAAGGATCGGAGAAGATGAGGTCGAAAATGGCCAAATGAGGTTGGAATGAAAAAGGTTGGAACAAAAGGTCAGAGATGTTGCGCCATTTCGTGAGAAGAGAGTCGTACGAAGGAGAAAAGAGAATCGTCCCAAAAATTAGGTTTTCTTTTTTCATTACCCCGCACGTTTTTCTTTTCTTTTTTAATTTTAATCCCCGCACCTTTTTCTCTTCTCTTTAATAACATTATATAATACATGTTATTAAAAAATGTTATTAAAAGGCTAATTTGCTGTAATGTGACTGGCGTGGATACAGATACAAGTGAAGATAGAATGATAGAGCTTGAAAAGAAGATCAACATACTCATGAAGGTTGTTGAAGAAAGGGATTACGAGATTGCATATCTCAAAAATCACATCAAGAGTCGTTATGTTGCAAAATCAAGCCATACATATATGGTCAAGAATACTAACAAAAGGAAGGCAGCTATGCAAGAAAGTCAATCATAAAATTTGATCTCAATGGCATCGTTGTTTGTTCAGCAGTTGCAGGAGATGATTGCAAACTCCATCAAAACTCTATGGTGGACCTACTCAAACTTTCTCTTTGTATTCCAAGCCATATACGAAGAAGATCGACAATCTTAGGATGTCGAATGGATACCAACCATCCAAGTTCCAACGGTTTGATGGAAAAGGCAACCCAAAACAACATGTCACTCATTTCAATGAAACATGCAAACCTGGTAGTACACGAGTAGATTTGTTGGTAAAATAGTTCGTCCAAACTCTTAAAGAAAACGCCTTCGACTGGTAAATCGACCTGGAACTCGAATCCATTGATAGTTGGGAGCAGCTTGAGAGAGATTTTCTCAACCGCTTCTACAGTAGTCGGCGTATCATCAGCATGATGAAGCTTACAAACACAAGACAACGAAAGGGAGAGCAAGTCATCGACTACATCAACTAATGGAGAGCTCTGAGTCTTGACTGTAAGGATCGACCCACAGAACTATCTGTAGTGGAGATGTGCACCTAAGGCATACATTAGAAACTTCTCTATATTCTGCAGGGAATAAAATCTTGCACGTTTGAAGAGTTGGCGACTTGTGCCCATGATATGGAACTGAATATTGTCAACAGAGGAGTAAAAGATTTCTTGGTTTAAAAAATGTGGAGTGATAAGAATGAAATCGATGACACTAAAAAGATTGCAAATACTATCATAAATGAGTCTATGGTTGTTCATGCAACTTCTTTGAAATCTTTCTCTAAAAGAAAAGAAACAAAAATTGAAAGATTGCATGATTGTGATGAAAAGCGATGCCCAACTCTTAAAGAAAGACAGAAAAAAGTTTATCCATTTCCTGACTCTGATGTTGCAGACATGTTAGAGCAGCTGCTAGAGAAACAACTTATTCAACTGCTAGAATGCAAACGACCAGAAGGGAATGTAGATAATCCTTATTGTAAGTACCATCGGGTCATGAGTTACCCTGTTGAAAAATGTTTCGTGTTGAAGGAGTTGACTATAAAGTTGGCTTATGAAAATAAGATCAAGCTAGATATTGATGAAGTAGCTCAAATGAATCAGGTTGTAGTCAATATGATTTCAAGTGTTCCACCATCAACACAATTTTATGATCAAAGAAAAAGCTTAATTCAGTTTCAGACTTCCGAACCTATAGTTGTCCAATTCCAACAAAGGATCATGACAATAGACTCCCAAAACAAAGAAGAGCATGTTAAGGATGATGGCGAAGGATGAATAGTCATAACTCGTTGAAAAAGGAGACAACCAAATTCAATTCAAAAGAAGTCATCATTCCATCAAAAGCATGCAAAAGGAAACATCTTCCAACAAAAGAAGAAAAAAAAAGAAACAAGAAGATGTGCAAGCCTAAGCCTATCAAAGAAAAAGACGAGGACTTCCTCCAACCTTGACGGTCGATAACTTTGACAAAATTTCTCACAAGAAGCTTCTTTGATGATCGTCTATAAGAAGTATTAGAAGTTAGCATAGTAGAAGTCGACAACAATTATGCATCTTCTGAAGAAGTCGACACTACAAATGAAATTAAGCAAAGAACTTCTGTCTTTGATCATATCAAGCCTTCAACTACTCAATCTTCAGTATTTCAAAGATTGAGTATGGCCACAAAAGAAAAAGAAAACCAATGTCCAATGTCTAATTTTATCAATGTTAAGTCTCAATTCTCCCATTAAATTCATTGGTAGAAAAAATTTAATTTGATTCAAATTTACTTTTAGCTATATTCCAAATTATTTTTATTAAAAAAATCATGAATTAAAATCAAAACTCACTGCAAAATTGACATTGGATTGTATCCAAACTTCATTTTTATCAAACTTAATGTCCAAATGCATAGTGTGATTAATTTGACATATTAAGTGAAGCTAAAGTCAAGAATAAGGTCACTTGTATTTTTGGTTTCTGCTTATAGTCTTTTAGATTCATCCACCCATACACTTGCACGAATCTCGAAAAGGGGGCATTTGTTGAACAAAAAATTTTGACCAATTAAATGACGCTACATCATCACACATCATCATAGCAAAACTATGATGATTATAATTTGATTGGAATTGAGTAGTCAAGCTTTCTCATATTCAACCTAGTTCAAGCCCTTGATAAAAAAATTGGGTCAAAGAAATAATGGGTCCGAACCCACCAAACAAGTAGGCTTGAGCCTGAACCCACCATGCAAATGGGCCCAAGCCCAAGCCACCAGGCAAATGGGCCCAAGCCCAAACCCAAGCCTAACAAGTAAATGGCCCCAAGCCCACCTAAAGCTCATGGAATTTCTCTATAAATAGAGACTTTTGTCATCCATTTGGGGATCTTAGGTTAAAGGAGGAATTGAAGCTATGAAAAATTGAAGGTATGAAGAATTGAAGTTTCAAACTTCTAAAAACTCTCAAGACGTGCAAGTTCTTATCAATCTTCATCATCTTCTGAAAGATTGAAGACTTTTAAATTCTAGAAGATTGAAGCTCAAATAGACTTTTAAATTTAAACATTTTAAAAGGTAATCCAAACAAACTCGATGATTGACTATAACATAACAATTTTTCTTTAATGTGATAGCACCAAGCTGTTGTTGGAGCTATGCTGCAATGTCAATTTATGCAGTTTACTCATTTTACATTTGTAGACAAGATATAAATTCTTCCAAAGAACTAGACTTTTTTTTTCGAATAAACCAATTCATTTGAGATCTTGTTGATCAAGTATTTTTCTTATTCAAAGGTCAACCTTTTATGTCTTTTCGCATTGAGAATTCTTTGCATATGAAGAGATGTCAAGGAACTGCTTACTTCTTGAATAGATTTTCTACGTCTATATAGAAACATTGGTTTATTAAGGATATGCAAGAAAAACACATCAAATTGTTGATTTATTGCCGGATAGGGCTTAGAAGAGATAATTGATTATCTAATGAATTTTTCTATTCTAATACTACATTCGAGAATCATCGATATTTACCAAATCTGTTCCTATCTAAGAGAAAACTTTTGAAACAATCTAGAAAGACCACTTACTTAGGAATTAATTTCATAGGTGTTTTCTTTGACACCAAAATATTGTAAGATGAGGTGGTTTGTATCGTAAGATTAGTTGAGAAAATATGTCCGGACACTATAGATGTAAAAGAAAAAGTAAAAAAAAAAAAAAAGAAAAGAAAAAATCGAATAAGACCGTTGAATCAATAAGAAAGAATTAAATACACTTACTATTAGAAACTCCAATCTCCAATGAAAGGCTTGGAATAGGACAGTTTGTCAATTATAGAGTATCAGGTGCATTATGCAATTTTCCATCCTAAACTCACCGACTCTACTTGCTTCTTCTTCTAGCATAAGACGTAGCACAATTCCTTGCCACCGATCAAGACCCATTTCTTAAATACCACTTTTCTTCACCTCGCAATCTCAGTCTATAATTCCCGAAATCAGAGACCCAATTCGAGAAAAATTCATATGAACGCCAGGCAGCTGTTCCTCTTGATCTTCACATTCACAACACTTTCCTCACATTAATCGGCTTAACCAAAGCAATGCTAACCCGAAGGCCTTTAATGGAGTTCTTAATCGGTTTCAACTCGGAAACCTGGAAAAGAAGAATAACCCGATGGTTTTCCAGCGATTCAGGGAAGAGATTCGGAGCAGTATGGGGTAATGGCGATTTCGGGAGGCTGGGGCTTGGTAATTTGGATTCTCAATGGAGCCCTGTCCCCTGTTGTTCTGCCTTCGATCGAGAAATGCTCAAGGATATAGCTTGTGGCGGTGCTCACACTCTGTTCTTGACAGGTTCTAAACTTCCCTTCTTTGTAGTTTTACGGCTTGGTTATGGGATTTGTAGTATTATGTATCTGTTATCTATTTGAGGGACATTGTGTTACGTTTCGAGTCCCGCAGATGTTGAGAGCAATCTCCTATGTTTGTGAAGATGTCAGATGTGTACGAGTAAAAGCTCACGAATTATACCCCCTCCTTTGGCAGAATCTGGACGGGTTTATGCTACTGGTCTTAATAATTTTGGGCAGCTGGGAATTTCAGATGAAAAGAGCTTTTCTATTGTAGGTTATCTTATTCTCCATCATCATTATCTACAGTGATAGTTTTTGGTTTCTACATTTTGCACAATTTGAAGAAGCAATTGATCCTGCAGTTTTTGTATGAGTTTTCCCTTTCTATCTTTCTCCTATTGTGGAGTCCTCTTGTAGCCATCTTATGTTTTCCGGTCTTGTATTTCTCTTATGAGTTTTGTACGAAGAACGTTAATTATCACTCATCAGCATTGCATCTTGATGCAGGAGCCTGTTGAGGTTAGAATTCCGAAAGAAGCTATGCATATTTCAGCTGGATATAATCACTCTTGTGTTATTACAGGTCTGCTATGCAGTTCGCTTGTTTTGTTTAAGTGGTGACTATAAATGAACTGTTAACTTCGTTTAGAAGTAATTTAATTTGTATTGGTTAGCTAAAGTCCCTAGTTTGTAACTTGGTAAAACAGCCTAGAAGCATATTGCATCCCTCTCAACAGCAAAATAAGATCTTATGACTCAATTCTTGTAGGGCTATTTTGAGGAAAGACTACCCTATTGGATATGAGGATAGAAGAATTTTGGATGAGGTTGATATATGTTCTGGAAATATTTGGGACATTGTGTGCGTGTGTGTGTTTTTTCCCTCCTTCCAGTGGTCTTCTTTCAATAAAAATTTTTGCAACTGTAATCTTTCCACCCATCATGTAAACTGAGGAGACATTTTTGTAGTTCCTATGATATAAAGAACATATCTTAATTTGCTGCCTTTTGTATATTTCTGTATAATGTTGAAATGACACATCAAATTTAAAGAATTACTGTTACAGTTAAGTTTCTTAAAAAATTTCTTTGATACCCTTCAGAAAAGAATCATCTGGGTGTGGGTAAGGTACTGTTGTATAATATGAATCATTCCCTAGTTAACTGCTTTTGGATATTGTTAATACTATTAATTATTATTTTTATTCTTTTATATAATTCTCAAAAAGCAATTATCCAATAACTTTCCTTTTTTAGCTTTTTTTATTAATTCATATTTTATTTCTTTATAGCTGATGGAGAACTGTATATGTGGGGGGTGAATTCAAGTGGACAGCTTGGCCTTGGAAAAAGTAAGCACTAGATTCTGAAAATATTCTTCTTGCGCTGTACAGTTCTGCTAATCTAAGAATCCCATTTGCAATTTGAAGTTTTTTGTAGGAATGAAATAATTAAATGGTCTCATTTGGTTGTTGTTAGTCCTCCAACTGTAGTGGCGTATGCTAGAAAGGGTGGGAAGGGAATTGACACCTGGAAACTTGTTGATGGGAAGGGGAATATGATACCTGTATATGTGAGTGAAGTGTGGGTATTAATGTTAGATAGATGGGAGTGAAGTGTGGGTATTAATGTTAGATAGATGGGAGTGAAGTGTGGGTACTAATGTTAGATAGATGGGAGTGAGTGTGGTATTAATGTTTGTGAAATGAAACAGTAGATTATTAGGAGAGTTTACTAGTAATCAGAATTGGCTGGGAGTTTGGTTGTTTTTTGGGTTATCTTGTTATTTTGTGCTCTTGTTATCTTAAAAAATAAATCAATATAAAGAAGGTTGTACTGTCATACAGAGTCAGCTAAAGCGGTACACCTACCTACGAAAGTAGATAGCTTAGATGGGATTGTAATTAAGAGGGCTGCTTTGGGCTCAGATCATTCGATTGCTGTTGCTGGTATGAAATCCTACGACAATTCAGTTTAGTAGTTTTACCATTTTTCTTGTTTTCTTTTTGAACTTGGAATTTATGATATTATATTTCTCTTGGTGTTTATATTTTTTACCAGATGGAGGTGAAGTCTTTAGTTGGGGAGATGGACGATCAGGTAGATTGGGTCATGGGCATGAGTCAACATTTTTGGGTTTTCTAAAAAGTACCAGGTACTTTAGTGGAATTATACTTTTTTCTTAAAGAAGTGATAACAGAGAAAAAAAACATCCGGTACGATACGGATTTGCCATCTCCCTTTCCTTTCTCCTCTATCCCACGGAAAAGAAAATAAAAGAATAAATTTGCATTTGACCAAGCTCATCTTTTTTAGCTTATTATATGTAGTTATTATTGTCTTTGAATTTTCTTTGGATCTATATTACATCAGCAAATAGATCCATATTACATCTTATGTTGGACCGGTATGACAACCCTAGAGGGAGATGAATAGGGTTTAATTAAACTTTTTAATAAATATGTCCAAATTAAACTAATTAGATAATTTTTAAATTAAATAAAAAAAACTTTAGCTAATTTATGCTAAATAACAAGATTGATAAAATGTATGTGATAGAGTATACAATCAATCTCAACTAACAAGAATATGTAACTAAAATTAAATGCAAAAATAACTAGAAAAGAGTTAGAGAAGAAACGATGCAATTTTATAGTGGTTCGGTCAAACTCGTTCTACATCCACTTTCCTAAACACCTTTTGGGATTTTAATTGAAAACCTTCTTTTGACTTTTTCCACGGATTAGAGCCGAACTACTACTTACTTCTTTTTCAAGTTCAAGAGCAAACCCGATCCTATCCACGGGTTAGGATCCAACCATCACAATAAATTGATGCTTTAAATCACACATAAAAAAAAATAAAAAAAAAAACTCTCTAAAAAGAGTGAGTATACAATTTTGAGCTCACAATAATTAATCCTCACAATACAATAAGAATTCTCTCAAGGACAAGATGAAAAAAATGAAAATCGGAAGCTTTAGGGAGGATAACTTTTGCAATTTTTGAGGATTATAAAGTTAAACAAAATTGTTAAAAATTTGGGAAAAATGAAGTATTTAAAAAGAGGGGAAGATATTGAAATCCAAAATCATATTGGGTTATTAGATGTAAGTAAAAGAAAAGTGAATGGTTGAGATTTAAACTCAATTAGCCGTTAGACACAAACAATAATGTAATAATATATTCTTTTTAAATTTTTTTCTTAAAGCCCAATAAAAACAAGTCCACCGTCTTTTTTAAAAAATTAGCCTTTGGACACAAAGATAAATAGTAATACTAAACTCATTTTCTTTTTAAAGCCTATCCAAAAATCACATGTGCGTTACTCCTCCATTTCTTCAAGTGGCTTTTCCTAATTGATTATTTGGCCACCGCATCACCATCTCGGGTCTTTTTTCGTTAAGCTTCTTTTTGCAATATTTTCTTTGTTTGAACTCCGTTTTAGGTGATTCAAGAGACATTAGAATCATTGTTCTGAGCTCTACGGTATGGACTTCAAAAATAATAAAATTGTCAATAAAAAATTTAGATACGTTTTCATCAAAACATTAATTAATTAAAATTAATTAATTTGAGATTAAGTGCTAAAAGGGCAACATCTAATTGTTTGTTTCTTGTGTTCTTATGGCTTGTATATGCTTTTGTAGTGAACATACACCCAGGCTAATTAAAGAACTTGAGGGGATCAAGGTAATGTTTCCATAGTGACCTTTTTTCATCCCCTTTAGGTTAACAATTTTCTTAATCCTTTTATTCGTTTATTTATTTTTATCAGGTTAAACATGTTGCAGCAGGGATGCTGCACTCCGCTTGTGTAGATGGTTGTTTCAATTTCATTCCTTTTTCACTTTTATGGTAAACGTTGTTTCTTTTGGCGCATTGTTTTACTAATGCTTCAGAAATTTAACAGAAAATGGAGCTGTTTACATATTTGGTGAAAGGGCAACAAACAGAGTGGCAAGTTCCAATTCCACATGTGAATTGTGTGTGTGTATGTGTGTATCCGGTAAAGCTACATTTTGCATGATGTAATTGCATATTAATTATGAATGATATGATATAGAGCTTTGGTGAGGCAAACAAGGCAACGACACCATCAATGATCAGCACACTCTTGGGCTGCGAAGAAGTTGCCTGTGGTGGTTATCACACGTGTGTCCTAACAAGTAACTTTATCCTTTTTATTGTTTTGAGAATTGTAATTTTTCCTGAAATGTAGTTTAATAAACTCTGGAAACCAGATATTAGCTGATTCTTGCGTCTTTTGGAAAAGATTTTTGTTGATCCCTCTTAGCATAGAACTTGGCTTTCCTCCGCATCTTTGTGTAATTTAATGTACTAGCTGACCTGGGCATTATATTTATGAATGACGTTAAAAGGTGTACATTGTGACATTGATGTATAAATATAGGTTTTTTCTTTCATCTGAGCAAGTTATATGTTAGAATTATTCTTAGCCAGTAAACAATCATATATAAAGGTGGTCATAAGTGAGTTAATATAATTTCTCTGATGTCTTTGCTTCATTTTTCTATTGTTTCATTATTACATTCAACAATAAAGTTGGATAAGCTGGTGTTTCTTTGTGTTAGTATGAACATGTTATTGGACAGCCGTGTGCATGGGGATTGATCTAATTTTCACTATGGGCTGCTCATATTTTGTTTTAATGATGGATGACTCCATATGATTTTGAAACTGAGACGTGTAGTTCTTTTATTCATCAGAAAACTTATTTGAGATTCTGAACATGGTCTTCATCTTCAATTTTTTTTTGTTTATCTGTTACAGAAGGTGGGGACCTGTACAGTTGGGGTTCGAATGAGAACGGTTGCCTTGGGAATGGGTATCCCTCACTTCAATAATATTTTGTAGTTAGGACCTTTTTTCTAAGTTTGGAGGCTCAGTAGTTAAGGTGTTGTATTTGTGATATCTGGTTATTCAGGTCCACAAGTGTCTCTCATCTCCCTGAAAGAGTTGAAGGACCCTTTTCAAAATCTCCTGTAAGCAAGGTAGGAGCTTAACGTTCTTATATCAGAATTACTTGAATGATTTGATCAATACTTTTCCTTTTTGAAACTTCAATTTCTTTCTAGTGTGAAGACGAATTCTTAATGGCTTTCTCCCTTTAACTATTGTAGAATCTGAAAAGACCAAAAGAAAAGGAAAATTAATTCATACATGTTTGTCAAAAGATAATTTTCCAAAAAAAGAAAAAAAGAAGAAAAAAGAACAAGAAAAAATAGAAGGGTTCATATTTTATTTATTATTTTAATACAATTTGTTTGTTTATGGGCTGTTTTCAAATATAGCAACAACCACAATATTCACAAATATAACAAAATGACATTACTTATTATTGGTTGACACGGATAGATGTCTATCAGCATCTCACTTTGATAGCAGTGATAGATGGTGAAACTTTGCTGTATTTGTAAATATTTTCAATGTTAGCAGTTTTGCTATTTTGAAACAATTACCCTTTATTTATTATAATTTATTCTGTTCAATATGTTTAATATTCATGTTTCTCAGGTTTCTTGTGGATGGAAACACACAGCAGCTATCTCAGGTAAGACCTCAAATGAAACTTGAAATATAAATTTAAGCTTCAAGTTTCTTATTTCTTGAAACCTCCTTTCACGTTAGGTGAGGTTTGCAGATTCTTGTGTATCCATATAAAAGTATGGTTTAAAAACTAAAAATTATAATTTGATTGGAACAGGACTCGGATTTTTTTCTTTTTTATAATTTTTTTCCATTTTTTCTTTTATAATGGTCTTACACTTCCATTGATAAAAGGCTCCGAAAGGGCCAAAACAGCCTGGGCTAGGAGACTGAGGGACAAAGTATTGGTGGGTATCCTTTTCTCAAAAGTAGGCATTGCAAAATGGTCCTTTAATTTCACATTGTGATCATATTAGTCTCCTTGAAAAATCCGTTGGTATTCCAATGGTGGGGATGCCTTCTCTTTTCGAGTTGACACAACACGAAATTGAGATCCAATCAAGAATGGTGAACCCATAAAGTCCAAACGGGTAATTGGTCCAATAAAATGAAATTGAGATTCGATAAAAAATAGTGGAACCCTAAAAAGGCACATCTTGAGGAGGCATGTTGAGAATTCGAGGGTGCTAGAGCAACCTAGTTGAGGTGTCCCGATACGCCTACTGATTCTTAGGTTTCTCGCATTGCTATTTAATTGAGATGGAACCATGTGTTAACTGATACTTTCGTAGGTCAAACTCCAACGAAGACATTCAATATGATGATTTTGATGAAGGCTTGGCTCCAATCTCAAGCTTGATCTTATGGTTCTCGACTCTGGCGGGAGGAAAAGTCTTTGGATAATTCTGAATGCATTATGTTAACATAATCCCTAAGGACTCTGACGTTTGGACTTAAACTGAATTAGGGCAGCCAACATAAGTCACTTCTCTATCCATGCCTAAGCCTTACTTTAAGTTGTTGGGTAGTGGAATCACGCTCTTGCCAATGCCACTGCGTCTTCATAGCATGCACGAAACATGGCTACATTGGGTGATTCTGTTGAGAACATCACAACTTGTCCAGCTTTTACCCAATACAATTTGACCTTTGGTTAAAGCTCTGCTGATTCCAGCCAAAACACATCTCACCTACTCACTCAGCTCTTTCGAACAGATTTCTTCTGATTTTTAAATCCAACTTTGCTCGACTGGGTTCCAGAGCTCATTGAATTTGCTCTCTTCGGCCAATGAAATCTGAAAATAACAGCAAATGCTGATTTGAAATCCCTCCTTCCAGAGGGAAATCTTGTTCCCATCCCCCAATTTGGTAGCAAGTATTTGACCAGAAGAACCTGTTTGAGCTTTAGCAATATGTTTTCAGGGGCTATACACACCTTTCCATGTCTACAAATAATCTTAAATGATCAATTAACCCAAGAGCTTAAGTTAGTGGATAAGGCAAATTTAATATAATATTTAACACTCCCTTCACTTTTGGGTTTGAAATATCAAGGAAGATCCAACAAGTAGTTTAATGTTAGTTTCATGCTGAATTGAACCTGCTACAGTTTGCTTTTAGGTTCGTAGACAGAAATTTGTTTACTTACTAGTTACTACTAGGGTGCATGTCTCTGCTTCACTTTTGTGATGTGTACTATTAGTTGACAATGGAGTTGACAAAAAAAAAAACAAAGGAAAGAGTAAAGAAGAAAGAAACGGAAATTAGTGGCAGAAGGAAAGTAACAAAAGGTCTAGTAGGATATTTAAACGGTTGTGTAGAACATTGTGTATTTAAGTTGTACTAAGTTTGTGGTTAAATTGAATCAGGTGGCGCTATCTTCACGTGGGGCTGGGGAGGCTCTCACGGAACGTTTTCTGTGGATGGCCATTCTTCTGGGGGCCAGCTGGTGTGCTTCTCTTTTTCTCGTTCTTTCTTTTAGTTGTCACTGCCTTCTTATAACTCTGCTGCTCAATGAACACGGATAACCAAAATGATACCAAAATGATACTGGAACATAAAAGATGAAGCACAAGACAAATCAAGTAACTTGAATTACTTGGATCCTCTCTCTCTCTGGAAAACACTGAAGCTTAAAACAACTGAATCAATCCATACCTTCACACTAAAACTGCTTTTTATTATTATTATTATTTTTATTATTTTATTTTTACTTGTCAGTTTTGACTATCGTTTCAATTGTTTATCTGTATTGATTGGGCTTTTATGTTTACTTGATTGTTTTTCAAATTAGTGAATTAGAAAAAGCTTTTACCTTGCTTTATGTTAAAATTTGTGGATAAATGTAGTGGAAATTAAACAGAAGATAAAAAAATTCCACCAAAGTTGGGTTAATTTCAATCAAACTTAAAGTTCAGTTGTCAAGTGCTTCACTTTATCAGATTTGAGGTAAAAATATTAGTTCCCCTCTCGTAGAAAATAATTCTTTACAGAACATAAAATGTTTTCTATCATTTATATACTGTTTTCTGTGTTTCTCTACAAATACTTGGGTTTGGACTACATTTAGGACTCGTTCAGTGAACGTGATGTGTACTCATTAAGGATTTGTTTTTAACTTTAGGGGCATGGAAGTGATGTTGACTATGTGAAACCGACAAAGATCGAACTTGGAGAAAATGTGAAGGCAGTACAAGTCTCCTGTGGTTTCAACCATACTGGTGCCATACTCGAATACAAGTGAGTTTCTGAACTTTTAACCACGACATACATCCAAGTATAACAGTAATTGAGCAAGGCGTGTTCATAAATTTTCGGTCCAAAGTCATCACAGTCTGTATCATTTATATAAATACATCATCACCGGAAAATAAACTTGAAATTTGTATATGATATGCTTCTGGTGTCACAGAAATAATCATGGAATTGGGAGATTGCCCAATTCTGAGATATTTATTCGACATTCAATCTAGAATGGTTCTTTGCAGCTCAATTTCATGATGTTTTACACTCATTTGATTTATGCATTGCCTTGTGTGAACACCTCAATGATCTTTGTAATGTTCTTTTTATTTTCTTTCTTAAGTATCTGAAATGGTAAATTGATTTGTTTATTTGAAAATCCAAGAAAGAAAGAACTAATGAAGGAATGAAGTACTAATGAAAACCTTCCATCTAAAATGAAATCCTAGATAACTCCACCATAATTATCGTAAACTCTCAGTCTCTCCATGATTCTACTATGGCGAGCTGCTTGACGGAGGTGGCAGTGACAGCCTACTTGAAGGTAAGCTCCGAGTACCTAACCACGGCAAACGTGGGTTAGAAGAATAAGGATGAGAGGGAGGGGGAAAGCAGATATAACAAGAAAGAGAAGATGATAGGGAGAGAGATGAGATCATAAAATTTGAAAACAATTAAGTTTTCTATATCCGTAATTTAATAGTTTATATGGAGATGGTGACCTTCAGATTCCTTGGAAACTCACAAACCAAGGACGAACTACGGATATATTCAAATGCACATATTATTGAGATGGGGTTTTGCCATCCTATAGCAAAGAAATTTAGATATTAACTGTCACCTATTTTTTTCAATATTGTAAATATGATAACAAAATAAATAAAAATCTAAATCTCTTTAATCCATTTTTCGAAATTCTAAATTTGGAAAAATATCTTAATAGTGGGGATTGCAACTTGCATAATCTGTGTTCTTTTGTTTTGTTCTGTTCTTTTTTTTTTTTTTTTTTTTAATTTTCACTTTTTAGATATGTTTTGTATCTTTACTTTCTTTAAAAAAAATTAAACTAATTAACTTTTTTTTTTAATTGCTTAAATAATATTGTAGTTAATTTTTGCCTTTTTGTACTTGAATTAAAAACTAAAGCAATGTTTTTTATTTTATTGAAAGAGAGTTTTTGGTTTGGTACTGGTTGTGTGCATTTTTTTTTTATATCAATCCATATTAGCTTAAAGTATTAGATAGTAATTTGAGAACAATTAAATAACAATTGGTATCATTGATTGTTATAGTTAAACAATAATAAACATTATCAACCAATATTAGATCATAACCAAATAAAAATTAGATAGCAATTGATACTATTAGAACAATCAATATTAAATAGCAATCAAACAACTATTAAATAGTAAATATAGTATAAAATAACAATCAATATCAAATACAAATCAGACATTAATTAGACAACAATTAGTATCGTCAAAGACTAGTATATCATATTATAATAAAAAACAGTCAAAATCAAATGAAAATCAGTTCTAACAATTGCATAACAATCAAATTTCGATTAATTTTAATGATTTAACTGATGGAATACGAGACTTGTGCAGCAGAAAAACAAGATTTAACTTACTCTAATTGCATCTAAACAATTTAGAAATTAACATGCTACAAATTACCCTAATTAAACTGCAAATTACCCTAATTAAATGAAATTGGGGACAAAAGAAAAAACATACCTTTAAAAGTTTCAAATCCTCGTAGTTTCTTTACAAACACGAACCACCACCACTAATGTTGACTCGCTATTCTTCAGACTTATAACTGGATGGTGGAACTAGATAAGTAAAGGTATGAGGGAGAGAGATGGAAATTGAAGGAAAAATCAACCTTTGGTTTTACGAGAGAGAGGTGAAATGTTTTTGTGAAAATAAATTGAATAATTTAAAAAATTATCAAAAATTTTAGAAAATTATTTTTCAAAACCTTTTATAAAAAACTAACATGCATTTTGCATGTAATAACTTCACATCTGATTAACACCTCAAATTCCACTTATTCTTAGTGGGCAAGTGTTTATATCTTATATACACTTGTCCCACTAACTGTTGGGAGAATTATCCCACAAAATATTGGATTTTCTTACTAACTTTAGTCATTCAAGTCAAAGTCAAACTTCGACTTTCTTCGACTTTTTCAAGTCAAAAGTCGACATTTTGACTTTTTATCATTTTATCCGTCTCGACTAATTTCGATCTCCTGAGCATCAATCTGTATTTATTTTTTCGGAATTCAAAACATATTTGAATATAAAGCTAGTCAAGTTCAAAGTCAAAAGTCAACATTTTAACTTTTTACAACTTTCACTATTTTCATCAATTCCAAGCTTTCGAGTATGAATCTGCATTCATATTTTTTTTATATTTAAATCATATTTATATATAAAGCTCTATCTCAAGCTAATAAACAACGGCTATATCACATGTATTTGTCGGTTTTTTTTTTCTTACCTAATTTGAACTTTTCGAACTAATCTAACATACTGTTATAAGTTAATTTCATATGAGTTAGCAAGAAAACCTAATGGACCTATAAATCATGGCCTTTAAGAGTGTAAGAATAACCCCACAACCTGGACTACTCAACCCATATTATATGGGTTAGGTTAGGTTAGTATAAAATGTGGGTTAGGTTAGGTTGAAAATTTTGTTTTTTCGGGTTGGGTCAGGTCTCGGGTTGGAGGTTGAAAAATTTGATTCAAACCAACCCAATCCAAATTAATTAATTAATTAATTAATTATATATATATAAGATATATTTAAATTTAGTAAAATAAACTAAAATAATTACAACATATAGCAAAATTTTGGATTCTATCAATGATAGATATTGATAGACTTCTATTACTGTCTAGCAATATGACTGATAGAAGCATATCAGTGTTTATCATTGATAGGTTCATAAATTTTGCTCTGTTTTGTAAATGTTTTGTCAAATTTGCGAGTTTTGATAATTTTCCTATATATATATTTCATAAGAGTAAAGTTAGTATTAGGTCAGTCTCATCTTAGTCTCCCTCTCATCGTGCCTCAACCTCAAGTTTCCTCGCAACTTAGTCTCCTTTTGATTCTCCCTTCCTTCGAGTTCCGATGGCCATTCCTCTCAGCTCTCAATCTCCCTCCAATGATCCCTCGCAACCAACGGCTATCTGATTCTCTCCCTCTGTCCCTCACAACCGATGGCCATCCTCTCTACGGCCAGCGCTTTAAGGCTTCGTTTAAACTTTACCCTAAAGATGTTTTTTTTATTCAAATGGATGGGTTATTTTGATGGGCTATGGTGATTGTGATTTTGAGAAAATTAAAGTTTAAATTGATGGAGGTTATTGTATGGTGCAAAAATATGATAGTATAACAACATCTTCGTTAGAAAAGTGTTAATTGTAACTCCTTGTGGTGAGACTTAGCACGAGAAGAAGATGGATGTTTGTTATTGTATGCTTTACACTGCATTTTTTTCTTTTTCCTTTTCTTTTTGGGTTGTAGAAAATTAGTTTATTTGTAAGATTTCATTGTTGGTTGCTATTTACACTCCGTTGTGTGGGTGCTCTAATTTTAGTTTTTATACTTTTTTAGACCATGGAGAGCAGTAGTGGACAACATAGTGAAACTAGTCATAGTCCTAAACCTGGTCCTGCCCCTTCCATTAATAACGCAATAGAAACTGTGAGTTCAAGTAAACCACCACTACCAGATAAGAAGAAAGCTATAACCACTAAGAAGACAACTTCTACTATATTGGGATCACTTCACAAAGTTGGAAGATAATAGTTCTAGGTACCATTCAATTATTGTGATAAAGAGTATTGTTGTGATACTACCTCATGTGGACCTAGCACATTATAAAAGCACTTAAAAAATCAGTGTAAGAAGTAACCATAAAGGAAGTAGAAATAGGACAAACTACTTCAACTCTTCAGCCTTCCACTGGTGGAAAAAGTGGTCATAATTTTGTGAGTACTATTTTTGGTCAACAATTATGTAGTGAACTATGTGCTAAGATGATAATTGTTGATGAGTTTTCATTCAAGTTTATCAAGAATAAGGGGTTTAGACATTTTTATAGAGTGGCTTGTACTAAGTTTGACCCTCCTTAAAGAGTAACAATTTCTAAAGATATATATCAATTATATCTTGATGAAAAGAAGAAGTTAAAATCATTTTTAGTTAGCAATTCTCAAGGCCGGGTATGTTTTCTTTGCAAATTGTTAACTTTATGGTACTCAATTCACACTTCATTGATTAAGATTGGGTTTTGCATAAAAGATTTTAAACTTTTGTCAAGTTGCTAACCACCAGGGTGATACTATTGGAAAGTTCATTGAAAGTTGTTTATTGGAATAGGAGATCGATAAAGTCTTTTCTATAACTATTGATAATGCAAGTTCGAATGATGAGACAATTTCGTATATTAAGAAAAGACTTAGAAGTTGAAAAATCCCTAATCTTGGAAGGAGAATTGTTACACATGAGGTGTTGTGCTCATGTACTTAACTTGATTGTAAATGTGGAATTGAAAGAAATGTGGGCATGATTCTATTGCTTGTGTTCATAATGTTGCACGGTATGTTAGATCATCCTCTAAAAGATTGACAATGTTCAAAACTTATGTGGAGCAAGAGAAAATTGATTGTAAAACTCTTGTTTGTTTGGATGTTCCAATAAGATAAAGTTTTACATATTTTATGCTTGAGCATACACTTAAATTTGAAAAAGCTTTAAAATATTAGAGGAAGAAGAGTTGGATTACAAAGACTATTTTGTAGAAGATGAACATGGGAAGAAGAGGATTGTGTCACCAAGCTTTAAAATGTCATTAATAAGATTAGTGGTTCTTTATATGTGATTGCCAATTCTTTCTTTCATGAGGTGTGAGGGATTAATGATCTTTTATTGGTTGGAGCAACGAACATAACTCTATTTTGCGTAATATGGCTACAAATATGAAGTCAAAATATGTAACGTCCCAAAGTAAGGTAATTTTTTTATTTAATTACCTTAAGCTTAATTGTGATCTTGTGGAATTTATTTTGGGTGTTATTTGATTTAATTATGGAGTTGTTGATTTTGTAGAAATCAAACTTAATTAGATATTCTTCGGAAAATATTTATTTAATTAGTTGGAATTTGGTTGTTTTATATTTGATGAAGTTGGGAGAATTGTTTTGGAGGGAATTATGATTAGTTATATATAAGTATATAATTAATTTATTTTGAAGCTAAAATAATTATCTTATGAAGATAATATAATTAATTAAGATATATATTGTTTTGGGAAGATAAAAAGAAGATTTGATGGGAAGAGTTATTAAGGAGAGAGGTATTTGAGTTTTAAAAGCGATTTGGTTGGTTTTTAAATGAAGAGAGAGAAGAAGTTGGTTTATTTGGAAAAAATAAAGGAAAAAAAGTAAAAGTAAAAGTAATAATAATAATAATATTATTTTTTTATCTAAAAAGGGCTTCGATTTCCGTGCACCACTATTCACCATCTTCTTCTTCAAAACAAAAAAAAAATCCTATTTTTTTTAACCTTCACAAACCCTAGCCGCTGCAAGTCCGCCGTCCACTTTCGCTGCTCCCCGTCTTCTCCCTCCCTCCGGTCGACAGCCACTATGAAACACGGTTCGTTCAAGTTGTCGATCGTCGTTGTCTCCATCACGCTTCGTCTCTCCGCCGTACAGTTGCTGATTGTCGAATGCCATCAGCCATCCCTTCTATCCATCGACCATCACAAGAAGCATCGAGCTGGTTGCTTTCAGTTGCCGATCGTCTACGTGAACCCGAGCAGTTACTCCTCTGAAGTCCATTCCAGTCGACCTCCTACATTCGAGCTGCGCATGCCTGAGCAAGTCACCTCCTACCCGAGCCGATTCCTTCCTTCAGTCGAGCTGCTGCGCCTGCCTTCCCTTCTAGCCAAGCCATTTTAAGCCAATAAGCTTATTTTGGCTTTTTTTCACCTATTTTTGGTAAGTTTGAGTGGGTTTTGATTAATGCCTAACAAAGATTTAGTTTTAATTTTGGATTTTTTTAGGTGGAATTTCATTAAGATTGGGTTTTTGTTTTTGTTTTTTTTAAGGCTGGGTTAGAGTTATTGGAGGAACTGAGAACCTTATTTTCCCCTACTAAGGTTGAATTGGAATTCAACCTCCACGTTGGGTAAGTTAAATTGGTAGGATTATTTTTGGGTCTTTAAGTCACTGTTAATTAATTTATTGAACTTAGTATATTTTACCCTTACTATTTAGGATTTCATTGTTGGGAAAGATTGGCTATTGCTATTAGAACTTGGTTAAGCTAATCTCTAGATAAGAGGTTCTCCTATTAGACCTTCGCATTGAAGTGAGAGCTTGCATATAATTTTTTTCGTTATGCATTAACGTAGCTAATATGCATAATGTGTTTATGTTGATGATGACTGATAGTCATGACTGAATTTATGTTTATGATGACCGATAAAATGACTGAGTTATGTTAACAAGGATGATTGATGTTAATACGTGAAATATTAACCTCATGATTTAGAATGCTATGATTAATATTCATGCCATGCTTATGATGCTATGCTATGCTACATGCTATGGTAGGGTGTACTGTTAGCTTTAGCTATTAGAGTCATACCTACATGGGTGTCCCTCCAGATTACCACCTTTTATGACTATGTAACCCGACGGGATCATCGGTCCAGTATGAGATGATATGTTTACAAGTGATTCGACGAGATCACTCACAGCTCGATTGTCTTAGTGTTTTTTTCAAGTTCACTAAAGACCAGTTTTGTCCTAGGTGTTCCTTGTGTTCACCGAAGACTAGTTTTGTCCTAGGTGTTCCTTTGGGTTCATCGAAGATTAAAGATGTTCCTACAGAATCACAGATTGCGCGTGTTCGGGAACGTGGTAGTTTAGGGGTACCATTTTACAGGACTCTAATAGGAAATTAACAGACACTTAGCGGGACTAGTAGTAGGTCCCTTACTGAGTATATTTTTATACTCACTCTTTAATGTTTAATTTTTCAGGCAAGGGTAGAGGTAAGGGCAGAGGAAAGCTGGCGAATGACAAGAAGTGACTGTGGCGTGGCATAGGGAACATTTTTGCTTCCGCCTTTATGTTATTAGTTTTGATTTCAGTATTTATGCATTTTCATTTTTTACTCTTTTAAATCTAGATAGAGTTCGAGCTAGGATTTTATTTTTGAGATTTTTTTCTACTTACATTTGTTTATTTATGTTTTCAATGTGTATTTGAGGTTTTGATTATGAACATTTTTTTTTTCATTAGGACGTACCCAGCCTGAAGGCAACTTGCGCCGCAAGTTGCCAACCTTACTGCATCTGTCACTCAAGAAGACCTTATTGCAATGGAGCAGAGATACCAAGATATGCTAAGAGATGCATTGGCACTGTTTCATGCTGCCCAACAGACCTCGCCAGCCCTTGCTCAGGCCCCAGTGGAACCCTAGAGCATGTCAGACCAACTGTCAGCAGAGGCTACATATCTGAGAGATTTCATAAAGTACAACTCCAAGATGTTTGACAGGAACTATGGTGAAAATTGTGGCGAATGGTAGAGTGTTATCGCAGTACAAGAGAAGAAGAAAAGAAAAATATTCTTTAGAATTGAGGAATGTTGTTGATCGGTATTTATCTAACCCTTGTGAGGAACTAAATGATCAGTACAACCCCAAGATGTTTGACATTATATAATTTTGTTTTTGTGTTTTTAGATAATATCAAATCCTCCATCACATCATAAACATGATCTATGAGTTTGACAATTTTCATGGTAAGTTGAATACTAAGGGTTGGTTTGGTTTATTGGTAAAGAGGGTGGGAATATCATTCTATTTTCATTAAGTTTTGAAGGAGTATCATTCTATTTCCATTAAGTTTTGAAGGAGTACTTTGTTAAATGATCATGTAAGAAGTTTAAAAATCGTATGGAAAGTTAGCCGATCATATAAGAAGAAAACGACCGTTTGAAGGTAGAAAGCTAAACAATCGCATAAGAGAGTAAACGATCTATAGAAAGCTAAACGATTGTGTAGAAAGTTATGGAAAGTTAGCCGATCGTGTAAGAAGTAAACAATCGTTTGAAGGTAGAAACCTAAACAATCGTGTAAGAGGGTAAATGATTGCAAGCTAAACGATCGCGTAAGAGGGTAAACAATCGTATAGAAAACTAAACGACCGCGTAAGAGGGTAAACGATAGTATAGAAAGCTAAATGATCGTGTTAGAGGTTGAACGATCGTATAGAAAGCTAAATGATCCTGTAGAAGGTTGTAGGGTAAACGATCATGATAACATTTCGTCAATTCATTTATTTTATATATTCAAACTACTTACTTGGTATGTTTTGTGAATTTTCAGGACAAATTTGAATACCTGGGATGCTTGAATGGATTTTATAAGTTGTTTATATTTGTCTTCTCTTATGTTTAAGAAGTTCTTTATTACTTCATTATTGAAGTTGTATTTTATGAATATTTATGGATAATGTTTGGAATGTTGAACTTTTATGGATGTTTGAAACTTTGAATTTATGAATGTTGAACAAGTACAACAATTTCAAACTTTACAAACATTAGGAATGAAAAAGAAAACAATACAACCCTACATCTCAACCCAACCAACCCGTATGGGTTGGGTTGGGAAATTAATTCGGGTTATTCGGGTTTCCAACCCAACCAACCCGAAAATATGGGTTGGATTGAGAATGTCCCCTAACCCAACCCATTTACACCCCTATTGGACTCCAACTATTCGAGATTAACTGATTAAATCCTTTTATATCGGGCTAATCAACATTCGTTAACTAATGGGTCATTCCACTAAAGTCCCGTAGTTGCAATATCCTCACATTAGAAGAAATTTGGCCTTTAATGTCGGTTGGAAAAAATGAAAACGAAGCTTTAATGTCGATTTCAAAAAGCGGATGTCTAATGTCGGTTTAAAATCGACATTAAACATCCACCTTTTGAAAAGCGACATTAAAGCTATGATAATTTTTTTTGTTTTTTTATTTTATAAGAAATTAAATATTTCTCTCTTACTTTTCCTTTTCTCATGCGACACGATTTCTTCCTCTCTTTCAATTTCTTTATTCTCTTTTCAATGTCATCTCACTTTGTTCCCTCCATTTTTTGAACAGCCGCTGCCGTCACCACCACCATCATCCCTCGTGCCTAACTCATGGCCAGTCGTCGTCGAATAGTCCTTCAGACTAGGTTTTTTCTTCAATCCTAAACCCTACGCTTCTTTTCAACTCTTGAATTAATTAAATGCACCAATTATAAGTGGGGTTTGCATTTGCTACGATTATCAATGTCTTTTACTTTACTAATTACCCATCAATGAATGCTGGAAGCATTCAACAATAATGCCATGAGAAACTTCTATTTTCTTTTTTGGAGGTATTTCGGTCTCCCTACCTAACCCCACTCTTTTCATTCTTTTTTCTTTTTAATTTGATCAATACCGTCCTGATAGCTCTCAAAACCATCTGTCAAACACGAATCCAAGAAACTGTCTACTGATGTGCCATTTTGTAATTGGTTTATGCTTTCATATATGTTGTTAATATTATCTACTGCAATGTTCATTACAATTTGTGCAAGGCCATATAAATCTGCTCCTTTGTTGTTGGGAGATGATTGTAAGATTGTTTTACACATTTCATTTTACGATGTGCTGCTGCAGGTTTCGGTGATAAGATCAAAGAAATATTTCTTGAACTCCTATTGCTACTTGTTTCTTTGCTCATCGATTACCTATTGTTGCTACAAAAAATGGAGGTCTTGTTGATATACATAGGGTATGCCTACTATTAGCTATAAATTTTACTTAGAACTGTTGGTGCCCATGCTTTTAAGATGCTTGACATATTTTAAACTACATAAAATGTTTGTGCAAGCGCTTGACAACGGTCTTTTTGTCGACCCACATGATCAGAAGTCTATCGCCAATAATCTTTTGAAGCTTGTTGCAGACAAACACCTTTGGGCTAGATGTAGGCAGAATGGTTTGAAGAATATTCACCTATTTTCATGGCTAGAGCATTGTAAGACATATTTATTAAAAATTAGTTGGTTCAGATGTTGCTAGTGGGTTGCAATCAGTCCCACTTCTTGGAGACCTTGGTGATATTAGCATAGGTTTTGCTTCAATTAGTAAACCAGTCCTTGTAACTTTTTTAATCGACATTTACATGTGGAGAATGATCATTTTTTGAGCTATTTGTGCCATTTTTTTGTTTATTTATTATCTTAATAATTTCTACTGAGGTTGTTTTGATTGAAGCAAAGAAACAAGTAGCAATAGAGTTCAAGAGTTGAAGTTGTGGTAATTTAATTACATTTTAGGTTTATTTTTCAGTTTAATGCTCTATTAGTTATTTAACACAGGTGATTTTTCTTATGCGATAGACTTAGAGTCGACAGAGTCTAGTTTTGCTTTATTTTATGTAGTTTTCTACTATGAATTATCTGTATTTGGTTGATTGTTAGTTCGTTATTTCTAGAGATGGCTTTTAAAACTGAAATTTAGGGATTCTGATCTTGTTAAGGTCAAATATGTTCAAGAACATGTATAGTATTACTATTTACTTTTGTTTGCTTTTGGATGTCTGGATGTTCATGTTCGGCGGTTATTACGTATAAGACTTAGAAGCACATATACAGAAGCTGAGGTGGAATATTCTTTCAATATATTTCTTTTCCTCTGATGCAAATGATGACTATCACTCCGTATGATCTTTTTTCCCCTCGTATTATTGTATGCTTCTTCCTTTAGAAATATACTCAATGAAGATTTTGGAAGTTGAGTAGATCATGGACATTGAAATAGGACTTAAACTAATGAAGAAAATGTTGAAAAGGTTTGTTTTTCATTTCTCAATTGCTATGTAGAAAGTAATTGTTTTTACATTTTAAAACACTTGCATAGATGATCATACAAAGGATAAAAAGGTTCAACCAAAACCTCACATAAAGGATAGTCCTTGGAAAGCTATCCAGAAGGTAGTATTCATTTTGCTTTGTTCTTTTCCCTAAATGATATTACCTCGAAAACATAAATACTTTCAAAGAGTAATTCAATCCCTCTTGCAACCACTACAAGAGACGGGGGTACTCCCAACGCCAAAAAACGTCAGCGAAAATAAAAGGTACATCGGAAAAGGATATCCCGACGTACAACACAACGTCGGGAAGAACGTCGGGAGAAAGGCGTCGGTAAAGGTGGCTTCGGGAATACCTCTTTCCCGATGCACCTTATGCCGACGCACCTTGCGGCGTCAGGAATTCCTCTTTTCCGACGTTTTTTCCCGACGTTTCATTACGTCGGGAATTCCTTTTTATATATATTTTTTAATATTTTATTTCTATTTTTTTCCTTAAAATATTTTGCTCAAAAATTCACAACGATGTTCGGATTGCTCAAATATTTTCCCCGATGTTTTGGATTAAATTAAAACAAATTGAATATAAATTAAAATAAACTAAGAAATATACAAACACAAATTAAAAAAATAGAATTAAAATTAATAATACGAATAAGTTCACTACAAAAAATATAGTTATCAAAATAGAAAAAACATAAACATAAAAAAAGTCTCCCAACGAGGTGCGTATGCGTGTCATTCTACACATTCGGTCCTAAAAATGATATAAAAATAACTAAGTTTAGTACATAATCATATATTGCAAAAATTTAAGAATAATAGAGACATATACGTACCGCAAAGCTAGGGATCATGTGGTGGTCCCTGTTGTGCACGAGTTAATTCTTTTATCATCTTTTTCATGTTTTCCACTTGTGAAGCTAATGCTTGGTGATTTCTATCTTGTACTTCAATCTGTTCCAAAGCTTCATGAAGTTTAGCTTGTAATTCAATCTCTTTTTCTGTAGACTGCGAACAAGATGTCGACGAACTGCTTGCACTCGCCGTTCTACGGGCCTTCGGCTTGGGTCCCCAACCAGGGCCTTTTGAGTAGCATGGTCGTCTACCCAACACCTGATCGCATATCTCATCCTCAGAGAGTGGCTAACTACCCTCTGGGGTAGACTGGGATTGGAGTTCCAGCATTTGATTCTGCAACAAATTTAAAAACTATGTTAGGTAACGCATAAAAATATATAATGAAAGTGGATAATTAATAAGGACATAACTTACAAGCGCATCCTCGGCGGCCTGCGACACGAATGTCCCAGCTCCAATTTAACACCCTCTAATGAGTTCCAATTTAAATTCAAACATCTCTTGCATGGACACCTTAATCGTCTGTAGACATCAACGTGAAACTTGGCAAATTCTAAAAATTGGGTCACTCCATGTCTATACTCAAGGGAGAACTTATTTCTAAGTTTCATCCAACCATTATCCATTATTTAAGTCCCTAAAACATAAATAGGTTTGATTAGAAACATATCTCTCTCACTCTCTCACATCCATAACTTACTCCCCTGAATTTTCACTATTTTTCAATAACTAACTTCAAACTATAGAGGCTACCATAACTGCAGGATAGCCAACACAACCTAATTATTAACAACAAAATACTTCAAAATCTTCGCATCGTACAAACCCCTCCAAACTACAGAGGCTACCATAACTGTAGGATAGCCAACACAACCTAGTTATTAACAATACTTTAAGCTACCACCCCTTGAAACTAGCAAATTCAAAACAAAAAAGTTACCATATCTGCAGGATAGCCATCCCAAACATAAACAAATTCAAAACAAAAAAGCTACCATAACTGCAGAATAGTCATCTCAAATCAACAATAAAAATATTCAACACAAACAGGCTACCATAGCTGCAGGATAGCCAAAACAAATATCTTAACACACATATTACATTTTCAATTCAAAACATAAACCCCCTTCAAATTTGAATGTAACCATAACCCCCTCATTCAAATTTGAATTCAACCATAACTCCCCACAAAGAAAAAAAAAGATTCAATTTTCAATTTAACTTAAACCCCCCTTCCCCCAATTCAATTTTCAATTTAACTATAAATCCCCCTCCCCCTCAAATTTCAATTTTCAATTCAACTATAAACCCCCCTCCCCCTAATTCAATTTTCAATTTAACTATACCCCCACCCCCCAAATTCAATTTTCAATTTAACTATAAACTCCCTCCTTAATTCAATTTTCGATTTAACTATAAATAACCCTAAATCCTAAACCATTCAAATTTCAATTTAATTATATTAACCCTCCCAATTCAATTTTGAAATTAACTATAAATCATAAACCCTAAACCCTTCAAATTTAAATGCAACCACAAATTACACACATTCTATACAAAAATACATTTAACAAACAAAAATCTATTCTAAAAGAAAATCCTAAAACAATTTTCCTAAAAAAACCTTAAAACATAACCTTAAACTAAACAAATTTTAATTTTCCACTTACCTAAAGTGGCAGACAGCAGCGGAACGATTCGATCTCCTCTCGGCTTCGACGATCTCTTCCTCTCTTTTTCCCTCTCTTCCTCTCTTTTTTCCTCTCGATTTCAGTTTTGTAAAATACAGAACTGAAACGATTAAAAAGAGGATTTCTCGATGCAGTGTCGCAGCGTCGGGAAATCCCCCAAAAGGCGTCGGGAAAAAAGAAATTTCTGACGCTCGTTAAACGGTTTTTCCGATGCCACACAGTGCATCGGGAGAACCCCTATTCCCAAAGCTGTTCCCGATGCACTGTGCACGACGTCGGGAATAATGTGTTTTTTTAAAATTAATTTGGCTTTTTTCCAACGCCGCGTGGCCGACGCCTGTTTGATGCGTCGAGAAAAAGGTTTTTCCCGATGACTCTCTCGACGCAGTCTCGACAGCGTCGGGAATACCCTTTTTTTCGACGTTCTTTATGCTGACGTCTTTTTTGACGTCGGGAATGCTCCATTTTCTTGTAGTGAACTAAACTCATATGTCTTCCAAGTTCTAGATACTTTAAATTTTTACATTATAGTCGGCTAGTTGTGTAATCTTTTCTTGAATTTATGCCATTGTCAGTTTAGTAAAAATTGATGCTATTTTCTTCTGTGGTACAGATTTTGGACAACGGAAAAAAGATAGGATTGGAACATTTCAAGCCAGTGAAGCCTTTGGGGTCTGGTGATACTGGAAGTTTGTTTTTCCCCAATTTTTTCTGGTTCTGTTCATAATGAATCAATGTTAATTTATTGAACAAATCTTTGTATCAACATTAAGCACAAATCTTTACATTATTGGCTGCAGTGTGCATTTGGTAGAACTGTGTGGGACTAATCAATACTTTACAATGAAGGCAATGGATAAGGGTGTCATGCTCAACCGCAACAAGGTTTTGTAATATTTTAGTTTAAATTCATCAATATTTTCCCTTGGTTCATATTATAAATTCAAATACATTTCATTTTAGATCTCAAAAGTAAAGAACACGAAATTCACATTTACAAATGAGGTTTAAGATTTCTCCCTTCCTTATATTTTTCTGATGTGCATTTGAATTTGCTAATAACTAACCAACATGGCAGACCAAATTAAGGTAATTTCATTGTATTTAGATCTCTCTAATTCGCATTTGTTCCCTTATAGTTTGTACTTTCATTTTTTCCTTTTCATTTATAATCTCATTCACTCTTTGTATAGTATTCATTCGTATCTATACTATTGTTTGCTCATAAATTTGTATACATGTATATGGTTCTAATCTTTACTTTTTGAAAGGTAGGGCTTTGAGATTCAATGAGGATCTAAAATTGTTTAGAGAATATTGTCTATTTGTTGACAACTTGAGCATGATATGTTTTCCTCAAACTTGTCTCGAGAAATATTGCCTTTTCCTTGACTGCTTACTTGAAAGGATCTGTTCTATAGATTCTGTACTTTTTCCTTTTTGTACAATTGTGTTCTTTGAGCGTTCCGATATTATATATGATGTGTCTACCCTCACAAGAAAATCTAGTAGAATTGTATATGAATAATGTAGCTTCTTCTTTACTTCTTACTCAAATGTCTTTTTTCTTTTTTCATATGGTATTGAAGTGACTGCTCCCTTCGATGGTGCGTTTGATTTTATGAAACTTTGTTATGACATTGAATTTTATTTTGAAAGAAATATGCTTTTATGCTTGATAAGTTAATACCTCTAACATGAAAGTTAATGACCAAATGTTTGCTGATGGAAAGAACCAAATAAAGCATGCCTTTGGGAATTAATGCAATTCATAAAAAAACAATGACGAATTGGAGTTTTTGATTGAGAATTGAAAATGATGAGGTAGTATTCCGTTGATTTTTGTAGCATCTACTCTATTAGAAAATATATGTGAAACTTTTTCAGTAGGCTACTTAATTTAGTATTTCGATATAGCTTATTCTGATGACTGACCTACAAATAGTACAAAGGAAGCTTTTGAGAAAGTCGTTTTCATCAAAACTCAGAAGACTAATGCTCGAACAGAGGGTAGTTGCCTTTTCTTATATTGGGTTTTAACTATTTTTTTGTGAAGATATGCATCCAATATTTCAAAAAAAAATACAAATCTTTTCCTTTATAAAGAGGTATACTTGGGCAAAAAAATACAAAAAAAAATTATGTAGCAGGTGGTTTTGCTATAAATTAAATTGTTTTTGCGATTTGCTATTTTCCTTTTTACCATCTAATATTTCACTATTTCGACGGTTATCTCTTATATTTTTTTCATAAGTGCAAGTGGCCCTATTGAAATTGCAGAGACCAAAATGATCATTTTTTAAATAAAAATATTAAAAGAAATATGAACTAAGAAAAATAATTCCATTTTTTGTAGAGCGAATTACATGATAATAAGTAAACAATGAAAACAATTAATTTGATCATAATAAATTTAACATTGTTTCTTTCAAACGGTTGTTCAGTTTCTATCGCGCTTAAGGTGTTATGAACAATCGTCTCTTAAAATAAGATTGAATGCTAATCTATGAATGTTATCTATTCACAAGAGATTTTCAAAGAAATTTAATTCATAGAATTAATGATAGCTTATGAAGCATATATCAAAACAATTACTTTAAATCATGTTAAAATATTGATGATATACAAGACAAACCAATAGCGTTCTTACAAGAGGACAAAGCATCAAATGATGACATAAATATTCAACAAAATAGGGTATGAAAAGTCCAAAATGCCCTTACATGATTTTTTTTTCCTTTTTCCTTCTCTCCAAAAGACAAAAAAAAAAAAAACCTTCTTTTCACACATTTTCTCTCATCTTTCTCTAACTTTTGTCTAATTTCTTTTTTCTCAAGCTCTCTTGTCATTTCTTAGAATTCTTAGTCACTCTTGGACAAGCTCTCTTGCTATTTTGGAAAGTTTTTATGTTTTTTTTTCTTTTCATAGATAATCCTCTTAGTTTTTAATGTTCTTTTGATAAATCATTTAAGCCTTAAATGTATAAACCCAAAATCAAGTTTATAATTGTTCTAAGCAATCTAGGATTGTTTAATACATATTTAGCAAGTTTTTGTTATTTCTTTCATCTCGCAGACATCTCGCAAATATCTCGTAAACATCTTGCAACTTCCAAAATTCAAATGTCTAATCTAAAGATCAATCATATACTTGTTTTATGTGATTCAGGATGCTTCTACACAAATTTTAGGAAGTTTTTACCTATTGCTTTTATATATCGATCACAAATATCTTGCACACATCTCACAACTTCCAAACTTCAAAGGACAAATTCCAAATAAATCATATTCTTATTTTATGTGATTTAGGGTGATTCTAACCATGTTTTAGGAAGTTTTTATTCTCATAGACATCTCACAAACATATCGCAAATATCTCGTAAACATCTTGCAACTCAGTCATAACTATTGTAAACATATGTTTTTATATCTCATAGACATCTCACAAACATATCGCAATATCTCGCGAAGTCCAAATTTGAAATACCCAACTCAAAATCAATTCTAAACTTGTTTTATGTTATTTATGGTTATTTTACAACATGTTTGATGGAATTTTGTAGCTATTTTTTTAAATCTTGCAAACATCTCACAATGTTCAAATTTGAAATACCCAACTCCAAATCAATTATATACCTGTTTTAGGTGACTTACGATGATTTTACAACATGTTCGAGTAGTTTCTTTAGCTAATTTTAAATCTTACAAACATCTCGCCAAATATCTTGTAGGTTCAAAACTTGATCTACCCAACTCCAAATCAATTACATACTTGTTTTAAGAAGCTTAGGGTGATTTTACATATGTTTTTTATCTCGTAAGTATCTTACATCTATCTTGCAACCCTCAAAATTAACCCTAATTTTAAAAATCGTAACTAAAAACTTCCTAAAATATATAGGTGTTGAAGTACCCTAAATCACATAAAACAAGTATATAAGTGATTTGAGATCAAACATTTCAAGTTTGGAAGTTGCAAGATGTATGCGAGATGAAAAAAATAACAAAAACTTGTTAAATGTGTATTAAACAACATTCTAAATCAATCACTTAGAATAATTATATAAACTTGATTCTGCACTATATATTTATTGTTTAAACTGTAATGACCCAACTCTTTATACTAAGTTGAGGTCATTACTACTAAAAGAAAATAAAAACTTTCTTAATAAAATGAGATAACAACACTAATCTTAACTGAAAACCTCAAATGATCATTAAAATTATAAATATATAAATAAATGTATGTAAAAATAAATCTAAAATAAACTCCTAACTCGGGCCATATCTACTTTTAAAGAAAAATAGTCAAAGAATATAAAAAGTGCTAAAATCAAAACGATATCATAAAGATGGAAGCAAAACGTTTTCCTATGGTAAGTCGCAGTCACTTCTTGTCATTTGCCAGCTTTCCTCTACCTCTACCCCTACCTTTGCCTGAAAAATTAAATATAGAAAGAGTGAGTATAAACATATACTCAGTAAGGGACCTACTACTAGTCTCGCTAGATGTTTGTAAACTTTTTATTATAGTCTTGTAAAGAAGTACCCTTAAACTGGCGCATTCCTGAACACACGCAATCTAATGATCCTGTAGAAATATCTCTGGTCTTTGGTGAATCCAAAGGAACACCTAGGACAAGACTAGTTTTTGGTAAACTCAAAAGAACACCTAGGACAAATTGGTCTTCAGTGAACTCGAAGGAACACTTAAGACAATCGGGTTGTAAGTGATCTTGTCGGACCATCCATATATATGACACTTTATGCGATTGGTAATCCTGTCGGACCACACAGTCATAAAAAGGTGGTGATTCGGAGGGACACCCTTATGGATACAACTCTAATGGATAAAGTTAACAGAATACCCTATCTATAGCATGTAGCACATAAACATGGCATGAATATTAATCATAACGTTCTTAATCATGAGATTAATATTTCATGCATCAACATTAACATAATCAGTCATCATCATCAACATAACTCAGTCATAACTATCAATCATCAATACATTATGCATTTTAGCTACATCAATGCATAATAGGAAAATCATATGCAAATTCTTAATTTTAGTATGAGGGTCTAGTAAGAGAATCTCTTACCTGGAGATTAGCTTAAGCAAAAATAATCCAAACAACAACAATTAATCATCCTAAGAATAAATCCTAAAAATAACAGGAAAAATAACTAAGTTCAATAGCTTAAAAGTTGCTTAATGATAAAAAAAAAAAAACCATTTAATTACTCTTACCCAAAGTTGAGGTTGAATTCCAATTCAACCTTAATTGGGGAAAACTCAAAGCTCAAAACTTCCAATTTAAACTAGCCAAATCTTCATGAAAAATAATCCAATTTAATCGAAAATTAAATTATTTAAAGTCCAAACTTAATATTTGTTAGGCATACCTAAAACTTAATCTAAACTTACCAAAAATAGATGGAAAAGGACTAAAACTGGGTTGGGGGCTTGGCTAAAAGAAATCAACTCGATTTGGAATGTATGGCAGCTCATGCGTGCAGCTTGGACGACAGGAACAGCTTGCTGACACGACTAGGACGCAGCTCAGGTTTCTAATGGTATCAGAGCGGAACCTCTTTTGTAAGATGGTTTAGGGATGAACCAAGCGGAAGTTGGTGGGCATGTAACGCCTAAGTTTAGGAAGGAGACATGAATGAACCGATATCACATCTGAATGTAAGGGATTTTGAGGACATAAAATGAGGATATGAAAGTAAGGTTAAGAAAGACTTAAAATAATTAAAAGTTACTACCTATACCATGAAGGTGCACCTTGCTTTTTGGTGGCTCGATTATAGGAACTCTAAAATTAAGTGTGCTTAGCTTGGAGCAATTCTAAGTTGGGTGACCTCCTGGAAATTTTCCTAGGATACATGTGAGCGAGGACAAAGCATGCTGCAAAGACTCGTATTGGTTTGTGGGGAGAATTTTCACTCTATTAAGCCTTTAAGACATGTAAGGATGATGTTGCTAGGTCGCAAGAGACGCAAGGGAATATCGAGAATCTATTTCACCAAGAGAACATTAAATACCAAGGCTTGAGTCACTAAAACTTCTATGAAATGGCAAAAGAGTTTGAGAGAAAAGGTGGGAAAACAATTTTTTATGTTTTTGAAGGGAAAAGGGGAAGAAGAAAAATATTCTATGTAAGGGAAATTTGGACTTTTCATACCCCATTTTGTCCTAAAACTTAACTTTTTAAAGTGAAATCCCGAAAAACCTATAACCCCCACAACATTGGTTTATTTTTTGTAATTACCCATATTTTTTTAATCTACTTTATTGTAGTATCCACTGAATCTTGTGGCTGAATGATAGTGTTGAATGAGAAATTTCAAATAGTTAAATTCTGCCCACGCCATTACAATGAAAACTGGACCCATCATCATGAAAATTATAAATGGATTGGATCAAGTAATTGATTAAAATGGCATAAGTCTATCCCAATTTGAGTCGCCTAGGAAGAAATTTGGATGAAAGAAGACATTGGGCCCAAGCCCAAGTTCAAGCCTATCAAACAATTGGGCCTAAGCTCACCTAAAGTCCATGAAAATCCTTTATAAATAGAAGTTTCACCCTTTCATTTTGGGGGAAGAAGATGACGAAGTGTTGAAGCTCTGAAAATTTGAAGATTCCATCTCTCTAAGGCTCTTAAGACGTTAAAGTTCTTCCGATCTTAAGGTTATTTCTTTCTAAAAATTTGAAGATTTGAAAGATTAAACTTTCCGTGATTTCCAAAAGATTGAAACACTCGAGTACTAAAGATTGAAACTTTAAAGCTATCAAATTCTAAGGACTGAAGCTCTAAAACTCTTAAGATCCAAAAGTTCATATGATCAAAGCTTCGAAGATATAAAGAATATAACTCTCCTAAAGTTGGGTCAAAGTAGATCAGCAAATTAGAAACCGATCTAAACTATTAATCTAACCTAAAGACCGATCATCCAGGAAAGATCAAGAAGTATAAAAGTCGATCATCCATGAAGATCATCAAGCCGAAAGACTGATCATCTTGGAAAGATCATAATTAAGTTCAAAGGTTGATTCTCCAAGAAATCAACAAGTCAACGGCCGATCCAAGAAGATCATCAAGCCCAAAGGCTGATCATCTAGGAAGATCATCAAGCTCAAATGTCAATTATCCAAGAAGATCAACAAGTTTAAAAATTAAAGTTTATTTTACGATAGATGACATCAAAGGATCATGTATTAGAAATTGTATTCACCATATTGAATCAATACAAAAACAAAGTTCATATAAATAATCTTCTATATATATACTAAGTACCTTGTGTACGATCTAGCTCACATAGGTTAGATAAAAAATATGCATCTTCATAACCAACTAGATCACGATTAGATCTATTAGAATAAAATAAAATCACGTGAGCTAATTCTCAAATTAAACATAACATAGTTTAATTCTACTCCAATATCTTTGGAGAAATATTACTTTTTATGTAACAAAATTACTAAAGATACTACAACAAGCAGTATACAAACTAGTAAAGATATAAGTGCAGTGCAATTATTTCTCAAAATTATGGTTCTTCTAGACCTCAAGTTCTTCATAATCTTTATGATACCAGATGATTTTCTTTTTCACATAGCCAAGTGAATGAACCATCCTAGGAAAGTTCAATGATATAGTCAATTTATGTATAAATTGATGCAATTTAATTTTCTTATTGTAATACCCCGAAAATTAAAATAATTTTTTAAGTTAATTATTTTAGTTTTGTTTAATTAGGTTTAATTTATTGGACGCTATTTTGTAGATTAATTAGTTTTTCTTTAAAAGTTGGAATTAATTATATAGTTTTGGGTGTTTATTTAATTAAATTAGAGTAGTGAAATTTTTTTCTAAAGATTTGAAAATTATATGTATATTTATATACATATAATTATTATGGAAAAGGAAAAGATAATGAAATTTTTTTATAAATATAATAAACCACTAAAATATTTATGGCCCGTGTAACAAAGCCCATGTAGTTAGACATTTTTTAAATATTTTAGGTTTGCCCTTCCGTTTTTCTTCTCTTTTTCCCTGCGATTTCTTTTCATCGTCTTTCTTTTTTTTTCCAAACTGTTATTTGGTTGTGTGTAGACTTAAAAAAAATGTTGTCTAGAAAAAATAGTCAAATCTAAACGACCGTCTATAAAGAATCTTAAAAAAATCGTTTAGATTGGGATAGTCAAATCCAAACGATCGTGTACTAAAAGAATTAAAAAATCGTTTAACCAGTACCAAATAATCTTAGTAAGAATAAACGATCATGTAAACAAATCTAAAAGAGAATCTTAAAAAAATTCGTTTAGTTAAATCTAAACTATCATGTACCAAATTTTTTTTTAACAAAAATCATATAGATTTGAGTAATGATTAAATCTAAATGATCATGTAACCAAATTAAACAGTAGAATTGAAAAAATAAATTGTTTAGAATTGACTAAGGGTGTAAGAATAACTCGACAACCTAGACTTACCCAACAGTTTTTACATGTCAAGTATTTGTGTACTCTTGACACACTTTGCATGTCAATTCTTTTTTTCAAATGAAAAATTATATATTTTAAAATATCCATATAATTTACCAGGCACCTGTTTTGAAGTCCAACAACATTAAAATACACATTAATTGAACAATTGAAAACTCAAACTTTCCATCGAAGAAATTGTATATATATATATATCAATGAACCATACATATATAAGTTGGTCATTACATACTTAATTACAAGATATATATATGTGCAGCCCAAACTTCTAACAAGAGCCTAAGCTTTCCATCTATGTCAATATAAACACAATATATGTGTAGCCTAAAAGTGTACCATATCAAAACTTGTCTTTCTCACCTATATCTAGTATCAACAAAATATGAACAAAACTAGTTCACCTATATCCAGTGTCAACAAAATATCAGTATCAACAAAACTTGTCTATCTAACCCAAAAGAACTTAACTATGACCATAATTACATGTGGCTACCCAAAAAATCAGCACGCTCCATCCGCGCTTCATCCAACTCGAATTAGTATGAGCTCCTTATATCAATCTGATATGAAACCCAAAATATTGAAGTTAATACTTTGATTACTTGAAATGTATAAAATAATTCAAGTAACCATTTAAACACAACATTGCTAAACTTTATAAGACTTATAGAAAGAACTATTGTGCAATGTTTTCGACTTAAGTTTTGCACAATGTAAAATGCAGAAACATCACAACCAAAATCATGGAAAATACAAAAATATCACAGCCTAAATGTGAGAAACAGATAATGAAAAATGAGCCCCTAATGTTTACTAATGTTCTAGATTAAAGAAGAGTAAACACATACACAAGTTACACATATCAAACAAGACATTTCGTCTGAAGCTATCTGTTTGACATTTCGTCTAAAGTTATCTGCCACAGCCAAAATCATGGCAATCTCCTTCACTCTCGAACAAATCATTGCGTACCATGGTTAACCGCCTATTTTTTGAATAAAGTCTGAATGTGAAATAGATGATAACAAGAAACAAACAAACAATAATAGGTAGTGCTGATGCATAGACTAGTAAAATTAAATACAGATACCAGAAATCATAGCATTAGCATAAAAACCTAGGTCAACGGTTATTTTCTCTCATTTATAGATGGGAATAAAATTAGGAACCGGATCTAGTTATTTTTTTGCTCCTATTGCAACTTCAATGATAATGTACGTCAGTTGTGTTTTACTCAGCTTTTGCTTTTCAATGGACCTTTGAAGTTAAATTTAATTATAAAACTTAAAGAAAGTAAATATTTCTCTTGCTATGAAATCAAGATGTAACTAAGAGTACAAGAATTTTATCTAAAGTTTAGTAAATGCATTAACCGCTATGAAACAAACCTATTAGAAAAGGAGTAACCAAGTGCATTTGACAAGACTTTTCCCACAATTGTTTTTCCGAAGCCATCATTCCTGCATTTCATATATAAGATTTTAAATATCTAACTGCATAAGCTCAAGAGTAATGAAGAACTCCAAGAAAGAAACTCACCAACAAGATATATAGAGCGCTCATTTAAATATGACTCAATCTCCCGGGAATTCCTCTGCAATTTTATGACCGGTGAGCAAAGAGATGAAAAATATGCTAGTCCTCAATTTCATCGAGATCAAAAGGCCTGAGTTTGGGGCACCTCGTGGGGTTGAGAAGAAAACTTCCGACTCCCTTCCACCTACCTTCCCACTTGCGATTCAAAGAAGGAGGAAAAGGAAAGCAAGGATGCTCGAGGTGAAGGCCTAATTCTTCTTCTTTTTTATCCGTGGTGATCCAGAGAGCAGTGGTCTTAAGCATATAAGTCCAAAAAAAAAAAGTGCATCTCATGCTCATAAAGAAAGAAACTCCAGAAATGGAAGAAGGCCTTGGTGATAAAGCTATCTCGTCCCTCACCGCTACGTGGGCTCCAAGGTTTATCCTTGGATTCTGGAATATATTCTCATAATAGAGATAGTGGTTGCGACTCTCTCCTCTTCTTTAACAACTAATAGGACAACTTTGTCCCCCTTTTAGTAAAAAGCAGGGAAAAGGAAATGTAAGAGGCTCCACAATCACAGAAGGTAGGAAAGCGATGGAAAGCCTAATAAAATGATAATGAAAAAGTGGGATTGAGAAACCCTTGCCTGTATAGCCAAAGACTCATCAACAGAAGCACAATGGTTTCCAGATTCCAATACTGAGAAACACAAAAATTGAAAATCTTATCAAAAATGTTTTATTCCCTGAAAAGAAACTAAACTTTCGTGGAAAAAATGAAAGAGTACACAAACATACAAAAAATAAAAATGTCATAAAAAAAAAAACCAACCTACAAGGAGTTTCAATCAAGAGAAATAAGACCAAGCTAATAGTAACAAAAGAGCTTAGAAACAAAGGCCCAAAGCGAAATAGAGAATCTAGCAAGGGACTACAGAACTGCCAAAAGAAACTCTTATGTCCTTTGAAGATTAAGGTAGTTCTCTCACCCAAAATCCCCAACAAGATAGCACATATGAGTCGGCCTAACATCTTGTGTTCATAAAAGACGATTACCCTGTTTTCTATTTTTTATCTTTTTTCTTTTCTTTATAAATTATTAGTTTTGCAAATATCGTATCTATGTAGGAAGAAATGAGGAGAATGGATCAAACTCAAGCTGATCATTAGGGAAATTTCACGAAACTCTCATTCTGGGCAGGAACCAATCAATAGCATAGTGGCCCTTGCCTCAAGCATCAGACTCAAACTCCTGATCTATATTTTCAAAAAATTCCTTAATCCACGAATTATAGACTCCTCCATCTAAAAAGATCTTAAAGCAACTAGATGTTTCTTCACGGTGGAAGCAACTGGGAGAAAAGGTAATAGATTGAAATGAAATTATCGTTTTAAAACACATTTAACAAGTGGTGCTAAGATGTTTAAGTCTACTAAGCAAATTCAAACAATTGAAGAAACATTAATTTTAGAATGGGTAAAGATGAGGAACTTCATGAATCATTAGGGTTCCAATGACGTAGATAAAATGGAATTAAAGAAATTTTCACAAGTAAATGATAATCAAAATTCTAGGAGCTAAGCTATAAATGACTCTTACTAAATACAAACATAATTTCATAAAATACCATCGAATTAACAGGTCATCTCATTTCATTACCTTCAAGTAGAGAAAATTTAATATAATTGCAATAGATCGCAAACACCAAACCTGAAGAGTTCTTATAAGAACAAGAGATTTTAAAACATTTCAATGGCTCCTAAAATATAACAAACACATTTTTGATTCTGAAGTACCCAAAAATTGAAACTAAAAGGCCATAAAAATGTACGATACGAACCTGTGAACGGTGGCGGACGAACCTGTTCTGAACGACGGCGGACGAACACACCAAATCTTCAGCGGCGGACGAACACAACGTCTTTAGCAGCGAACGAACGTAACGTCTTCAGCGGCGGCTCACGATGAACGGGGGCTTGCGATCGAGCAGACGGAAGAGACATGGGGGCTTGTGATCGAGAAGAGAAACATGGGGAAAGATAGGAATTTTTTACAAAATTCAGGGGAAAAGAGAAAATTTGGGAAAGTAAAATTAAAAAAGGAAAATTTTAATCGAAATATTCGAAAATGTATATTAGTTGACATTTTTTAAATGTCAAGTAATTAAAAATAATCTTGACACTTTTAATCTATCAAGTATTTAAAACAAAAAAAACCCCAATTTTACAGCAGTGTATTAAATAAATTTAAACAACCATTTGCAAACACATAAGTTATATATATGATTAAGTAGACTACTCACATTCTTTGAACTTTATGTTTAAATTTAAGAAAGATGAATGATGGTGACGAGAAGATCAATGATAAATATTTATGATAAAGTCACCAAAATTAAAATATTCACTATACTTCAATGAAATTTTAAATACATCAAAAACTATGGAGAAAATTTTAGTGGATCTTTAACATAAATCAAAACCAAATTTTATAAAATCTTCAAAATGATCTAGATTTGCGCTGATAACATGTTATAAAATAAAAAAGCGAATAATAAAGAAGAAGGGAGAAAGGAAAGAATAACAATTAAAACTTAATTGTAGTGAGTTTTACAAAGGCACCACACACCTCTATTTATAGGACTATTATAGTATATATTATATTACGGAATTCAATAGAATAAATGTTACAACATGAAATTGAATAACAGTTATATGAAAAATTGTAACCTATATTTTATACGTTTCATACGTATTGCTTTTGATATTAATGCATTAGAAAAGAAAATTATTGTAAATAAAAAAATTGTTGAAAATATTTGCAAAATATAACAAAATTTCAAATTTTATTAATGATAGATATCGATAAAATTTTAATATGGAATTTTTGAAAATGCCACTAGAAAAAAGTGGTTAGAAGTTTTTAACAAACAATAATGAAATTAACAATCTAAAATTAAAAAATATAAAAAAACAGCAAAGTATTTACACTGTATAAAACAATTTCGGAAATGGAAAAAGCCGAGAGTCACAACGTGTAAAATACCAAAAATGCCCCGTCAACAATCGATTTGGTACACGATCGTTTAGATTTGACTAATTTGTTATGTTTAATTAGTTATGTTACACAGTCGTTTAGATTTGGCTGATCGTTTAGATTTGGCTACCTCAAAATCTAAACCATTTTTTTTCAAAATTTGGTATTAGCTACGAGATCGTTTAGATTTGGAGTTCCAAATCTAAAGGATTTTTTTTTCAAAATTTGGTATGGAATCGTTTAGATTTGGCTACACAATCGTTTAGATTTGAGGTTCCAAATCTAAACGATTTTTTTTTTCAAAATTTGGTATACGATCGTTTAGATTTGAGGCTCCAATTCTAAACGATTTTTTTTTTTCAAAATTTGGTTTAAACGATTTCTTTAAATATTCTTTATATACAATCTTTTAGTTTTGGTTACCCTAATTTAAATGCCTAACGAATTTGTTCAAGATTCTTTCTACACCATCAAATTTGGTTATCTAATAAAAGAAGAAAGACGAGAACAATGCATGCAGTGAATGAAAAAAAAAAGGAAAAAGAAGAAAGACACACACGTATCTAAAAAAGAAAGAAAGACGATAGAAAGAAATAAATTTAGTTACCCAAATCTAAAAACAAAAAAAAGGAAGAAATCGCAGCTAAAAAAGAAGAGTACAAAGGAAGACGATTAAAAAATCACAAGAACGACAAAAAGATAGAAGGACAAATCTGGAATATTTAAAAAATGACTAACTTTATGGCCTTTGTTACGGGGACCGTAAATATTTCAATAGTGTGTTATATTTAGGAAAGTTTTCCTTAAACTTTTGAGGATTATATTATAGATTTTAGAATTAAACTAATTAAATTACTTCAATTGAATTTCAATTGCTATACTAAAACATAAGAACAAACTTAATTTTATATATGCATGTATGTATGTATATATATGTTACTTTAATTAGTGTTTGGATATATATATATATATATATGGGCACACAATAATATGTACACACGTTCTATATTGTTTTTTTGGAAGACAGCAAACAAAACATAATGGAAATAATAATTGCACACTGATCTATTCCAATGATCTTATACACTCGTCCATTTATTTCTAGAATCTATCTATTTTGATCTTCTTGTCAAATTTGATTTCATTGTCTAAATTTTAACTACTAAACATAGCTTTTCATCCATGAAAATTCATATTATGGAGTTGATTTAGAACGAATTTAGATATGTTAAAAAGATAAAAGATATAAAACCAATGAACAATAATCATTGACTTACAAGTGGATTAAAAATAATAATATAATACTAAAATTGCACGAGAAGTTTGTGTTGAATTATACGTCCTAAAGAAAAGGATAATTTTCAGTAGAAATCAAAGTGTGTGAGAGGCTTCATAAATGATTATTTATCATCTTTTGACACCAAATTAAGTTTGTTTTAATGTTCATTAATTCAAATTAGATTAATAATAATAATAATAAATAATAATCCCTTCTTCTCTCTTCCCTTCCCTTTCTAGCTTGTATTCCTTTTCTCACCAACCCTCAACTAATAATTAAAAGAACTTCTTCCCAAGTTAGCTGTGTTGTTACTCTACATTCCCCTCAATTCCAAAGTTGGTTTGCCTATCCTTTCCAAATTTCTCTCTCTACTTTCTTTAATTTCATTATATTAATATTCTCTTGTTTTGAAGAAGGGTTCAAGAACTTAACTCTTATTATTTGGCTCCCTCTTTTTAATTTCTATATTCTTTTCTTCGCATATGCTATACTATGGCGGCTGTCTCGTTACGTTCATTTGGATATCTGCAGCTTCTTTTGCTTATTGTATTCATTACAACATTATTTATTAATACATTGGCTTTCAGTTCATCTCTATCAACGCGAGCTCTGCAAAAACCAAATAAGTTGCCTAGTCATGGCTTCAGGGTGAGGCTTAAACATGTAGACCATGTGAAGAATTTGACGAGATTCGAGCGGTTGCGGCGTGGGGTGGCTCGAGGGAAAAATAGACTGCATAGACTAAATGCCATGGTGTTGGCCGCTGCCAATGCTTCGGTTGGAGACCAAGTGAAGGCACCAGTGGTTGCAGGTAATGGTGAGTTTCTTATGAAGTTGGCCATCGGAAGTCCGCCTAGAAGTTTCTCGGCGATCATGGATACAGGCAGCGATCTGATTTGGACACAATGCAAGCCTTGTCAACAGTGCTTCGATCAAGCAACACCTATTTTTGATCCCAAACAATCTTCTTCTTTCTCTAAGATTTCTTGCCGGAGCGAGCTCTGTGGAGCTCTCCCAACGTCAACATGCAGTAGCGACGGGTGCGAGTATTTGTACACATATGGAGATTCTTCCTCCACCCAAGGTGTTTTGGCTTTTGAGACCTTCACCTTTGGAGATTCAACTGAAGATCAGGTACTATTAATTTCCACATGAAAATATATAGACTTAAGAAATTTTGAAATTTCATTATTGAATAAAATAGATATTATTAATTTACTCACTCATGTTTTGAAATACAAGTATGTGAATAATAATAAAAAGACTAAATGTAGATGATTATCAAACAAGATTTAAATTCTAATATATTAAATTCTTTTAATATATTTTCTCAATCCAGATCTCGATCCCTGGACTCGGGTTTGGATGCGGAAACGATAACAATGGAGATGGGTTCAGCCAAGGCGCAGGGCTAGTGGGGCTTGGACGAGGACCCTTATCATTGGTTTCTCAACTAAAAGAACAAAAGTTTGCTTACTGTTTAACAGCCATTGATGATTCAAAACCAAGCTCACTTTTGTTAGGGTCTCTAGCAAACATAACACCTAAAACATCCAAGGATGAAATGAAAGCAACCCCATTGATCAAAAACCCTTCTCAACCATCTTTTTACTATCTTTCTCTCCAAGGAATCTCAGTTGGTGGAACTCAGTTATCAATACCAAAGTCCACTTTTGAGCTCCATGATGATGGGAGTGGAGGAGTAATCATAGACTCAGGCACAACAATCACTTACATTGAGAGCACAGCTTTCTCTTCACTCAAAAATGAGTTCATTGCTCAAATGAATCTTCCCGTTGACGATTCTGGTACTGGTGGTCTTGACCTCTGCTTTAACCTACCAGCAGGGACAACTCAGGTACGTCCACTTTGATATGTTACAATACACAACAATATATTAATACGAGTAAAATCACTGTTCCCATGTTTAATATATATGTTTCCAAAACACACCTTGATCATGTCATTGATCGTTTTGTTTACGTCTTTTTAACAAAGGTGGAGGTTCCGAAGTTGACGTTTCATTTCAAGGGCGCGGATTTGGAGCTGCCTGGGGAGAATTACATGATTGGGGATTCAAAGACGGGATTGCTATGCTTGGCCATTGGGAGTTCTAGAGGAATGTCCATCTTTGGAAATCTACAGCAACAAAATTTCATGGTTGTTCACGATCTTCAAGAAGAAACCCTATCTTTTTTGCCAACTCAATGTGATAGTATATAAAAAGAACTTGAAAGGAATTGTTTGATTACAATAGAGTGAAATGAAGGAAGAATATAAATGTTTGGAGTGAAATGATATATAAAAAGTTGTTGATTAAGCAGAAAAAAAATCAATATTATTTTTCATGAATCCATAGATCGTTCATCTTTATGATATTAATTCATGCAATTCAATTTATATGATTATTAATGAGTTATTGGAATTGTTTTTTAGTTTTGAAATTCATATTGAAAGACTTTAGGACTAATTTGATAATTAATTTGGTTTTATTCTTAAGTTTTTGAAACTCTATATATGCTTCCTTTTTTCTTTTTTCTTTTCTGTTTTTTAAGTTTTTAATTATCAGTCTAATTAAAAATTAAAAATGAAGTTTTATTTTTTAAATTAAAGAAATATTAGAAGAAATTAGCCCAATTTTTCATTTTGAAATTCCTTGATATGTATTCAAATTTTGAATTAATTTTTCCTAAAAAGTAGATATGAGATAACAAAGAAACCCACAAGTGAAAATGCAGAAAACTCAATATAACAAAAGAACCCATTTGATAAGGATTTCATTTTGAATTTTCGATTTTCAAAATTTATGCATCTTTCCTCCTAATTTTCACAATACAGTTTTTACCTTTCCTTAAAGAAATACTTGCATTATTCTTAAGTTAAAATTTCAAAAAAAAAAAAAAAAAGGAAGAAAAGAAAAACAAACTTGTGATTATTTATATTTATTTAATTATTTGGTTTACAAATTAATTAAACCATATCATGTTTTTTTTAGAACAATGCTAGAATATATATATATATATATATGTGTGTGTGTGTGTAAATAATTATTGATGAACTTATTGTTTTCTAAGCTTTATTTTCTAAAATTAAATACTAAAAGATAAGGTGATATTTAGTAACAATTTAATTTTTGAAACTTAATATAAGTCTATAAACACTGGATTTTTTTTTTTTGTAATTTAAAATACATCAAGTTAAAATTTTGGAAACTAAAAAAATACTTAATTCTTTTTAAAATTTGGCTCCAATTTTTTGCTTAAAAAGGCAGACAATTTTAATAAGTTGGAAGAATATAAACTTAATTTTTTTAAAAAAAGAACTAATAACAAAAAATAGAATAGTTACTCAAAAAAAAAAAAAAAAAAAAATCGAGGATACCGTAGATTTTCAAACTATTTACTAAAATAGGATAGCTCTAAAACTGTTTTGATTTTCTCTCTCCGTTTTTCTTAATTTGATTTTCTCTCTCTTTGGTAGAGCCTAAAATATTCGACCAAAACAATAATTCTTTTTTATTTAATAACAATTTATTATCATTAAAAATTTCTATTACCTCCTAAAATAATTAATATTTATTTTCACATTAACTAATTTTTTTTTCTTTTTAATTTAATGTTTATTTCATTTTCTTTTTAACGGAAAACAATATAAAGGATAAATCTAAAATTTAATACTTTGCATTATTTAGAAGAAAAATGTACCTTCATTTATTTCATGGGGTGTTTTAGATGCTCTTCTTCTAAAAGGAAAAATTATATTAATATAGCATTTTAAAATATTATTTGTCAAATTAACGTTCTTTTAAAACTATTTATTGAAATAATGCTTTTGATAGAGAAAAGTTATAACTTTTTCAACACTGGACATAACAACAATTTGTTTTGTCTTAGTCTTATGTTATGAATTGCGTAAACTGTATTTGTAAATATAAATATGTTCTGATCATGTATCAATTATGTAAATAAAAATGTTGTTTGAAAAATTAAAAAAATAATAAAAATAAAAATAAAAATTTTAGAAATCACAACTAAACCCAAGTAGTTAATCTTCCAATAAGGTATATTATCTAAATAGAGCTGCAAAATATCTTGGACTTCATATTACGTGGAGTAGAGTATTACTAAATATATAGATATTTGTTTCGCCAATCTAATTTTTTAATTAAAATGTTAATTGAGAGTTTTGTGTGGATAGACAAGATGGATAAAAGTAAATACTATATAGTATATTAATATCATTTCTTATAAAAATCTACAATTGTATTTTTAGTAATTGTTTATAATTGAAAAATAGTTGAAGGTTGTAAATTAAATTTTTTTATATCATTACAATGTGTAAACATATGAAAGACTCTTAGTCTATCATATGTCTTGATTGTTCTTACATTTTTCATATGTTTGGACAAACTATCTATGGTAGCTTCGTATGGCTCTAAAATAATATGAAATATAACATAATTACATTAAAACAAATACTCCTTTATAGAATATTATACTACTACTTTATATGATGCATGATTCTTTATACTAAACATCCTACCATATGTTATATCATTTGACTGTTCACCTTCAAAAAAATCAAATAGAAAAACCAATCTTTTTAATTTAAAAAACTGATATTTATCAAATCAAATATAAAAAAATTACATAAAAAAACCCTAAAATTGTACACTAATCCTCTTAGGTATAAAAAACTAATAAAAAAACCGTACCTTTCACGTTCATTTAGTTTCATATTAGTTTCAATATATATATATCTATAGAAATTAAAACTTCAAGTATATTATGAATATATTTGATGTGTTAATTTCTTTTAATATCGAAATATTGCTATGAATCATAGTTTTACTCGTGATTTTATCTTTTCATTTTTTATTTAAATCTTGTGTATCTAATGATTAATTTTTTTTATTTTTTATTTAAATTTATAATAAAATATTTGTATCTTAAATAAAAATTAAATTAAATTAAAAAATAAGATAAAAAGTGGAAAATAAAAAAATGAAATAAATAAAAAGAAAAAAGAGAGAAAAAATCTCAACCGCTTCTCTGATAGGGCCAACACTCAGTCTTACTCCTTCCCTCCATTTCAGGAGTCTTAAACACACTCTTCTACTCTTTCTCTCTCCTCAAATAGCCCTAGATTTCTAATAAGTTTTAAAATAGCCTTATTTTTCTAATAAAAATGCTATATTTTGATAAATCATTCTACTCAAAACCAGTCCCAATTATTTGGCTTACGAATGATCACCACATAGAGGTGGCTGCCAAAAGCATGCAGAAAAAAATAAATAATTATAATTCAAAACTGACAAGTTTAGTAATTTTTAATTGTCGACATGATCATAATTTTAAATTTTTATTTTGATATAGACAACAAGCAATTTAGCATACTTTTTGATGTTCTTTAATTTTGTAGAATAACGTTGACCAAGATGAAAATTTGATCATTTCTAATTTAGTTTTTTTCTTCTCTCCATAACCTTCATGAAGAAACAATGTACGTAATTTTGTGCTCGACCCAATTGGGGTATAGCATATTAAAGAAAAATAAAATAAAACAAAAGTAATCGCTAAGGGTTTTATTTAAAATTAAAGAGAAATTTAATTTGAATAAATATATAAAAGATTCTGGAGTTAAATGCAAAAGTTTTTGTGAAGATGCATGAAGATGATTGAGTCATGAAGTAGACGAGGAAGCTGTGGAGATTATTTAATTAGTGTACATGCGGTTGCTCAACTTCCTTTACCTATCTCTCTTTTTGTAGTTGAGGAAAAAAGGGTTAAAATACCTTCTTTTTTTTTTTTTCTCTCTTTTACAATTTGAGAAAAATTCATTATTAGTTCACAATTTAAAAAATTAAACGTGTTTGACAATCACGTAAAATAGCTTTTAAATAAATCATCTCTATGGTGTATTTCAAATCATTTTTATCAAAATTTTTTTAAATAATAGCGACTTCCTTGAAACACATTTTTTTCTCTAGTCAACCTAAATGTGGTTTAATTAGGACATATATGTGATACGTTTAAATTATGTTGAAAATCAATTTATAACTTTAAAAAGCTTTTACATCGTCAAAGTGATCATATCTTAGCTCATATAACGTGTGTGGTATCAACTGAAAGTTCTAATTTTCGCTTTCTAGATCGAATTATCTAGAAAAAAAATCTTTGCATACCTTCCAAGGTCTAGACTGCACAAACAAATGGGAGGCCAAAGCGTCCTAACCATGTAGGAAAGGGACTTTTGTCAACAAAAACTTCACCACTAAACAATGTTTTTCATTGAACAAGATACTAATTTGGTGAGAAGATTGTACAAAATCTTGTCATAAAGCTTCTCATCTTTGGTGAGAAAACATGCCATTTTGACATCATTTAATTTGAGCACTATCCTGATTTGTCAATCTCATTCTCAATTCAAATCGTCTTTTTTTATTCTCTAAAACCACCCTGACATAACCTAAACTTTTATTTTCATGCGTGAAGAAGAAAAAACAAAGACAAACTCTTTGTATACCAACCCTCTCAAAAGTTGAAATCATACAAAGAGACAGGTGTAAGAGAAAAATATTTTAAATTAAATATATATCTTTACATATATGAGTCTAACCCTTATATATATCCAAATTATATTTTGAGAAAAATTGTAAGAACAAAAAGATTTTAGTAGTTTTTGAAGTTATTTAGTACAATATATCGAATTGATAGGATTTGTCTAATTTTGATTAGAAGGATATTTCTTTCTCATGTTTTTAAATGCTGTAGAGAAAAACTTTGGAGATTTGAGATTATTATGCAATTAAAAATTTCAAATACAAATTAATAATATGATGGGAAGCGGTACAAATGCAGTATAATTTTACTCTAATTACATCTAAACAATTTAGAAATTAATATACTTAAATTATCCCAAATATGAATAAAATTAGGGTATACGTACCTTCGAAGCCTCCCGATTCTCATAATCTTTTATGAACTCGAAGTGTGGACCACCACTAGAGTTGATCCGTTATTTTTCAGATTTAGAACCGGGTGGTGGGGCTCGATAAGTGAAAAAAATTGAGAGAGAAATGCAAATTGGAAGAAGAATATAAGTTTGAGATTTGAAAGAGAAAATTAGGTTGGTAAATAATTTTGTAATTCAAAATCACCAATTTTGCAAAATGTTTTTAAAACCATTGACATGAATCCTTTAAATAACCTAATTACATGCTAAACATGCAAAAATGCATGTAATTGGATAATAAAATCTCAACATCTAACATTCCATTAACTATTAGTGTAACTTAGTGAGTTAGGTGTTCATGTAGCCACCTATCCCACTAAGTGTTACCTATCCCGCTAAGTGTTAGTGGGATTATCCAACAAAATGTTATGGATTTTTCCACAAACTTTAGTCCAAGGCCAATATGGTCATTTTATTAGTCAAGTCAATGTCAAACTTTGACCTTTTCAAGTCAAAAGTTAATATTTTAACTTTTTACCATTTTTTCCGTTTTGACTAATTTTGAACTTCGGAGCATGAATCCACATTCATTTTTTCTTAAATTCAAACCACATTTGAATATAAAGTTAGTCAAAATTTTATTTTTCAAAGTCAAAAGTCAACATTTTGACTTTTCACAACTTTGACCATTTCCCTTAATTCCGAGCTTTCAAATATGAATCTGTACTAATATTTTTAATATTTAAATCATATTTAAACATAAAACTCTATCTCAAATTGATAATTGATGGCTATATCACATATATTCATTAGTTTCTCTCTCTTTACCTAATTCGAACAATTCAAATTATTCCAACATATCGTTCTATGTTAATTTCATATGAGTTAGTAGGGAAACCTAATGGACCTATACATCATGAACTCCAACTATCCAAGATTAATTGGCTAAACTCTTTTAGACCGAGCTAATCAGCATTCGTTAACTAACGATTCAATTCCATTAAAGTCTCGTAGTTGCACTCCCCTCACTATAGATATATTTGTATCCATATGATATAACCATGATCGGTAAGTTAATCCTTCATAGGTTTTTCATAATTTCGGTTGAGTCAAAATACTGTTTTACCTCAAACTTCATCTTTCTCCTTAAATCCCATTGAACAGTTAATTTAAGGTCAAGCCTTTAAACCAAATCCCTCTTATACCAATGAGAGGGTGGGGCCTCTTGTTTAAGACTTGGGTATCTTATTCTGCTAACACTAGGCATACATGCGAGTAAAGGTATCTTATGAAATGAGTTTGCATAAGATCAGACTATGTAATAGTAACCACTAAATGTAACTTTTTTAACTAATTAGTTTTCTATTTCATTGGGATGATCTAGGTAACTTCGTGTTAATCCTAAGTGTATTATGAGCTCCTGTTTGCGAGAGATTGTCCTTTTGATTTGTACGGATGAGAGTGACCAGTTTGCTGACTCAATAGCTTACCATTTTGGGGACAAGACCAAGTGGGGACCTAGGAACATAATCAAACAAGATTGAATTAACTTTTTCTCAGCTTTAGGGTAAGTAGATAAGTGTTTTCTTAAATAGTGTCTCTGAAACTGGAACAAAGGGCCGTATTCTCCTCTATGGCACAAGAGAGATTTATGTTTATTGGTTGGACCATAAATAAGTTGTTCATTAGAAGAGCACTAGTATTTAAGAACTAGAAGTAACTTGTGGGTAAAATGGTAATTTGACTCATCTGGCGTTATAGACACTTGTGAAAGACTAACTTACTGTTATTTATAAATATTCGTGGAGACAGAAATATATGTACAATGAGAAGAGTTCAACTGTGAGTCTTTAAGTATGGAGTTTACACACAATTAACAAATATTAATTAATGTGGCTAATGAGTTTAACCGATTAATCTCAAATTGTTGCAGCTTCTAATCTGTAAGTCTATTAGATCCCGTTCATAGCTCGTAAAGGGTAGTGATGTTAATATATATTGATTGCAATTTGAAATTTTCAAATTTACTATGAGAATTAAATATAATGTATGGTGATACATTATAATATAAAGTTTACATTTTAATTAAACTTTATAATATAAACTTAAGTTTTTTTTGCATATGTTTCAAAATTAATTTACGAAAGAATAAAATATTTGAGCGAGTTCAAATATTAATTAGATTCATATTAAAAGTATAAATTAAAATTTAATGCATATATGATACACATTAAAAACTATAGGATACGAGAGAAATTTATTTATGAATATGATTCTTATTTGGATTGATATTTAATTTATCAATTAATTAATTATAGAATTAATTAGGAAAACTTTCCTAAATATAACAAACTACTGAAATATTTACGGCCCATGTAACAAATCCCATAAATTTAGCTATTTTTTAAATATTTCAGATTTGTCCTTCCATCTTTTTCTTTTCTCTGCTATTTTTTTATCATCTTCCTCTACTCTTCATGCGATTTCTTCCATTTTTTTTTCTTTTTAGATTTGGATAACCAAATCTATTTCTTTCTATCGTCTTTCTTGTTTTTCTCTCTTTTTTTAGGTACGTGCATGTCTTTCTTCCTCTTTCTTCTTTTTCTTTTTTTTTTCATTCACTGCATGCATTCTATCGTCTTTCTTTTTTTTCTTTTTTACGTTTAGATTAGGTAATCAAATTAAAGAATTTTGAAAAATATGGTTAGACATCTAAATTAGGGTAACCAAAACTAAAAGATTGTGTATAAAGAATATTAAAAAAAATCGTTTATACCAAATTTTGAAAAAAAAAAATCGTTTAGATTTGGGATATCCCAAATCTAAACGATCGTGTAGCCAAATATAAACGATCGTCTAAATGATCGTATACTAAATTTTGAAAAAAATCGTTTAGATTTGGAACCAAATCTAAATGATCGTGTATCCAAATCTAAAAAATCTGTAACCAAATCTAAGCGATCGCGATTGTGCAACCCAATTAATTAAACGATCGTGTAATCAAATTAAACGAAAGAATTGACAAAACAAAACTAAACGATCATGTACCAAATAATAGTCAAATCTAAACGGTCGTGTACCAAATCACGTTACCAAATATATTACGCGCATTGTTGACGGGACATTTTTGATATTTTACACGGTGGGCCTCTAGGCTTTTTCTATTTTCGGAATTGTTCTATATAGTGTAAATAATTTGCCGCTTTTTTATATTTTTTAAAAGACCCCGATTAATTAACTATTTTATTTTATTAAATTTGATTTAATTAAATTAAAACTATAGGTTAGGTGATAGATGTTCATTTATGAATGAATTAATTAATTAATTTTTTAATTTAAATTTAATTTTAATTAAATTAATAACTCCCTTACGTAGGGGAGTTATTTGAGAGAACGTAAGATGTTTTCCCATGTATCCCAAGATCTCTCCGACTTTCTCTTTTTTAGGAAAAAGGAAAGGAGGCTATGTAAAAAAGTAGGATGACTCTTTTGAAAAAACTAATGGTACTTGTTGAATAAGAAATTTTGGAAATAGAGGAGTTCTCTTCATTTGTGGAGGGGGGAAATTTTTTACTCTAAAAGGTCTAGAGAGAATTCTCTCAAGAGCTAGAAAACTCTCCAAATCCTGAAGTCGACCACCCTCGAAGATTGAAACTTCTTTGAAGATATAAACTTTCTTTCAAGACTCCAACTTCAAGAACATCATGTGCTCCGCTTCCTCAAATCATGCGTAAACATCTAATGAAAATTTTTGACTCCAGAAGGGCCTAGAGAGAATTCTCCTAAGAATTAGAAAACTCCCCAACTCCTAAAGTCGACCACCCTCGAAGATTGAACTCCTTTAAAGATACAAGCTTTCTTCCAAGACTCTAACTTCAAGAACATCATGTGTTTCGCTTCCTCAAATCAAGCGTAAGCATCTAGCCGAGAGAAAATTAGAGGATCAAATTCTATAGATCGAACCACATCGCATCAAATCAACATAAATATAACATCAATCGCCAATTTCAACTCCACAAACCAGATTTCTTCGGAAATCTCGTGTGAACAGTGCTCTACATAAACTCTCAGTGAAGAAAAATTCTCTTTTTCCAAAAATCTTTTTGTTTCCCACAAACCAAAACTTCTATTACTCAAAGTATATAAGAAAGTTTTCAAGCGGTGGTGACCCCATTTTTGGCGTTTAGTAGATATATTGTCAACAATGAGAGTAAGTCTCAATTTCTTTGTATTTCCATTTTTCTAGCATGCTTAGAGTTTAGATTATAATAATTTAGTTTTTGTAATTTTTCAATGTATTGGTTTTTCTAAATCCCAATTAAATTTGAGTTTAATAGTTTTGTTTAATTATTTTCGTTGCAAAATGGCTTTTATTCCTTCAATTATTTATAGATGCTATCGATGATATCCTTCTGTTGGTATCACTGATAGATATTATTTGTGATACCAATAGAACAATATCATTGATTATAACTATACAAAATATCAATTATAGTCTAATTAAACCTCATCAATTCACAATTCATATGGTTACCAAGGAGATATAACTTATAAAAAAAATATTGTCTTTCTAATGATATAACTTATAGTTGCTATAAGTGATATCCTTCAAATGCGATCATTGCTAGATAATGTTAGTGATATCCTTTTATGTTAGCAATATAGGAAAATTACTTATAATAGCTATCAAGAATATCAATTGATAGCAACATTGCTCATATAATATATCAATTATAGCAATTGATATTACATTTCTCAAATTGAAAGTTACTAGCGATAGCCTAACTAACTATAGCAAATTGATACTATATAATTTCTCAAATTGAAAGTTACTAGCTCTACCTTTCGGTGGCTATCATTGATAAAACTACCACAGATAGTTCTTATCAATTATATCAACTTATATCATATTTCTCAAATTAAAAGTTATAAGTAATAGCATATATCAATGATAGCAACATATAACGATTACTAATTACTATCCAAGATAGTTTTCAATTTAAGATAATCGAAAAAAGCACTCGTAATGGTGAAAAGTTATCAATGATATTCATTAATTGTAGTTATTAGTCATAACTTTGAATGTGAAAAAATCAAGAAGTCTGTGAAATAAGAATTTATCAAATTGAAAACTACCAGTTATATAAATTATCAATTTTTAATTTGAGAAATTTGACAATAAATGCACAAAATAGTGGTTGGATGTGGGTATTTTAGACTTTTACTATTGTTTGTGCTATGTATGCAATTATTTTATCACTGTGATGTATATGCTATTATTTTAGGTTGTTTTGCCATTTATCCAACTACCCCAAATATGTGTGTGTTTTTCTCTTTGAAAAATTTATCAACCTTAAATCATCATAAGAACCAAACGTAGAATTTATTCACATGGACTAAGGGTAAAGATTATTTTTCAAAAACTCATTTTTATTTAAATCATTTAGATAAAAACGATTTATAAAATACAACTCAAAAGTTTATTTTTAAGTTGCTGTTAAACATTATATTTTTCAAAAGTAATATATATATTTAAATTAAATACTAAAAAAAAAATGATTTCATATATGAAAAGGCATGCTAAACAAAGGGTAGGCTAGATAACAAGTAGTGGAATGAAGATGGTGTAGTACGTACTTGAAGATAGACAATTCCATTTAATAATAATAGTCAAAAAGTTATTCTGCAATGTCTGTTTCGAATCTCCTACACAGAACGAAGTTCCAAACAACCAATCAACAACTTCCACGCAAAAATTAAGAAAAACATTTTGGATATTCTAAAGTTTTTCTACTTCTCTTTTAATGTTAAATTGATAAAATGGGCAAAGCCAAAAATACTAGTGTCTCGTTTCCATGTCACAATAATTTAGAATCTAAATGAAATTAGTTTTACGGTAATCGATATGGTCTTCTTTTTTAAAAGTAAAAGGTTCGATATTCTATACCTTCTAGTTATTGCACTAAAAAAAAGTTTATATTAATTTAATTAAGTTTTAAAATGCTATATATAATTTATTCCAACTTTTAAGTTTAGTTTATATTTAATCATAAGCTTTAAGCCTAGTTTTTATTTGGGTAAACATATGAAACCTAATTAAAACTTAAAATTAAAACTAAAAAAAAAGGGTGTTTTTTATATTTTCCTTTTTGAATTAACTTGATTTTTAATTTTCAAACTTTGCTTATAAAATTCGGTATGTTTTGAAAAATAAAATCTATCAAAGATTTGTGTGGAAACAAGTTCAATTTTACATGAAAAGTGAATACTTGAAAATATATTAATTAGAATAACTAGTGTGTGCATGCATATACATGCATCCACCACATTTATCTTTAAATGTAGTAGAGGATGTTAACTCAAACGTTTTATAAGATAAAAGATGATTATAAAAAAAAAATGAAGACTGATGTCTTTATTTGAACAATTAAGTAACATGTTGGTTAACCAACGTTGGTCTTTCATGCATAACATTATGGTGAGCATAAAATATTTACTTTTTCGGGAACAGAAATGAAAATCTAAAATGAAAACTTTTTTGATAGAAAATTTTGATCAGAAACAAAGGATGTGTTTGTAATGTGATGGTGTTATAATTTTTGGTCTTCTAGAAGGATACAGAAACAATTTGCCAAACTTGGAAGAATCTATGATGTTTATATAAACTAATTAGAATTTCAAAACACATAAGTTTAGGTCACAGTTTTTAATTCACATAAATGCGAATGTAGAGAGGGAAACTGACGAATACTTATTTGAATTAGGTAGAGAGGGAAACTGACGAATACATGTGATGTAGCCGTTGGTTATAGAACTTTATGCTTAAATGTGATTTAAATATTAAAAATATTAATATAGATTCATATTATTCTGATTGCAATTATAAGGATTTGAACCCACAAAAGGGTGAGAAGTAAGTATTTAGTATATATTGTAATTTGAAACTTCAAAATCAATATTAAAATACAAAAATCAATAACGTGAGAGGGGCACGTGCCCCGCTGACCCCTTAATAAATCTGCCCTTGATTATTGGGTTGTATTTTTCTTTTGATTGAATATTCAGAAATTTGTTGAAAGGTCTACTAGGTGAAATTGAATATTAATTGAAAAATTATTTAAATAATAAAGTATAACGCTCTAATATCTTGTTAGATAAACATAAATTATATATCATACTCCAAAATAATATCATGTTAGATAAATATAAACTATAATGCTATAATATCATGTCAAATAGGCAACGTTCTTTTCATAGAAAATCATACATTGTATAAATTGAATAAACAATATGGTCAACTAAATAACAAAAAGATAAAAACACATTATTAAAGTTAAAACGATATTGACAAATATAACATTTTACAGCTTTAAAATTGACAAAATAAGACAATAAATTAATTATGCTATAAACTTGTGAGGTCGTATCACCATGTTTAATTTATATGGTAAAAAAGAACTCATTATAAGGTGAAAAAAACTCAAAATATCATTCAGAAATTTTTTTGTTTTATTTTTATTCGAAGAATTATAATTCTAATTTAAAAATGATGTGTTTTTAGTTCATAGTTATTAGATCAATTCTTTTTTACACTAAATATGCAAAAAAATTGTTAGAAACTTCAACAAATGAAATTTAATATAATATTGAAATTCAAAATATTTTAATTTGATACCTTGCAAAATAACATAACCTTTTGCGTATGTTATAAACAATATGGTTTCAAGGTGGAAAATTAAATTCACATGCCCTTCAAAAAAATCTCTAGGTTACCTTCATTATTTTGAAAAGTACATGATTTCAATTTTAAGCATTAATATATGAAATAACATAATCCCTCCCACCCCACCAATTCTAAATCTATTCTATATATCTCCATTCCACCTTTTTTTTTTCTTTTTTTTTTTGCCATAAAATTACCTCATCTCAATCATCTCTCAGCACCCCATGTAATAAAATGATTTCAACTCTATCCATGGCAATTTATCACCTTGCATGCTAATCAGAAAAAGTTAGAGAGTTTTGGTCCCTAATCCCAACAGAAAGAGGCAGAATCATATATATATGTATTAAAAAGAATAAAAAGGAAAAAAGATTAGCATCAAGGATAAGAAGCACAATAGGCATATACTTGATTACAAATGCCAAATTTGAGAAGAGAGAGAGAGAGAGAGATTAGAGGAAGTCTTATGCTTGAGATTTTGAGTGGAATTTGGGGTCCAATTCACAGACCAACTTTTTTAGTCCACTAACTTTGAATTCATGGAGAAAGAGAGTGTCCTCATCAATATCATCAACTAAAGAAAAAAGAGAAAAGAAAAAAGAAAGAAAAAAAAAAAAAAGATCACTTAGACTGTACGGGATATAGAATCTGTGGACCCTAAATCCTTTCAATTCTTTTTTAATTAAATACCTACCTCCCTACACCACACAACTCTTATGCTTCTCCTTTCTCCATTTTTCATATCATATCTTGTCAAATCATAATATGATTTAACTTGATTGATCAGGACATATACAATTTTTCAAATCTTTATAAAACACAAATATCTTCTATTAATTTCTATTCTACTCCTTCATTCAATTTTGGTTATGGGGTAAGTCCCTCAAGGAGATGATAATGTCTACTGCTTATTATTAGTTTATGTTTCTCATTGTAGTTAAGGTCACATGTACATATGTGTAATCATGATAAATCAATAATAACATGGAGAAGTGAGGTCTAATGACTTACGATTTTCTGATGATTTTTTATGTGGAGCTTTGAGAATATTTTAAATTTTTCTCACACATAAATGACTATATATCTATATCGGTATATTGTTATGATGAAGAAAATCGATTTTAGTAAATGGTCATAAGGATTTTAGTCATGTTGTTGATGTCCTTACACTAATATTGATTTAACGATATTTGGATGTTTGTATTATTTGAATACCAATATCGTACATATACAGATGTAATCTAAGCAAAGTGCATAGTATTTAACCTATCAACCAAGATAATAATATATAATTAGAAAATTTCCTTTTTAAGACAATATATACTAGATTACCTACCAACAAGTAATAGTTACTTTTCGAGGTGGCATATTTTCATGGGCTATTTTTAAATTAAGGTTCACACGTTATTAAATGGAAAACTTTCATAAATATAACAAACTATTGAAATATTTACTGTCCGTATAACAAAATACATAAAATTAGTCAATTTTTAAATATTCAAGGTTTGCTCTTCCGATCTATTTTTTCTTTGCGATTTTTTTATCGTATTCCTCCTTTACTCTTCTTCTTTTAGCTGCGATTTCTTTCATCTCTTTTTTTTTCTTTTTTTTTTTACGTCATTTAGATCTGGATAACCAAATCTGATTTCTTTCTATCATCTTTCTTATTTTTCTTTCTTTTTTTCGCTGCGTGCATGTCTTTTTTCTTTTTTCTTCTTTTTTCGTTCAATGTGTGCATCATTGTCTGTTTAAGTTAGGGTAACTAAATCTAAAATATGGTGTATAAAGAATCTTGAAAAAATAGTTTAGCCATTTAGATTAGGGTAAGCAAAGCTAAAAGATTGTATATAAAGAACCTGAAATTTTTTTTTAACTAAATCTAAACAACCGAGTACCAAATTTTGAAAAAAAAATCAAATCTAAACGATCGTGTACCAAATTTCGAAAAAAAAATTGTTTAGATTTAGGGTAACCAAATCTAACGACCGTGTAGAAAATTTAAACAATCGTATACCAAATTTTGAAAAAAAATCAAATCTAAACGACCGTGTAGGAAATCTAAACGATCATATACCTAAATTTGAAAAAAAAAATTGTTTAGATCAAAATTTGAAAAGAAAATTGTTTAGATTTAGGGTAGCCAAATCTAAATGATTGTGTAACCAAATCTAATCGATGATGTAATCCAATTAATTAAATCCTGTAATCAAATTTAAGTACCAAACAATAGCCAAATTTAAACGATCATGTACAAAATATATTACGCACACTATCAAATATATTAGGCGTATCGTTAATGCAGCAGTTTTGGTATTTTTCATGATAGACCTATAGACTTTTATTCGTTTTTATAATTGTTTTATACATTATTTTTGACTGTTTGTTATATTTCTTTTAAAAGACCCCTATAAATAAATTAACATATTATTTGATTGTATTAATCCCATAAAATTCTTAAATATTTCCACTAATACCAAAAACAATGAACAAAGATAACATGAAAAGATTTAGAATTCCAAATACTAATACTTTCCGACTTTTCGGTTCTTGAAATGCAATAGAAACAAGCCAATAAAAAAAAATGAAAAAGAAGTGGAGTAGTACACGCTTTATCTCGTTCAAGTTCCACAAAATAATAAATGAGAAAAACAAAAATGGACAAGTCAAAAAGCAATCAATACTTGATTCGATATGACAGTTTTAAAAGAAAACGAAATTCCTTTACACCCACCACTCTCTAACCAAGTATATGTGTGTATATATATATGTCCATTACAAACAATGAAACTGTGAGATGAAAAGAAAGATGCCCGATAAGAAGAAAATGAAAGTAAAGAAAGGATGGTTAGCTGTGGAAGTAGGGTTGCAAGAGGAAGATGAAAGAATTGAAAGATTCGTAGTTCCAATTTCTTATTTATATCACCCTCTATTCAAGAATCTTTTGGACAAAGCTCAAGAAATTTACGGCTACCATGCCAATGGTCCTCTTCGGCTTCCGTGCTCAATCGACGACTTTCTCCAACTCCGATGGCAGATCGAGAAAGAATCTGACCAACATATTGACAAACAAAATCATCATCGTCATCGCCACCACCATCACCACTACCACCGTCCACTTGCTTTGTCTTTCCAGTCTTGTTGAGGAGTACTTTTGTTTAGTTGGATGGTTTTAGGGTTAGAATGATTTGAACCCTAGTTCAAAAAACATGTGTGTATGTCTTAGCTTTCTTCTTGCTGTATATTTTTTAAAATTGGCAAAGAAGATGGGTTTGTGGTTTGACATAAAAAAAAAAAAAAAAAAGGAAGAAAGTTTAATGAATTGGAGGTTTAGAATAATAATTTTGTCGTCATGGTTTTTTAATTTTTGTTATCATTAATTGTGGCGAGAGAATCTTTTTTCCAACCCTTCATTTGAAGGTGATTCTATAAAAAAGGTCAAAAGTATATTAACTTTATGCCCGCAAGTGAACACATGTGTAGAATAATATAATGTAGCACTATTTATATCATCCAATTAGTAATTAATGTAGCACTATTTATATCGTCGAATTTAAGTGATTTGAAAATTGAGCTAAAAGTGCTTTCTATCCGGGTGTTTGGACTATTTGACGACCATTGTTAACCCAACTAGCATTTATACCAACAAAACTTCATATAAGTTGCTGTTGAATGGATCCACCCACAGCGACTACCCATAAACAACCTTCAGCAATATGCTCCAACTAATACCTCCTACAATCATCTTCTACATCCAACTCCAACAATAACCACAGTTGTTGATGATTACACCTCACTTCGATGATATGCTTTGATGACCACATGTATAAGTCAAGCTTCGAGTCTTGAGATGTTAAGAATCTCACATTGAAAAAATCTAGACGGGTCTCATATTCCTTATAAGATAAATTAACTATTCTTATTATTGTCAATTGATTTTGAGATAAAACTCCATACTATTAAATATGGTATTATAGCCCATTAAGCCCAAACGAATATTCAGTTCGAGTTTGGTGAACCAAAAGATACACCATCTAGAGAAGATATGTTGAGATGTTGAGAATTTCACGTTAGAAAAACAAATAAAACTCATAGATATTGAGAACCATCTCTACCGTGACTATCGTACAACATACATGCCTAATAAAGCGTAGCCTATAGTTTAACATAAGTTGGCATAAGAAAAATCAAAACCCTTTGGTTTTGGTAGCGTAGATTTTTATGCATATTACACTCAAAGCATTATTTCACAAATTTTAAAATATATTGTAATTTTATTATATTTACGAAACAAGAGTATTGTATCTTCTTCAAGTACAATAGTTACATGTAAAATATTAGTAAATATATGTGAAGATTTAAGTTGCATATGATCATTTAGATTCTTAACCTGAGAAAAATGTACTCAATTGAAGGATTAAACAAAAGGTTAAGCAAACAAAAATAACTACAAAAAAAAAAAATCATACTTTATCTTTCTTTATGATAAAATACTTCACTAAATATTCATTTTACATAATAACTAATTTTGTATTAATCTAAACATAGAGTTTCCAATTCCGTTCATATTAGATATTACCTAGAACTAAACTCAATACTCTAAACAAATCTCGTAGATGATAAGAAGCTAGCATGAGTGAAAATCATTTTTGTGATGTTATCCTTCTATTTAATTCTAAAACACAAGCCCATTAGTCAGGTTAATTAATAGTTTGGACATTATTAGGAAGTTGAATTAATATATTTAGTTATAAAAAACGATGTCTAAACTTGCTTAACTCAATTAATTAAAACCAACTCGTTGGCAAAGCCAAATAGTGTCGATCATATTGTTTACATGATTAAACTTTTGGTTTTTAAAAGTTGGCATGGGTTGCCTAAACAGTTTGGCTAGGGCCATTGAGGACACTAAATTAAAGCTTAGTTGTGGGAAATGTATGGAGTTTTCTCACAGCTTCATTTATCTCTTAATTAGCTCTCTAGATCAAACTAGAAAGCTTTGGAAGGGAAAAGTCAGTTGTCCTTCATGATGTGAAGGCACTAGCATGCCATGCATCATCACCAGCTGGTCTATTGAAGGAAGAATCTGTTTGAGTTGGAAGGGACTCTTTAGGGTTGTGGATGAGGTTGAAAAACTATTTCCTTTTATGTTCAAAAATTATTGGGAGTGACTGCTTACAAAGCAAAGGATGTCGTAGCATATCACGCATTTGTTATGTCCTCTTCTATTTATCTTTCTATCACTATTAAGTCTATTTTCGTTCGTTAAAAACACTCCTCATCATTTCAAAATCACTCATAAAAATTAGCTTTTAAGCATTTCAAACCAAATTTAGTAGAATAAAAATACATTTAGAAGTATAAGATTTAAACATTAAATTGATTTTTTAACGATAAATTGTGTTTAAAATATGACAAAAGTGACTTTAACTATTTCTATTCCTCTCAAACATGAAGTAAATACATTATTAGATTAGATCGTCCTTTCCAAGAATTAACAAACCCTTGGTTTTGAGTTAAGTGGGCTTTGAAAACTATGATCTGTTTTGTCCATTTTCAAAACTCTAGAATATGTGTAGGCGTTCAAATAATCAATAGATGGACTTGGGGAAATTAAACACTAATTGAGCATAACTTAAAATCTGAGAGACAAATATATTATTCACCCTACAATTAATTTTTAAAACTTCAAATCCGAGAGATAAGCAATGCGTACTTTTTCCAATTATTGGTTTTGAACAGGGTTCCAATGGGTTTAGGATATTTGTCCTAAAACACGTTTATGTAAAAGGGTTCATTATTCTATTAAACTTGTCCATGTGTTTTTCATTGCTACTATAGAATGATAAGTGTGTTTTGATATACACACTTGATCGGTTCTCTCTCTCAACTGTTTGTTTGAATTTTCTTTAAGTCCTTATTATTCTTACATACATACTCATATCTTTAATAATTACAACATAATGTAATATTAACATTAGTTTCCAAATTAAAAACCTCTCACGTTCATCTATTAATCATTTTTAACCCAAGACTTCACCATTTGAATTGAGTTTTCAAATCTTAAATTTGGATCATGCATTAGATATCTTTAAACTTTCATACAAGTGCTTTATCTTATAGGCAATTTTGGACATATAAGAAAAACTAAAGGGGAAGTCAAAGTCTTATTTTTCAACTATAACAATGGTGGAATTTGGGAAACGAACTTTTCACCCCAAGCTTGAAAGCTTATGTCAATTATTGACGAGCTAAAGTCTTTAGCAAAGTTTGAGTTAAAAATTAGAAAAATTGGCTCATCTCAAATAAACCCAATACAAAGATGGTTACAAATATAATAATCATATGTAAAGTATTTAAAGGTATATAATAAATTGTAGAAGAGGAGATACAATAAGATTTAGATCAAGCTTTTGAAATCTACCGATAATAAATCATATTGCTGCCAATACAATTACTCACATAAAAAAAATAGACAAAAAGGAAGGATGAATTTTTATTGCTTTTATTTTTTGTGTAGAGTAGAGGAATATTATGTTAATGGTGGGTACTTTTACTTTAGTCCTATAGTTGTACCTGCAGCCTAGGTCGTTTTACACATTTGATAATGTGGATTCCATTCTAGAACAACAAAAGTCGGAAAGACCCGTACGGACACCGCCCACAATGCCACAAACACTCAAAGGCTCATATTCCCCTGGCCGGCGCCGACCCACCACCACCAGTTCCATGATCTAAACTCTTCTTTTTATTTTTCCAGTCCCCATCCTCCTCCCCTTCTTATTCCTTTCATTTTCTCTAAATATCCCAAACATTTCTTCCATATTCAAAAGTTTGGGATAAAATAGTGGACCTTCGCAAAAACATTAAAATAGTAAAAAAAATTATAATAATACAATCCATATTACTACATTTTTTAAATTACCAAAATAATAAAATTAGAAGATATAACTCTTGATAGCCCTTTGATATTGTTGAATAAGAAATTTTGGAACCAATTACAAATTCCCACGTCATTTACTAAAATAATTCTATTTGGGATTAACTAAAAATTTACATGTATCCCAAATTAAATTTAAAGACAAGTTGGACAATTCTAATGATGTCACATGTCTTTATTATGACAATTGGATCAAATTAATTATGTTGGTTCAATTAAATATTATTTACTTGAGCTAAAAAAATAAGTTTAATTTAGCCCAAAATTAAATATAACCCAAATCCATGTGATTGACCCATGGTATACTAGGCGCAAGTCCATAAAAGCCCACCAGGGAACTCTATAAATAGAGAAGTTCTCTTCATTTGTGGGTTGGAAATTTTTGACTTTAGAACGTCTAGAGAGAATTCTCCCAATAGATAAAAGACTCCTCAACTTCTGAAGTCGACCACCCTCGAAGATTGAAACTCTTTTGAAGATACAAGCTTTCTTCCAAGACTCCAACTTCAAGAACACCCTCGAAGATTGAAGCTCCTTTGAAGATACAAGCTTTCTTCCAAGACTCCAACTTCAAGAACACTTTCGAAGATTGAAGCTCCTTTGAAGATACAAGCTTTCTTCCAAAACTTCAACTTCAAGAATATCACGTGCTTCGCTTCCTCAAATCAAGTATAGGCATCCAACCAAGAGAGAATCAGAGGATCAAATTCTAGAGATCGAACCACATCGCATCAAATCAACGTAAATACAACATCAACACAAGTTCAACTCCACGAACCAAATTTCTCTGGAAATCTCGTGTGAACAGATATATCTAATTACTTGTTATATTTGTCATGTTTACAATATATAAAAAAGAATAGATGCTATTGACTGTTTTTTTCTAACTTTTTTTATTATCTGATACAATTTTCCTAAAATATAATTATTTAAACAATTAAATTACTTTTGAACTACCACTCTCGTTTCAAAAATATCTCTTTAAAATCAAAATTTTATAAAAATACTCCTAGTCTTTTAAATTTTTTAAAAAATATTCATACCATCAGTAAACCACAAAAAATGTTTGATATGGATCAGAACAACGCAAATATTGATGGTCTAAGATGTAAGAAGTTAGGAAAATAATATATTTTGGTTTCAAATCACTTTTAGTTTTAAATTTAGGATTTGATTTCAATTTAATTCAAATATTTCAAAATGTTACAATTTTTCCTTTGAGATTTTAAGGATTGTTTCAATTTGGTTCTTTTGTATTTTATTATTTACATTTTTAACCTTACACTACAAGAAGAAAGGGGTCTGCCGACATAGAGATGCGTTGGCAGAAGTCAAGAATGCGTCGGGAGAGGCTACGCCGATGCAGAAACGGACATCAACAAGAACGTCATGGGAAAGGCATCGTGAGAGACGCTCCCAACGCGCTAACAAGCCGGCGTCGACAAAGGGTTACTGTCACGAGTGTTTCCCGCCATGGTCGACACGTCGACATTAGGTAACTGTCGATATCTGGTAGTGGTGCCATAAACAGGTTACTATCGACGTCGTCAAGTATGTCGGTGTACATGAACCACCGACACGGTGTCGTTAGAACGACCATTTGCGACGCATAATGTGCGTCGCGAAATTCTTATTATAATATTTTTTTAATTTTCTTTCTTTATTTATTTTTGTAAATTGAAATCGAATTCAATTTAAATTCATTCAAATACTAAAAACAATAAATGTAAATATAATGGAATACCAAATGAAATTTATATTAAAAATAAACCCTAAACCCTAAACCCTAAACGTCGGTGTCCCATGAAAGTTTCCCATGTCTTCGAACCTACAATGAAAAGAAATTAAGTTTAAATACATATCACCAATAATATGAAATTAAAGAACGTAAAAGTTGAAAATTATGTACCTCAATGAAATCAAGGTCCTCTTGAAGCCCGAGAGAGGTCTTCAATCATCTTCCTCATTTCTTCCATCTACCGAGCTTGTTTTTTCATATGGCGAGCTCGTGTGCTTCTATCAGGTGAGTACTTTCTTCATGCTTCCTATTACTCTCTTCTTCTACTACCTCAAGACGAGTTTTTTGCTCATCGTTAACCTTCCTGACGTGGGCCAGCTCTCGCTCGATAGATATAGATGAAGAATTGCCAGCAGCGTGTTAGGACTTTGGCTTGGGGTCTCAACCAAGATCTTTTGAGTAGCTTGGTCATCTACCTAAAATGGTCTTACATATCTCGTTCTCAGAGAGTGGTTGAGAACCCTCTGGGGTAGGTTGGGACTAGAGTTCCAACATTGGATTCTGCAAATAAAATTTTTGTTAATTAAGTAAAATGTGTAAATCAAATGTTGTGTGAAACAAGACAAATGACAGCTTATAAACTTACATGCGCATCAACAGCCGCCTACGAAACGAACTAGCTACCCCGAGTGTGTGTTTTCCTGAATAACTCCACATGGTCGATTGAATGACCCTACTGTTCAGCAAGCTCGTGTTGTCATTGTAGAAATGACTTGGTGCTGCTGCTGTGGTTGTAGGGCTGCTTCGCTCTAGCAGCCATGTTCATTGACGATTGCTTTTACATGAAAACAATCAAAATGTTACATAAAAAAATAAATAAAGTACCATATGAGAATATAAAAGTACTAAATCACCTGAAATTTTTGATTGAGGTAGTGATCGCAGAGGAAGTGTCAATCTTGCACCCGATTGCTCAATCTAAGGGTGGGTTGGCACAAGCCTGTTCAAGATCATGGAACTTTTTGAAATGGCAGTGGTTCTGTCCTCTGAACTCCTTCCACACGGTAAGCATTTGATGCTCAACAATTCGAGTAAGAGTTGGATTAGTGAAATCCAACACGAACCATTACTGTAAAAGAAAAGTACACACGGATTACGATTGAGTCTATGTATATTCGTATAAGTAACATATATCTACGGGTAATTTAAAAACTTACCTGTAAATCACCTTTAATGACCTCAATGTACTCCAGTGTCACATTAGCCCACCGAAGAAAGTGGACTGGAAAAGTGTCTCATGTTAACATGCTGATGGTATTGCTAAAGCGAACGGCGTGTGGTAAGATAGGCTTGTCCTAGCCTTGAGCGATAGATATAGGGATCTTCCCATTTTTGTGTAACATATCTCTCTAACTCCATGTTCCTAGAGTGTTGTCATCTCCTTAAAGTAGGAGCAGCAAGTTGGGAGGCATCTAAGAAAACAGAATCATTTCATAAACATAACAAAAAAACTTATGCATAAATAATTGTTTATGTAATGATGAGTAACTAGATGTGATAAGCCCCCAATATGCTTTAAGTTTACAAAGCTAAAGGTCCTTCTAGGATCCTTGTAAACGGACACAAATGAGTCTAACTTACCGAAGGGTTCCAACCAAGAGTTTAGTTAGAGGATGAATCACTCTTAGATCAAACTTAGAATCTATGATGGTATCTCCTAGATCCTAAGACGACTCACTCCAGAATTAGATTGATCAAAACTAATCCAATGAATCGATTGAACATCAAACCTAAGACAAGATTTGATAGAAAAGACAACACCAAAGGGGTTGAATAAGCAAAAGCTTTTTTAGTATTCATTATATATCATTTCATAAGCATTACAAGCCTTTTTATAGGCCAAATGGTCATGGATAGACCAAGGAACTCAAAAGTCATTCAAATACACTTAATTGCAAATTGTAGAAAATAAGACCTAGGAACTTAAAACTTGATTACACATCAAACGAGCAACCATTTCTCAAAATTAAAAGATAGAATTGTTTTGAAATTGTCTTAAATATGTGCTATGTAATCCGCCCCTCATAATGGTAATGTTTGACAACCTTGACATCACGGAATTCCAAGAGATGCAAGTTGGATAGCCACCTCTTCACAAATTCTGCACACTTTTTTCGTTCCCCGTGTCATCTTCCAAATTACACAACTTTTCCCGTGTCATCTTGACTCCATGCTCTTCTTGACTTGCTGAACTAACATTATACAAGAATTTGAGTTCAAAATTCTTGGTTTCTCGTTGTGCATTTGTCAGTTTTTGAACATGCAGTGTGAAAGCCTCTTGTATCTTCTTTGCCTTGCGCTTTGTGATTGGTCCTTCAGGTACATGCAATAAATTATTGAATGAATCCACATCAAGATGTGTACCCGATCGATGACGTGCCTAGAATGGTATTGAACTCCTCGACATTAAAATCCAGTAGACCATCGCTCTCATCGAAATCGACAGGGAATTGAGACATAGTACTTGTGGGCATATAAACCAAAATTAATTAAACATATGAGAGTACGTGAAACTGAATATGTAAACAATAAAAAGAAAAAACTATGAATACATGATTCGTCAGTTATTGTTCTTCGTCATCGCTTTATCCGGTTTAAATGGATAATTATTTATCATCATCATTTATAAAGTCGTCAACGACATGACGCACAATCGCTCTTTCCACTACTATAGGATTAACGTCGACTGTGCACAGGGTGTCGTCCTCAACATGATCATCTACACGATGACCGAAATAATTTCAGGTATATTTAGGTTTTGATCCTCAACATCATCCACTTCGAGTACGTCCTATATATGTTTATTTTGAACCACCTGAACAACTTTACAATTAGCACCATTTTTTGGATCGTCGATATAAAAAACTTGATGTGCTTAGATTGCAAGAATGACTGGTTCTTCAGAAAACCAAAAACGGAATGTGTTGATAGATTTGTACCCCAATTCATGTGTGTTCTATGCTTTTTATTCTTGTCCGTATCAAACCATTTACATTTCAATAGCTAAATACGGTGGCTCATTGGATATGCCACGGGAAAAACCTCTTCTAATACACCGTAAAAATTATTGTCATTGCTTCCACTCGCACTGCTATCACCAACTATCATGACTCCACTATTTTATGTTGTGCGTCGAGAATCGCAATTTATTGTGTGAAATCATACCCCACCCACGATGCATCTAGTGTAAGATTGAACGTCAAGTGAAAGTCTATTGGCAAGTGAGAAGAAATCATTCGAAAGGTTGTCCTTCTCACGTCTTTCTATGACCTGAAATTATTTTATGAACAATTATATACGTATGTGAAATAAGTCTAGAAAAATTCCAAATAGATTTATGTACTCCACATATATACCTGATCTCTAAACCAATCAGAAAATGCTCGTTGATGTCTTGTGAACAAGTGTTTCCAAAAGTTCATTGTTCTGAGTTTGTGACAATTATAACTTAAGAAAACATAAAGTGCTAGTGAAATATTTAGTGTTGGAAGTATGAACTTGTGGTACTTAGCAATTTTATCTACATTGTTCAAGATGTACCAATGGATCTGGTGCTTCTCTTCTTGTGATAGAGATCTTGAACTTGTCGCGCCTAATGGTCATACCTTCTGCATAAACACTTCAAACTCACCAACTATCTAGTCCTCCAGACTACTATCATCATTTCGTTCATCCCAAGAAAACCGAGTTTCAATCTCACTTAAATATCTCGAACAGAAGGTACTTGATTCATTCATGACATATGCTTCGGCGATGGATCCTTTGAGACGTGCTTTGTTCAGACTATTAATTCAGTGTTCGTAGGCTTCTCTCAATGAGATACATTCAACTATAATTAACCGAACCAGTGACCTTTGCTTGTATGGTAAGTGAACAGCAAGATGTACCATTACGCTGAAAAAAAGCAAGTGTAAATATTCTTTCTAGTTTGTAAAGTATGACAATGATATCTGCTTGCAACCAGTCCAAATCACTTACTCTTATCATCCTCGCGCACAAGTCATGAAAAAAACTTCAAAGCTCAATAACAGTAGTGCACACATTTTTCGATAAGTGTGTTCGAATACCAATAGGTAGAAGTCGATGAAGCAAAATGTGACAGTCGTGAGTCTTAAGACCTGATATTTTTCCATCTCTCTCATTCACACATCGTGAAATATTAGAAACAAACCCATCGGGAAACTTAACTGATAGGAAGTTACAAAACACAACTCGTTCGCTGCTAGTTAATGTGTAACTTGCATAGGGCTTCACCAATCTATTGCCGACTTCTAGCAGATGTAAATCTTTTCTTATAATCCTAAATGTCCAACTGAGCATTCGAAGTATCCTTTGTTTTCCCTTCAATGTTCAACAATGTACCTACCAAGTTATCACAAATGTTTTTTTTAATATGAATTACATCCAACTTATAACGTATTAGTAGACTTGGTCAGTAAGGAAAATTGAAGAAGATACTTCTTTTCATCCAGTTCAGAGGTCTCTTTCTTTTTTTATCTTTCAGTAATGGATGTTCACTCATCACTTGAAACTCAAGGAAATCTACTTGTTCTAAGATATCATGCCCATTCAGAACAACCGGAGGAGGCCTACGCTCTACACTTCCATCATGTAACTTACTTCTACGCCAAACATGATTATTAGGAAGATAATGCTGGTGTCCCATGAAAGCAATTTTTCCTATTATCCTGAACGTGCCTGATACCCTTTCGTACTCCATTCGGATAAGTCACTATACGTCGAAAAGTCATTAATAGTCTATAACAAAGCAACGTACAACTGAAAAATTGATCGGTAAGAGAATCGTACGTACGTACGGACACCATAACTGTTTTAGTTCCTTAATCAATGGTTGGAGGTAAACATCAATTTCCCTACTGGGAGATCTTGGACCAGATATTAGTAATGACATGAAGAAGTTGGACTCCTTCATGCGTATCCAAGGTGACAAATTGTAAGAAATTAACACTACAGACTACATACTGTAGGCGGTGCTATATGCCCAAAAGGATTGAACCCACCAAAAGCTAATCCTAAACTAATGTTCCGTGGATCCGAAGCGAACTCATGAAATTCATAATCAAAATGTTTCCATCCCTCTGCATCAGTTGGATGTCTTAACACGTCATCTGTTTTGACTTGTTTATCCTGATGTCATCTCATTTCAGACGAGTCCTTTTGCGATATAAATAATCTCTATAATTTCGGTATCAATGAAAAGTGTCATAATACTTTATGCAAGAATTTTTTTTCCTCTGATAGGACTAGTCTTGTATCGTGACTCACCACAAGTTGGACAATGTGCCAAATCGACGAACTCCTTCCAATACAACACATAATCATACTTACATGCATGAATATAGTATCGTATCCCAAGTCCAAGTCACGTAGCTTTTATTTCACTTCGTAGAAAGAACTAGAGATAATAGTATTACACATTGGAAATGCACATTTTAACAGTTGTAATAACATGTCGAATGACGTGTTACTATAGCCGTTAAGAACCTTGACATGCATCAATGTAACCAAAAAGTTGAGGGATGAAAATTTCGAACTGCTAGGGTATAACTCACGACGAGCTTGGTTTAATCTCTTGAAATATATTTTTTGTCTCTTCTTCTACTCCACTATTGAACGACATGTCATTCTCCAAACCTGCTTCCTCCGCTGTTTCTTCTTCGTGTTCGATCGAACCTTGTAAATCATGCAGCATTCTTAACATTTCATTATCTTAAAAAAAAAAAACAGCTTACTACTGGTTCCTTTAATATGGAAGAGGTTCATTGCTACTTTCTTCATGGAAAGGGTCCTTATTAGTTCCTTCATCAAATCTTTCTATACCTCTATACAAGTTTACTAGCTCTCCATGATACACCAATTCTGTGTATGAGGGACATATTCCAATCGTTAATAAATGTCTCTTCAAACCCCCTAATGAGTCCCAATTCGAGGTCATACATCTCTTGCATGGACACCTTATCCGTTAGTACTCCTCAACATGATACTTTGCAATGTCTAAGAATTTGAAAACTCCCTCTCCATACTCAACTGATAACTTATTTCTAATGTTCATCCAACTCTTGTTCATCGTTAAACCCCTAGAACATAAATACATGTAATTATCTTGCACTAAGGGCAACCATAATTCTAACTAAATAAATGCACTATTTACTTCTAACAAACAACTTGTGTTCACAAATAATAAACTACAAGCTATCATAACTGTAGGATAGTCACAACACATCAATCAAAAGTTTCAAATTCTTCAATTTCATCAATATCATAAATTTAAAAATTTCATCAATATCACAATTTCAATCGAGAAATTTGAATAAATATTATAGTTTTGAAAAATAATTATTGATATATTGTAGTTTTGAAAAATATTTAGAAGAATGTGGTAGTTCTATTCTCTCTCTCTAATGTCTTGGGTTGAACCCAAGACATTGCTAATTCTTTTTTTAATTTAAATTTATTGTTTAAATTTATTGTCTCCCTTTGAATTCATTTTAATAGTTTTGTCAAACAAATTTAAATTTTGTTATTGCTCTTCAATATTAAAATTTATATAAATATTTCTAAATAATTAAATAATTAGATGAATCATTTTTAATAATGACGCATAATTAAAAAATTAAATATAAATTAAAATAATTTATAATAACCAAGTTACATTTATTTGATTGATAAAAGAAAATCAATGTGTTCCACAACTTGGACTTCGTCGATTTTGAGCTGGTTGTCGACATTGACTCTGAACTCTATGTTGTTTTCGGTCCTCTTGGTTCTCTGGTTCTTGTTGGTACTCTTGTCGATCTGATACATCTGCAGGTGCTTCATGATACATATATTCGTTATGTTCCCCAAAGCCCGTCCATGTCCATGCATGTAAGAATTAGATGGACCGACATCCATGTATGAAGACAATGGACTGATCCCTGCATCATAATATCCTGTACCGACCTCAGAATCACAATATCCTGCTCCAAATGTTGGCATCATCGTCATCGGACTACCATAACCAGTTTGGCTCTGTGTTTGTGTCGTAGGAGGCACTTCTTCCACATTATGGTAAACTTCATCGAGTTCAGCTTCTTCCACTCGAACACGTCCCCTATGAAGTGGTGGAGGTACAATAGGTAGATCGTACATATTATGTATCTCCTCTATGTACTCTCATTATTATTACATATATCAAGAACTTGTTGTGGATCATCAGCTACATCCCGAAGTCTTGCGTTGTTTTTTATCTTTGTAAATTGTAAAAAAAATTAGAAATATTTAATTGAATAAATAATTTAAGTAATTATACAATATTTAAATATGTACCAGATGGTCCACGGCTGCTCCTAGTCGAGTGATGTAAAGCCTCGTAATATTATTATACCAATGGATGTATTCTTGAGTCACATCCATATCAAATTGCTGAATCGAAACTCCTATTGCCATAAATCTTCTACGAGATTGCCATCGCACTACTAAATGTGCAACCCTGTCGGACCAATCTGTAACTCTCAAGTCAATGTTATGTAGAAGTGGCTCAGTATTGCATACTGATAGGATATTTTGTTTAAGGCCGAACTGTCTAAGCACCCTATTAGGATGATGTCACTCACAAATATGGAAACATATAAGAGGACTGATGGTTCGCCATATATCTTGACTGTTCTTACAAAAATTTGGCAAATTATCAATCACATCTTTGTAAGGCTCCCATATAATCTGAAACATCACACATTACATTATAAATAAATAAATATATGTTTACTAATGAATAAAGAAATTAAAATTTCAGTATTGACATACCTGATCACGTTGAAGAAGGTCGAACATGTACCTATACTGACTAACTACATGAGTAGCCAATCTAGTTACACAAAATTGGTCTCTTTAACTGTATTAATAAAGTAAATTTTAGATTTTGATTTAGGGGTCTTTTTAAAAATATAAAAAGCGGAAAAGTATTTACACTGTATAGAACAATTCTAACCGTTTGGATTTGGCTAGAAGATCGTTTAGATTTGGCTACACGATCGTTTAGATTTTGCTAGAAGATCGTTTAGATTTGTCTACACGATCGTTTAGATTTGGGGTTCCAAATCTAAACGATTTTTTTTTCAAAATTTGGTATAGGATCGTTTAGATTTGGCTATACGATCGTTTAGATTTGGGGTTTCAAATCTAAACGATTTTTTTTTCAAAATTTGCTGTTTGTTTGACATTTATATAAGTTTTACGATCGTTTAGATTTGCTGTTTTCTTACATTTGTGTAAGTTTTCCTTTGATTTAATTATATCACTCATTTAGTATTAAAATATTGTTTGATATAAATTAAAATAAAATAACATACCGTGAACCAAGTGCTCGTCCAGGTAGTAGATGATTATTTGCATGTGTAAGTTGTGGAGCTATTGTGGGAAATCGTTCCCAAGCCCATATTTGAAGAAGTATCAAAGGACCATCAATGTCACGAACATCTCGCTTCGATGCTTTGCATAGTTGTTTATACAACCATGCCAAGCACACTCCACCCCACGAGTATCGACCCGCCTCATGTAAATCACCCAATAATGGCAGGAACATCAGATGCACAAAACTACCTGATTTATCAGAAAATAGACTTCCACCCATTAATTGTAAAATGTATGCTCTTGCATATCTGATCACGATTTCCTCTTCTGCATCGTCATCAAGTCTTGGAAATTGTGACGCCAACCATGTGAGATTTAATCTTGATCCCTTTATTTGATTAGCAGGTGGGACCACACCAAGTAACATCTGACATAAATTTATCCAGTCTTCATGCACCTGACTGATAATAGGTTCTCCATCGATAGGTATCCCTAACAATACTTCTACGTCCTGTAAGGTGATAGTGCACTCTCTAGTGGGCATATGAAACGTATGCATCTCTGATCACCATCTCTCAACAAGTGCAGTAATAAGGTGCCAATCTAACTGGATGAAACCCAATCTAGCCACCCCATAAAATCCAGATACTTGGAGCAGAGGCAATATGTTACGGTGAAGTGGGATATTGCGTTGGACTACTGTCTCTCTACGTATACAACCCAACTCACCTACCATTCTATCGTCGCACACAATTGAAGATCGATGAAAAGATTTATCATACAGAATATTAGAATCAATCGATCCTGGATTTAAAGTCATAATCTACACATAAAATATTAATTAGAAAGTAAACAAGTAGGTACAACAAAAAATGCTACATAATGGATTATATAAAATATGTTTATCGAACTAGTTGGTACACAAAAAAAAAATTAAGTACACAATTTCTTAATTATCAGGTGCTCGTCTCTGTAACAAAGGACATTTTCTTTGATTGTGACCTCATTGACCACAAAATCCACATTGTACTTGAGAACTCGGTTCCCTCCAATCCATCTCATTATGATATCATGAACTCTTCGGTCGACCGGGTTTTCTCAACAATGATGGGTCAGGATGTAAGACAGGCATAACATGTGTGATCCAGTAATCTTCATATGGTACTGGCTGAAACTGAGGAGAGTAACATGAAACATACGTTGAAAGTTTGTAGTAGTCCTCAATGAAATCTTCATAGTTCATGTTAAATAGCGAACAAACCGCCATAAAATGTGAACATGGTATGCCAAAAGCTTGTCATTTGTTACATGAACAGTATCGTTCTGAAGCATTCAACTTTAATATTTAATATTTTCTCCTTTCGCATTAAGGCTATGGCGTCCGGTTTTCAAATGAAACACGCCTTTATGTCGATCATATGATTGCACCTCATGTTTACTAGATCTTGCAGCCTATTTCAAGATTTTATCAAGTGCGTACCTGCAAAGTGACTTCACTTAGTACCGTAGACTTATTCAAAACTAATTGCATGTTATAAATTATTACCGGGTGTATTTATCTCGACGTTCCAATGAAACTCTGATTTCTTCTCTTCTTTTCTCAAAATAATTGACACATTTATAGAATGTTGCTTGAGCAAGAGCATTTATCGGCAACATTCGAGCTCCTTTTAGGACTCCATTCATGCACTCTGATAGATTTGTCATCATCCATCCATACCTAAGTCCGCCATCATGTGCTTGAGTCCATTGCTCAATATCAATGTCGACAAAAAAGCTCAAACAGTTGCTGTTAATTTGTCTGATGTCTTCAATTGCTTTATTAAATTTTTGAATTTGAAATTGACATCCAGCACGATATACATAATTTTTCAATGTATTAAACTTAAACTTTTTATTAAAGTTGCTGACAATATGACATAAACAGAACCTATGGTGACACAGAGGTTCTGTCCATCCGTTTGTTGGATAGTTTACAGCCGATATAATGCCAGCATGTCGATTTGAAACTAAACTTACCTCATCATGGAATACAACTTTTTTTAGGTGCTGCAAAAACCATCTCTAGGAATCTGCAGACTCCTCATCTACAATGGCAAAAACAAGTGGGAGAAGATGTCGGTTTGAGTCGATGGATGTGGCTATTAGCAACTTGCCTCGATATTTACTATGTAAGTGAGTGCCATCTATCTAAATAATTGGCCGACATCGACTGAAGGCTTCTATACAAGGACCAAATGCCCAAAATACAGAAGTGAGAACAACATGCCCTTCAATGTTTGTGTCACGCACTCTCCATTCCACGCATGTTCCTGGATTAGTGCGTTTAACCATATACATCCACTTAGGCAAAAGTTTATATGATTCGTCCCAGTTACCGAACACTTTTGCCACCGCTTTTCTTTTACCATCCCATGCTCTATGATAAGGAACATGATATCCAAATTTTGTTTTCATGTCAGACTGTAGTTGTGCGATGCTGATTGATGGTTTTTCTTTTATAGCATCACAAAACTTTCGGGCCATCATTGAAGAATCCAATTGTACATGACTCTGACTAAGTTCGGAATAAAAACACGTGTGTTGCTCAGGCAATTTAGTAATCTCGAACATACCATGTGCTTTTTGTTTTATGCACGAAGCCTCCACGTGCACCCTTCTGCCCACTTCTTACATCGAATTGCCCAGATAGTCGGTGTTGATTCGACTACTCATATGGTACATGATTCTTAGTGGCAAAATATTTTACCATATGTTGAAGTGTTTCTTTATCTTGACATATCATTCCCTTATACAGTTCTGAATTGTCAACAACCATAGGGGCTACAATCGGGTCGTGTTCACGAATACTATCTATTACATCCATATCTATCTGAGTGAGGGTATTTGATGGTAATTCATGTTCACGACCATCAAAGTCAAACTCTTCAAACTCATCAAACTCATCATCTATTTCTGTTCGAAAGTCTATATTATCATTATTAGCCATCATTTCTTCATCGTCATATACCAACGATGCAACTAGTTCAGAGTCAGGGACAATAACCTGAGTTCGATCTTCAAGCTGACAAAATGATTTTGAATTCAGGTTTATATCCAAACTCACTCTACTCACATTGACATATAGATGCACCATGTTCGAGATTGGCATTGCAATTGAAAACATAGTTTTCATTGCTTGTTCATTTGGTATAGGGAATGGCATAAACCTTATTAGTCCCGAGGGAGTTAGATCTGGATGTCTATATATAATTTCTATATCACTTATGCGTATATCTATACCAACTGATGATCCTACGATTTCAATAAATTGTTCAAAGACAATTCCACTGTTTACACTTATGGTAAAACCTCCACAAGCTGGTTGGTCATAATCGATTCCATCACTACCATCAATCATATTACCATTCACAAACAACATAAATCCCAAAATTTTGTCCGCCATTTTCTAAGAAAAGAAAAAAAAACGAACAATATATTATAAAAATATAAAACAACAAAATTGTCTTTGATTACTTAACAACAAAATCTATATGTTTTACAAAATTATGCTTAGTAATTAAATATAAATCTAAATCCCTTAAATTTAACGAAATCTAACAAAAATTAAAACAATTATAACAAAATTATCTTTAATTATTTAACCACAAAACTAACCAAATTTAATGTTTAACATAACTAATAAAATTTAACAAAGCTTAATTAATTAAATATAAACCTAAACCTTTTAAATTTAACAAAATCTAACAACAATTAAAATAATAATAACAAAATTATCTTTAATTATTTAACAACAAAATCTAACAAAATTATGTTTAATAAAACTAATAAAATTTAACCAAATTATGTTTAATTAATTAAACATAAATATATAACCATTCCTTTTAACAAAATCTAACAATAATTAAAATAATAACGATAATAAAATTAAAGATAAACATACTCTGTCACCAATGAGCGAGATCCTGTTCTTCGTTGGAAAGAAAAAGAAGAAAATAAGTAGTGGTTAATTCACCGGAAGAAAGAAAAGAAAATATGTGGGAAAGAAGAAGATTGGAAAGAGATGAGAAAATATGTGGGGAAGAAGAAAATTGGAAGGAGATTTAAAGAAAGAAAAATGATCACGGGTAGTATTTTTGATGGAATGGCCGTGAAAGACCATTCATGCAAGTAGAAGAAGGCAGAGGCGTGAGATTCAGATTCTTTTTTTTCAACGTAGGTCTGGTCTTTTTTTTTGTTTTGTTTTTTTAAATATGGGAAAAAATCATTTATACCAAATTTTGAAAAAAAAAATTAGATTTGGAACCTCAAATCGTCTTTCTTCTTTTCTTTTTTACGTAGATCGTGTATAAAGAATCTCGAAAAAAATTGGTTAGACATTAGAATAACCAAAATTAAAAGATTATAAAGAATATTGAAAAAAAAATCGTGTATACAAAATTTTGAAAAAAATTGGCCAAATCTAAACGATCGTGTAGGTAAATCTAAACGATCGTGTAGGTAAATCTAAACGATCGTGTAGGCAAATCTAAACGATCATGTAGCAAAATCTAAACAATCGTATACCAAATTTTAAAAAAAATAAATTTTAGATTTAAAACCCCAAATCTAAACGATCGTGTAGCCAAATGTGAACGATCGTGTAGCCAAATCTAAAAGATCGTATACCAAAAGTTTGAAAAAAAATGGTTTAGATTTGGGGTAGCCGCCAAATCTAAATGATCGTGTTGACAGATCTAAACGATCGTGTAAAAAATCTAAACTATCGTGTACCCAAGTTATTAAACGATCGTGTACCAAATCGCGTTACCAAATTACGCGCATTGTTAATGGGGCCTTTTTGATATTTTACACGATGTCCTTTCCAAGGTCTGGACCATACCTGTTTTCTTTTTTTCTTTTTTTTTTTTTTTAAATAAAGGTAGGTCTGATCTTCAAGACCAGAGCTTTGTTTGTTTGTTTTTCTTTTTAAATATAGGTGGGGTGTTGAAACACCCGACCTATTAAAAACTACAATATTATAATAAATATTTTCAAAACAACCATATATATCTAAATATTTTTCTTATTTACTATATTTAAATAAAAGGTCCATTTCAATCATTATATCACAATTTCAATAATAACCATTCCCTAATTACATATTACAATTGTTAAAATTTCATTCACACGTATAATTTGGTTCTTAAACAATTAAATTTATAATTTAAATTACAAAGATATTTACTTATTCAATCTACAAAATTTTATACATTCTACAATATGCATTATTCCTTAACATACACATACAATATTTATACAATATACATTATTATTCCCTAATGTACGCATATAAAATTTATACAATGTACAATTTATACATACAATTACAATATACAATTTATACATACAATCTAATACATATTTTTTAGAAACAAAAAAAGAATAAAATACACTATTTTTACAGATAGAGACGACGAACCAAATAGACGATGACACGAGGATGGTGGGCGGCAGTCGGCGACGACAATGGACACGAAAGCAACAAATGGCGGCAGACGACGACTAGCTCTGATCCTCTCCTCTCTTTTCTTTCTTTCTCTTCTCTCTTTTCTTCTTCGCATTCCTCTATTTTTTGTGAATGCATAACTAAATTGAGAGGGGATCTCCCGATGTAGCACGAAAGTGTCGAGAAAACCCCTAACGCGCGACGCCGTCACTTATGGCATCGTTGGTTGGTAAAGAACTACCAATACAGTCACTTATTGCATTGTGAGAATTCTGTTAAAAGCAGTCAAGACGTCACACATCACACGACATTACGTACCACATGTCGGTAGAGGTTAGACCTCAAACGTCGCCTGCAATCCGGCTTCGTGATATGGTTGTTAGAATTTTTTAAATGTTAAACCTTTTCCGTTGTAGTTAAAGCAACGTCAGCAAAAGGTTGAGCTCTCAAGACGCATTGCATGCCAACATCGGCAATTAAGGAGAAAACGGTGACACGTACATGCATGGCGTCGTGAAAAGCCAATATTATTATTTAAATTAAACGTTTTTGCAATGTCTCCTTGCTCGGCGTCGTGGAAGCCTCACCCGCTATTGACATTATTTGTGTGTCGTCGCCATACCTTCCTACTATTGATGCCTTCTTCACGGCATCGTGAAAAGGTTCTTCTTACAACGTCCCTTTTCTTGATGCCTCTTTTTGCGTCAACATACCTTCGATTTTTTGTATTGTTAACTTTTAAATAAATACTCTCTTCCCACTTAGTCCTTAATATTGTCTATTAATTGGTTGATTTGAAACTAAAGATTATAAGGGAGTATTTAGTGAACATTTAAGCCTAAAAATGTATTTTTCAAATTCAAAACTTAGAGAACCTAAATTGAGTTGTGAAACTTGAAATTAATATGTACACGGAATTAACAAATTGAAATCAAATTCAAAACTTTGTATTCGGTGGTATTTGGTGTGTGTGATTGTTAAGTTTAAAATTAAAGAGTTTGTGTTGAATTAAGGTATCTGGTTGAAATATTAAGTCAAGGTATTTGATGTCGTTCTTGTTTTTTTTTTTTTTTCAAATCAAAAGAAGCACGACATTTTTCTTCAATTATTTCTAACTTTTTTGTTTAACTCATCAAGTAGACATACATTTTTAATTTCAAAATTTTACCGCTCAATTGAGATCTTAATTTCGTACCTTCTTACATAATTTACAATTTGTTTACATGTTACCATTGTAATCAATATGATTAAAATATACATTCATGTTCATTGAATTTATGAGTGTTAATAAGAAACAAAAACAATAAAATAATAAAAAAAACAATAAAAAAAACAATAAAACCATAAAAAAAAAAATAAAGACAAATTTGTTAGTATAGCCATCTATTTTTGTCTAGCCTAATCTTATTACTTCGAGGCTATTTTTCAAATGATAGAACAAAGTAATAATATTATCGAAGAAAGCTTATATTAATCAACACTTAAATGAATGGGTTTTTTAATTTAAAACGGGTGAAATAAAATGTTCATGAAGGAAAAATAAATTTTAAATAGTGACTTTTTTTTTCATATCGTACGTCGATGTTGGCAATTTATTGTTTTCAGGCAGTATACTTTTCAACAGATTCAACAACTTTGTAAAGCTAGTACAACTCCACTTGAATTTTACTTTTAAGTGATACAATTTGACTAGTATGCCCGACTTGATCAAGTTTTCACAACCTGGAAATAAAGGTTTCTTAGCATCTGTAAGTAATTTTTAATTTTTTTTGGGATAAACATTGTTTCATTGTGCCGCTTCGATCATGTTAACCATATTGTCATCAAAATTATCATCTAAAAATTATTTCCTAGAATAGTAGTCTACATCAGGATCTAAATTTGTTGGAGAAATATTTAGTAAGGTTTTCTCCATGCCAAATCCAATTGTCATATCTTTGGTTAATACCATTGATTAATAAGTAGTTTCTGACTACATTAATGTTAAGTGTTTTGCTATATTTCCTCACCTAATACATGAACATGACATAAAAGCTAAGTTTTGCTAGTTGAATGTGTTGCATTTTTTACAAATATGTATCTAGATTCTTTTTATTCAAAGAGAGAAAAATATCTTTCTTATCTCTAAGGATTTTATTAATATATTTTTTCTTTTTAAAAGGATATTTTTTAAAAATAGATTCCTTGCTTCTTGGGAAAGATATTTAAATTGCTGCTAAAGCTCATCTTAAGCAACTGGAAAAGGTTTAATGAGTTTCCTTTTCCTTGTCCGTTTCTATCTTTCTCCTCATTGTAAAAGGAGAGGTTCTTTGCTCTTCTGAGGTATTCTTCGAAGTTGTCTCTAAACTCTAAGTTCGTGAAGAATCTTTACGAAGGTAAGTCATCAACTTTTTAGATGATACATCAAGACTGTTTGATGTCTTCATAGATGATTTAAAGTGTATCAATGATAAAAGATTTAAAGAAGATCAAGTAAATTAATATAAGATTATTTACTTCGGAGAGTGTTTATTTCTTGATTATATTTAAATACAATTAAGAGGAACTTTGATTATTTTTAGTTTATAGAAAATAACTAAAAATATACTACAAGAAACTCATTATAATTGTCACAAGTAATTTTTATTGGTAAAAGTTCGTTTATAGGGACGCAAAAAATATTGTCACAAAAAATTATTATTAACAACACGTTTTTAATTCGCATCTTGCTGAAGGTCCAATCCTTTTATAAAATGTGGATTTTAGTTTCCCTGGTGTATGCATCTCGTAGCCATTAGTTTCTTGGGTTGATTTTCTTTTCGATTCTTTATTATTCCCATTCTTGAAGAAAAGGCATCCTAATGCTTTACATTGTACAGTAACTATAAATTATCATGTTTTTTCTTTTTCTTTTCTGGAGTTTTATATAGTTCTATTATTTGTTATACTCAACTTGAAGTTGTCATATCATCCTATGTTACTTTAATCCTATTGAAGATGGACTCCCTTGATGGTTGCTTGTTCATGGCACCGACACTGGCTAGAGGAAATTCTTAGCAGAGAACCAGGAGCAGTAGCGACAAATCTTATCCCTTCACCATATCTGACTCTTCCCCTTCTGAGCATTGTTAAAATTGCTAGGTGAGTCATTCTTGGCAAATATATATATATAATATATATTAAAATTAAAATATCTACTGCAGTCATTCTATACCTGGTTGTTAATTTAATCTTCAGTGAAGTTTCGTTACCTTTAATAATCAACAATCTTCTTTTAAACTTCAGTGCCTTAGTTTATTCTTATTATTTCAAATTTCCGTAGCCTCATCTAATATTTTGCAAATATAGTTAAAAGAAGATGCCTTTGTCCTGTTCTACAGTTCTAGTTCTCGCTTAGTTTTCGATGTAGCTCATTTCAATGTATCCAATGCCCTACATTAAGCAATTTCTTAATGTATGTTATAGCTAATATTCTAAGATTAAAGTATTAGCTATTGAATCTCCATGTTTGGTTCAAAAATATTAAATTTTATGGGTTTTGGTGATTTGGGATTTTATATAAAAATATATAACTGGGTTCAGAACCAACATTCTTGGAAGCTGGAATTTATTAGTATGCTCTCAGCACATGGTTAAAGGTTAATCAATCTAATAGAGACTTTTTTGTAAGAGAAAGAACAAACTTACTAACTGTAGCAAACATTTTGTTATAAATGATTTCTGAACTTTGTCTTCTTTACATGGGTTTGAGTGAACATTATTGTCTTTTTTTATTTATTAAAATTGTTCTAAATGACGATATCTGAATCAATTCTGAAAATGAATCAAAGGCTTCATTTTCAGTGGATCGAGGAGTCGTGCTTCTGGTGACGAGGTTTGAGTATGCAAATCTTTTTCACACTATTACTGTAACTTTATTGATTTTTCTGTATTTCTCATGTCAAATATTACAGTATACATGTATACTTATACACAAAATTAAGGTAAAATAAGGAAAGAATAATAGTGTTAAATACAGCATAATCTCCTCCTTGATATTTGAGCATAATCTACTCCATGATATTTGAGCATAATCTACTCCATGATATTTGCTCTAATTTCATTAATACCCTCCCTCAAACTCAAGATGGGAGTGTCGAGACCACCTTGAGTTTGTGAATTAACTGAGTGAAACGAGGAGAATGGAGAGCTTTGGTGAATATATCCGCAGGTTGATCGGTGGTAGAGATGGGTTGGAGATGAAGTGTGTTGCTCTGTAGGTGGTGGCAAACAAAGTGACAGTCATTCTCAATATGCTTTGTTCGTTCATGGAATACATCATTGTGTGCAATCTGAATAGCACTGTGATTATCACAATGAAGAATAGTGGGTGATGTCTGTGGGGCTCCCATATCAGTAAGAAGCCAACGCAGCCAAATTAATTCTGTAGTAGCATCAACCAGTGCACGATATTCAGACTCTGTGCTGGAACGGGAAACAACAGATTGTTTCTTACTTCGCCAGGAGATAAGAGCGTCACCTAGATAGAAGCAATAGCCAGTGGTAGACCGTCTATCAGTTGGATCACCCGCCCAATCAGCATCAGAGAAACCAGAGAGAACCAGGGAGGATTGGGAGGAGAACTGTAGACCATGACCCAAAGTACCTTTGATGTAGCGAAGAATGCGAAGGACGACAGTGAAGTGAATTGTACGAGGGGCAGCCATGAACTGACTAACAATATGAATTGCATACGCAATATCTGGACGAGTCACAGTTAGGTAAATTAGGCTGCCAACTAGTTGCCTATACAAAGTGGGATCTTCAAGGGGAACACCATCAAAAGGAGTGAGACGCACATTCGGATCCAGAGGTGTTGAGAAGGTGGCAGAATCAGTAATACCAGATCGATTGACGAGGTCAGATGCATATTTTGCTTGAGATAAATAGTAGCCACTAGATGATGAGGAGATTTCAAGACCAAGAAAATAGTTGAGATTTCCTAAGTCCTTCATCTCAAAATGCTTACCCAGGTAACATTGCAAATCAGATATGGCTTGAGGGTCATCACCTGTAATAATCATGTCATCCACATATAAGAGAAGGAGAACAATACCATTAGGCGTCTGACGAGTAAATAAGGCGGAATCATGAGAACTGGAGGTGAACCCGAGTTGTGTAATGGTGGAACTAAATGTTGCAAACCAAGCTCGAGGAGCCTGTTTGAGGCCGTAGAGAGCACGGCGAAGAAGGCATACTTTCTGTGGTGGTGGAGTAGTGCCAGGTGGTGGTTTCATATAGACTTCTTCAGATAGGGTTCCATTCAGAAACGCATTTTTAACATCCATTTGAAGAAGGGGCCATTGTTTTGCAGCTGCAATGGCTAGAAGACTACGGACAGATGTCATTCGAGCTACTGGAGCAAACGTTTCTTCATAATCAATCCCATATTCCTGAGAATATCCTTTAACAACAAGACGTGCTTTGTATCGTTCAATAGAGCCATCAGAGTGCGTTTTTATTTTAAAAATCCACTTACAGCCAATAGGTTTCTTACCAGGAGGTAGGTCAACATAATCCCAGGTGTGAGTTTTGGTTAAGGCTTGAAGTTCATTATCCATTGCTTGCTTCCACAAAGGGTTAGTACTGGCTTCTTTATACGAGGAAGGTTCCACTAAAGACATGATAGTAGAAAAACAATGGTACTCTTTGAGATGAGAAGGAGTTTCTCTTACCCGGGTGGACCGTCGGATAGGTGCATGTTCAGGTTCCTCACAGGGGACAGATGGGAGGTCCGGGAGTGCGGAGGTAGTGTGTGATTCAGTGAGCTAAGATGTGAGTGGGGGACAAGATGTAGTGTTGGATGGTGAATCAGGAGTGGGAAATAGAGGGGTAGAAGGATCAGTAAAGAATGAGTGCGGACTAGATAGAGAGGCATGAAATGAAGAAAGACTAGAAAACATACGATGTTCCCAAAAGGTGACATGGCGAGAAATACGTAATCGTTGAGAGATAGGATCCCAAAAACGAAAACCTTTATGTTCGGTGCCATAACCAAAGAAACAACAGAGACGAGCACGAGGTTCCAGTTTGGTATGTTCATGGGAATGTAATAACACAAAGCATGCACACCCAAAGACTTTGAGATGAGAGTAAGTAGGAGGAGTACCGTATAGTCGTTCAAATGGGGAAATATTGTGTATGACCTGAGATGGAAGGCGATTGATGACATAAATAGAGGTGAGGGCAGCCTCTCCCCAAAATTTTTCAGGACAGGATCCAGAAAGGAGTTGGGCAAGAACAGAGTCTAAAATGTGGCGGTGTTTGCGTTCCGCTCGTCCATTTTGCTGGGAAGTGTGAGGACATGAGCGTTGAATCAAAGTGCCTTGTTGTGCAAGGAAGGAAAGAAAACGAGAGTCCTTATATTCCATTGCATTATCTGTGCGAAGAATTTTGATTTTGCTAGAAAATTGTGTTTGAATCATATTTGCAAAATCAACATATATTTGATATAAGGAGGAACGATTTTTGAGAAAGTAAATCCAAGTAAAACGAGAATAATCATCAATAAATAACACAAAATATCGATAACCATTAACTGTAGGACATGGAGCTGGTCCCCAAATATCAGAGTGAATTAGGCCAAAAGGTTTATCACATAAAGAAGCAGATTTAGGGAAGGACAAAGCAGGTTGTTTCGCCATTTTGCAATGTAAACAATCAAAAGTATTAAACTGAGAAACATTGTTTAAAAGACCAGTAGAAGTTAAACTACGAAGTTTATTAGAGGATGCATGACCTAAACGAAGATGCCACTGAAATAGAGTGTTATCAGTGACGGGAGCAGAGATGGCTGGAAACGCAGAAGAATGTTGGAGGGATGTGAGCTCAAATAATCGACCCACCTTCCGTCCCGTACCAATCACTTGTCCCGTCTGAGAATCGTGAACCTGACAACCATGAGAAGAAAAAATAATAGTAAGTCCGAGATCACATAATTGACCAACAGAAGCTAGGTTGAATGTGAGATTTGAGACATGATAGGTGTTGGAAAGTTTGATGGTGGGTGTATTAACGGTGCCAATGTGGGAAATAGACATGGAATTACCATCCACAGAGTGGATCGGGGGAAGTGATTAAACAGGAATATGAGATGATAATAAGGAAATGTCAGAAGTCATGTGATTACAACAGCAGAGTCAAGGAGCCAAGAGGTACCTGGGGTGACAGCAAGAGCAGTAGATTGGGAAGAGATCACCTGTTTCAGTAAATCATGAAGATCAGTCAACTGAAGACTCGAAGGTTCAGTGATGTCAAATGATGTAGCAGCAGCAACAACAGATGAAGAACCGGCTTTATGGGAAAATTTGGGTTTGTGTGAATGACCAGGAGGGCGGGGTGGGCGTGTTGGACAAGTATCCAAAATATGACCTCGTTTGTGACAATACCTGCACTCAATAGTAGGACAGTTAGCAAACTTATGACCATGAAGTTTGCAATTCTTACAGAAGATGGTCTCATTAGCTTGTCGGAGATGAGTAGTTGCAAGGGCGACATCAGAGTGCAGGGAGGAGACAATGCCAAGTCTTTTCTCCTCAAATAAGATTTCTTGAACAGCAGCATCAAGAGATGGCAGAGGATTACGATGTAACAGAGCAGCACGAACGGATTCATATTCTGGTCGGAGACCCATTAATACTTTGATGAGACGAATATGGTCAGGGCTAATTTTTGCCTGATCCAACTGAGTTCAAATAGGCTGAAGAGTGGCGAGATATTCATTCACAGATTGTCCCACTTCCTGATTGAGACTAACAAGTGTAGAGTGCAGCTGATAATAATGAGCCAGTCCTATAGACTGAAAACGTGTGTATAGAAAATCCCAGAGTTCTTTTGCACTATCAAAGGCATCAAACTGAGTGTGGATGGCTGGAATAGAAGTATTACCTAACCAAGTGATAATTTGGTGATTTTTGCTGTCCCAATCCTCAAGTCTTTCAATGTACTGAATATCCTCTACACTGGTTTCATAGACAATAGGTTTGACAGGTTTGGTAATATCTCCCGTGACGATACGCCATAATTTTCGACCTATTAGAAAACTCCTCATTTGGTGGGCCCAGGTAATATAGTTTATGCCATCAAGGATGGTGCTAATGGGGTGAGCTACGTCATTTTTCTCCATCTCTAAGGATTAAAGTGGCAAAATTCAATCCTTGAACTTAATCTCACGAATTAGTTAGCACAGATCACAAAAATGATTCTGCAGACGATTAGCTAATACAGATCTGAAGTATCTGAAGTACGAGAGACTCGGTAGTTTCACGATTTGCACGTGGTCAATCTGTAGATCTCACGACGAATTTCCTCACCGTCGGACAGAGGGGGCGGAATTAATCTCACGGCGAACTTCCTTACTGAGAACTTCCTCACGGTACGGACAAGAAGGCTGGCGGAATGGATCTGCAGGTGGTCGGGCGGCAAACCTCACGGCTGATTGGACGGAGAGGTATACAGGAACGCAGATTTCAAGTGGGCTAGTGGAGATCTCAAGTGGGCTAGTGGGCTAGTGGGGGTGATGTTTTATATGGTTTATATAGTGGGCTAGGAAGGCAGAAGTGGGCTAGTGGGCTAGTGGGCTAGTGGGGGTGATGTTTTATATGGTTTATATAGTGGGCTAGGAAGGCAGAAGGAGGTGGCGGAGTGAGGCAGTGGAATAGATCGATGCTTGGCGGCAGAGTCCAAACCAATAGAGGTGGTGGACGAATGACGCGAAGGGCGTCGATAGTGGCTCAGCAGTCGTGGAGAGGTGGCGTGTTGGTCGGCCGACGGATGAAGAGACAAAGAGTGAAGGTTGAGTGAAGGTTAGGAGGACTCGGAGGCGGAGACAGAAACAGGGAGGCCGCGGGAGGACTCGGAGGCGGAAGCTTCGACTGGATCTGCAGGGATGGGCGGATGTGGAAGCGAAAATCAGTTGTGACGGAACTTGATCTTGTGGACAGAAATCGACCGACAGATGGAAATCGGACGAGGACGGAAACTGATGGCTGATGTGCAGAAACTGATTCGCGGATGAGGACGGCGGCGGCGGCGGCTAGGTTAGAAACTTGGCTCTGATACCATGTAACTTTATTGATTTTTCTATATTTCTCATGTCAAATATTACAGTATACATGTATACTTATACACAAAATTAAGGTAAAATAAGGAAAAAATAATAGTGTTAAATACAGCATAATCTCCTCCTTGATATTTGAGCATAATCTACTCCATGATATTTGAGCATAATCTACTCTATGATATTTGCTCTAATTTCATTAATAATTACAGATTAGTATAGTGCTTATGTGGCTTCGAGAGTTGTTGGGTTGTCTAATCGACCTCATTTGATTTTCATTGATGGGCATTGTAAGGTACGTATCTGAATCACTTAGCCTTCTTTCCCTTCTTTTAGAATTGAGGCTGTTGTTTATGTTTTGTTTGTTGAGGAGAATATCTTTGGGAAGAAGTGGGAATCTCAAGTTATTACAAAGCAGTGAATGGAGTTGAAAGAGCTAGAGATATGGAATTGGCTATATCTATTGATATCAACGGTTGAAATTTATCTGTTTTTCTTGGAAAAATATGTTTAAATTGGTTGTTTGTTTCCTTTCTTAATTTCAATCTTGTGTGTATCTGTTTGGATCAGTAGAATAAGAAATGCTAATTACTTGTCCTTCGACTCTCCAGTATTATCTTCTACCTTCTTGTTTCTTTCACAGTAAGTTCTACTGTGATTCCCTTGCTTTGTTTTCTTCTGCTCGAATTCTGATGTTTTAATTTGTAGTTACAAACTCTGTAATCGCTGAGGGATTGGTTGAATATTGTTTTTGTTAAAATTGTTGGTGTATGTCAAGGAAGTAGCGAGTCTTGGTCTTTTCGTTTAACAATTTTGTTAGAAATGTTGCAGTCTTGGTATTATTTCGGTTATTTTCTCTTGTCCATTCCTATGACCTGTATTTTTTTTTTATGCTCACATCATCTCTATTTCTTTCTGCCTATGGCTGCATTTATGTTCTTTGCAATTATTGATTGTTCGAAGATAGACCAATTTGAGTATGTCATATGTAAGGTGTGTTTTTTGCTTACATGTTTTACTTATTTATTCTGTTATGTTGCATTTTATGTTTGATGCACAGATGGTATTCTATACAAGATTTTGATGTTGACGTCGGATGAATATGAAAAGAGCTTTTGGTTCGTGTCTTATAATTTTGTTAGGAACGATTATTTCATGATTCCAAGACTTGTAGGACTTTTTTGTTATGCACAGTATTTTTGGTCCAATGTTGCCACTTCATAGCTATAACTTTGGAACTAACTTTAGACATCCATTTACTTGATGTAGCTTCATATTTATAACTTAGGTTGACATTGTTTGAATTATTTATGAAATTATTGAAGTTTCTTGGCATATATTTCTTCTGATAAAGTTGGTGGTATTAGATGTTGCTTAGTGATAGTTCTTAAAATTATGATATTTGACATTTTATAACAAGCTTATATAATCAATTGGATATTAATTTTTTTATGCAATAAAATACTTTTACTGACGCTTTCAATAACATTTCAAAAGCATTGCTTTTTTTAAAAATAAAAACTGTAGGCATTTTTAGTGGCGCATTTCAATACGTCACAAAAGATGTTTGTAAGGATCACAAATTAACCTTTAGCAACAACATTATTTGTTACTAAAACATCACATTTAGTGGGTAGTTCAGTATGTCACTATAAAAAATAAATAGTGACATAACATATGTTACAAAAAGTAAGCATTTAGTAACACAAAAACGTCGATAAAAATCTTTTGCGGCGCGTAATTGTTTCGTCGTTAAAACTGTAACCTATGCGGAAACAACGACAGTCCTAGCGACGAATGACTCTTCGTTGCTAATACTTTTAACAACATTTTTTTTTACGTTTTAGTGACGTTTTTTGTGCTCCACTAAAAAACACAATTTCTTGTAGGTTCTAAGGGGAGTTACTTGTAGATTGATGAAAGTGTTATACTTGTTTGGATATTAATAAAATCTGCTTATTTGAGCTAAAAGATCTCCTGATATAGGTGGGTTCACCAAACTGGGTTAACAAAGTTTCTATATTATTTCTATTATTGTTCCCGAAGCTATTCTTCTAGTCGTTAACTAGAGTAACAGCTAAAGGAAATATATTACTATTTTACTTTTTCATAATGTTTTTGTACAAACTCAATGAAACTAACAACACCATTCTCATATTCCTTAGATAATCTATCTTTTATCATCTACGATCCATTGAGTTATAGCCTAGTTAAATGAAGGTAATGAGACAAATAACATTGACAAAATCATATAACAAAGTATTAAGTGACTACCATAACTACAAGAATAGTCATTTCATCACTAAGGTTCTAAATTTAAATTAGAGTATTAGCAAAATTACATTAAACCAAACTTATAACAGAGTACCTAAGTGTTTACCACGACTGTAGGATAGTCATTCAATCACTAAAGTAACCATCATTATTGTCCCCCGCTCCAAATGCCACTTTATGTGACCAAGTGGAGGCATGCCGCCTAAACACTCAATAACATAACTCCATGAGATAATATGTTGAGCGCTTAGTAAGTGGAAATAGATGTAGGCACCATTAACGCAAAATTTGAACTTGCATGAAACAAAGAAATTTTACTGATGACCAAATCGTAAGAGTGCATTTGATTCTCTTTGTACACAAGCCTTTCAAAAGGGACTAAGTGAAGGCTTGAACACAACGACTCAACTCTTCTCGATTAGCTTTTACATGTTATGCAAGGTAACAGTGGGCACTATCAAAATGATGTGACTATCAGGCACAGCAGGCAATCAAGGCTAGAAGTTCAACGTAGAATGTCATTTGCTACCTTGGGGGGAGGGTAAAACAAAACATTGAAATTTTAGACAAAAACGCCTAGTGTATGGGATCTTTTCCCCAACGCCTTTAATTTATTTTGTCGAATTGGGCGGTATAAATAATATTATACAGTACTATCTATAAGACATTTTTTAAATCAAATCAATTTCTCTGCAATTCTTTTGCCATATTTGATATCATATCGTATGTGTCCTGCATACCACATAATCTCCTCGCAGAGTCATTCTGTATGAATTACATCTTTGTAGCCTTTCCTTAGCTCAAGCTTTTTTACCACACTCTTTTGTCAAGTTGCAGTTATGTGGAGTTATCTCGATGCATTTAGCAATGTTCCATAAATTCCTCTATGCATAATGTGTCTTCTAATGCCATATTACACAACAAGCAATGGGCATCCCATACCAGATCACACAACATGAATAGGGCATTCTATTCCAGAACACACATCAACGATAGAGCATCTTATCCCAGATCACACAACAAGAATAAAACATCTCATACCAGATCACACAATAAGTATAAGACATTCTTATCGCATAGGGTACAAAAGATCACTTCCTTGCAAACTTATCAAATTTCATGCATTCTTCATTATTTCTTCATATCGTTCCAATTCATAATAATTTCAATTCATTTTTTAAATCATAAACATTTTGAGAGTTGGAAAGCATAAGATAAATCACATAGTTCATGGTCTAAAAGAAATATATACGTACAAATTTAAACACTTCTTAGAAATCCTTTTGATTCTGAAAACAATTGTAAGAGGAACCACTCACACTTAATTAACCAGCTAGCTTCTTCACCCAGCTCCCAAGCCCAAAACTTCCTTGTAACTTCTTGCCAATATTCAAGTTTCCAAGAATTTTGGAAAGTTTGGAGATTTCCTCAATTCGATTTCCTCAATTCTTTCTTAATTCAACTTGAGGTAAAAGCAATTTCAAAATGGTTGAGCTTCGTCTTTCTATAGGCTCCTTCGGTGATGTTTACCATGTAGAAATGATAATTTCTACCATCGGTGAGGGTTCAATTACAATACACCACGTGTCTATGCTAAATCTTTGTTTTAGATTTGGATTGGGTGACAAGGTCAAATTAATCACCGACCTATTGACACCAGGGCTATATTGGAATTTGGTGTCCTAAAACTTGTAGTTTGTAGTTTAAAATTATATTCTACGCAATAAAGTGATTATTAAGAAATTATTAGTAAAAATAAAATACTATAATCTTGAATCCAATAAACTAAGGTCCCGAGGCTATCTAGTGTAGACTTGAACTTCATGTAGAGACATAAAAGTCGATCAAGTTCGAGTATTTTTGGTGCCTAAAAGGTTCATAGTGTATGAATAAGGTTGGGTGCCTTATTTTGAGGACACTGTGGATGTGACCCGCTTTATAGTTAGTACAAACGATGTGATCCTAAATTGTTGATGTAGAGACATGGAAGTGGGGGCATCCTATGTAAAGAATACTGGAACCATGAAATAGTCACTTTTAAGTTGTAACACCATTGACTTATAAAACTGACCATTTCGATTATGATGACCTAGGTAACTTAATCTTAATCTTAAGCTAACTATGAACTTCTATTCACACGAAATTATCTTTAGATCAACATAGGTGAGGGCAGTTCAATGACATTGGTCCAATAAGCCTCCTATTTCAAGAGTAAGACCAGGTGGATGGCTAGGAACATATGGTGCAAGACGGAATTTACTCATACCTTCTTTAGGGTGAGTAGATAGGTTGTTCCCTTAATGACTGAATCTAAGTCTTGAACAAGAGGTCCCACCCTCTCATTGGCCCGAGAGAAATTCAGTTTATAGGTTGGAACTTAAACCAATTGTTCAATAGTGGATTAGTGGGACTTAAAGAACAAGATGTAATCTTAGGAGTAAAATGGTATTTTGACACAACCAAGATTACAAAAAACCTGTGAAGAATTAACTTACTGATCATGGTTATATCAAATGGACAGAAATATATCTGTAGTGAGAGGAATGCAACTACGAGACTTTAGTGGAATGACTCGTTAGTTAACGAATGTTGATTAGCTCGATCATAAAGGATTTAGCTAGTTAATCTCGAATCATTGGAGCCCATGATCTATAGGTTCATTAGGTTCTCCTGCTAGCTTATATGGAATTAGTTTAGAACAATATGTTAGAATAATTCAAATTGTTCAAATTAGGCAAAGAGAAAGAAACCGACAAATATATTTGATATAGTCGTCGGTTATAAGTTTGAGATAGAGCTTTATGTTAAAAATGTGACTTAAATATTAAAAATATAAATAAGGATTCATATTCGAAACCTCGGAATTGATGGAAATGGTTAAAGTTGTAAAAAGTCAAAATGTTGACTTTTGACTTTGAAAAGTTAAATTTTGACGGACTTTATATTCCAATGTGAATTGAATTTTGGAAAAATGAATGCAAATTCATGTTTGGAAGGTCGAAATTAGCCAAGATTGACAAAATGGTAAAAATTCAAAATGTTGACTTTTGACTTGAAAAAGTCAAAGTTTGACTTTGATTTTAAAGTTTAAATGACGATACTGCCCTTGGACTAAGTTAGTGGAAAAATATAACATTTTGTTTGATAATCCCACTAACACTTAGTGACATAAGTGTCTAAGTGGCTACATGAGATGTAGACACCTAACACACTAAGTTCCACTAATAGTTGGTGGAATGTTAGGTGTTGAGATATTATGAACTATTTACATGCATTTTTGCATGTAATTAAGTTATAAATAGGTCCATTTTTTCTTTTAGGTAAAACTTTTGCTATTTTTGTATAAATTAGTTTTTTAGAAAAATCTCAACCTTAATTTTTCAATCACAAAATTCCATCTCTCTCTCATTTTCCTTCACTTAACCGGCTCTCACAATCAGGTTCTAAGTCTTTAAGATAGTGGGTCAACACTAATGATGGTCCCCGATTTGAGTTCACGAGGAGATATTGAGGATTTCAGAAAGCTTCAAAGATACGTTTTCGATTAACGCTAATTTCGTTTAATTAGGATAGCATAAACATGTTAATCTCTAATAAATTAGATGCAACTAGAGTAAAGTTTCAATCTTAATTTCCATCAAGCTGCACTGCTACTACCTAGAGATGTCGGTTGAAAACAGACATTAAAGGCCTTCAAGTCGGTTTTAAACTGACATTAAACAGACCTTTAATGTCGTTTTTAAACGGACATTAAAGCCCAACGGACATTAAAAGCCTTTAATAACACTAGCAAAGATGTCGGTTGTCAACTGACATTAAAGAATTTTAATATCGTTTTTAAACCAACATTAAAGGCCAGATTTCTTCTAGTGAGAGTATTAGCAAACTTTGATACAATTAATATCAACATAATGTAGAGTATTATAAGAGTTTCAAATGAATACAGTTAGAAAGTTGAATTAATATAATAAAAAATAGGGAAATTGTATTGGGTGGAACAATAAAAATCTAATTTAGCAATATTAGCACTAACCTTTTCAATTTTGCAAATATAACAACTTTTTAATTTTGGTTAATATTTCTTATTTTATTTTTTTCATTATTCCAAAATTGCCCTTCTCTGCTGTTTTCTCTTCTTTCATTTTTCTTTATTGTTTTCCTTCATTTTTTGTTTTTTTCTTCTCTTCTCTGTCGTTCTCCTTCACCATTTCTCCTATTCACCTACTTCTCTTCTCCTCGTCTTCTTCTGCCTCTTTTCCACCGTACCATCCTTCTCTTTTCTCTTCAGTTTTGTGCTTTTAGATTCCTCCCTCTTCGTAAGCTTTTTTTTATCCTCTCCTCCTGGTCTTCTTCTCCTATTCTCCTCATTTTTTCTTTAGAGAAAACAAGAATTATGTATGTATTTCTTCCCCTTTTTTGAAGCCCTAATATTATTTTTGTGAATTGCTCATATATTATTTATTAAAATTCGGGCTACGATTTGTTCTTCCTCCTCATTTTATTTAGTTACGTTTGATTCTGTCTTTTTTAATTTGTATCAGTTTTTTATATCAACGGTATGATATACTTATATTATATGTATTAGTTGACTGATATACTTACTACGTGTTTTTTATTTTCCCAAAATTGTTGCAGTTCATTTTAGTTATGGTTAAATTGACAATAATTGTTTTTCAAAGTGGTCAATGGGATGAGCAACATTACTACGTGGATTACAAAACAAATTGTGTGTATCAACGATATATAACATGTATCAACGATATATAAACCGTATCATTCTTAGTACGTCAAAGTGTATTTAATTGATTGAGTATATCAATAGTTGAGCAACTGTATCAACAACATATCAAGTGTATCAAACTAATAATATGTATTAATGAAGCTTAGCAAGTGATTAAGTGTATTAAATATATAGAGTCTATCAACAATATATAAAGTGTATCATTCTTAGTGCTTCAAGTGTATTTAATTGATTGAGTGTATCAACAACATATCAAGTGTTTTAAACTAATAATATGTATCAGTGAAGTATTAGAGAGTAAAAAAAATATATATGAGGAGGGCATCAGTAAAACAAATAAGGTGTATCAACGGTATATATTAGTGTATCAACGGTATATATTAGTGTATCAACGGTATATATTGGTGTATCAACCGTATATATTAGTATCAGTAATGACTGAAGGGTAGCTTCGTAATTTCGTATTTTTAAAATGCGGGCTGAGCTTCAATTTTGATATCTTTGCAAATATAAAAGTGATGTGCTATGTGCCTAATTTATGATATTATAATTGTCATATTTACAAAAGCCCCTAAAAAATATATAAAAAGAATAAATTTAAGAGATCAAAAGGTTTTTTTTTTTTTTTTTTTGGTCATTTCTTATTCTTTTCGAGGTTTAAACTTCATCTTTTATGTACCATATTGCAATAAATAACTTACAAAGTATATGGAGGTGGTTTTGTGAATAGCTCTTTTCTTTGGAGGTCTAAGCCTTGATCAATGATGCATTTTGTCGATAACTATTTTAGGTTTTATGCTTTTTATCAATGGCTTTGAGAAAGAAATTAAAAAGGGTAGAGATTAAGGCCAACATTCATTCGTGATAAGAAACAGAACAGATTATTAGCCTCCCTTAATGCCAACATGAATGCCAATCACACTCCCATCCTAGTTAGTCACATGGATCCTGCGTTAATCTACTTACCTTTCCCATTGCTTATCTCCTAATTCCCTTACATAGCAATTCCAAAAATTTCCATTATTATCGAACTTTCTTGAATCTTATCTAAAGAGGTTCATCTGTTAATTTATGATTAGATAATGTTCCATTCAAACTTTTCTATTTACAATTATACAAATATAGCTATTTCTTTGTTGAAGCTTCCAGCAACCAAGAACAAACGATGAAACAAAGGGGCAAATGAGATAGAATAGAAAGCATTTATAGTTAGGCAGGATCCTTTGACACTCACAAATCCTGGATTTGGTTGTTCACGACGTCGAGATTCGAAATTTAACGGCGTTAATAAATCCACGACGTCAAGAATTTAGCTTTGACGGTCGACCAAATCTATTTGATGGGGAGAGGTTCAACGACGACAATGGCAGCAAGAAACCCACGACGATTACCAACCCACAACAACAATAAACCCACGACGGCATGCAAGGGAGAAAACTTATATTGAAAGTAGGACAGACCTTCAACGATGTTTTAATGGCAGACGGTGACGATGACGAACTTCTCTTCGATTGAGAGTAGGAGAAATTATTTATGAGAAACCATATTTAATTAGTTTTGGTAAATAACAATCCCATGTCATTTATTTAAAAAAAAGCAATCACACAATTATTTAATAAAAGATCAATTACATAATCAATTACATATTTAGTTTTATTTTTTTCTCTTTTAAATATAATTTCTTATTTTAAATATGATAGATTTCAGACAACCATAACAAAAACCAGATCAAGATTCTACCCCTAAATGCACTTAATTAACATGAAACCCTAAATCGTAAATTAATTTGAAATTAGGGTTTTTTAAGAAAACTTACATTCCAAGCTCCGATTGTTGCTTGAACCACCATTAGATCTAATATCTTATGGACTTTTAAACCGAGTTGTGAGACTCGTTGGATGAAGAAAAAGAAACAAAGAAAGAGATGGAAATATAGAATTGGGCTTGGAATAGTTCGTTTTCTTTTCTTTTCTTTTCTTTTTTTTTTAAGTGAAGAAGAAAAAACGGAGGGCATTGGATGGAATAGCAAAATTTTGGTCCCCGATTGAAAATTTAGCAAAAAAACGTATTTAATAAGTTTTATAGCAAATACACTGACGCACACATTTTTCAATTTTTGGAAATTTCTTCTTTGCCCTTGATTTTGTGGTATTTTATGGATTTCACGCGTAAAGTGTATTTAAATGTATTGGACATTAGTAAGATCATGGGATTTGCAATGTATTTTGCCAAACTCGTATTGTGTTAGATCCTAACCGAATCTGAGATTTTTTTGCGATAGAATATTGAACCAAATCTTTTCTATATATATCAATGGAATCTCTTTTTATAATAATGATGGAAAAAACACTAGAGGCATGTTGTATTGGAAGATATAGATCATGTTTTACTCTATATGCCTAACATGCCCATGCTATGCGATGGTCCTAAGCGAGAAGCCAAAAAAGGGTAAACGAAGAACTTACCTTTTATAGTTCTGGGCTTCTTCTTTGAGTTCTTTTCCTTCTCTTCCTGAAAATCACGAACAAGGACAACCACCAAGCTGACCTACTATGCTTCGGACCAAGAACGGAGTTGTGGGACTCGGTTTTGTGAAGTGAAATATGAAGAGAGATGGGGGCGTATCGTTTAGATGTTTTTCCAGAAGAACATCTACTCTCCTCATTCTGTAATGAGAAATGTTTTATATGAAACCTTCATGCAAATTATTTCATATATGTCCAACACCTCATTAATCTTATTAATTCTTTATGGAATTAGTGGCTTCAAATTCACAATAATTTGCCACATTTTCCATTAACCGTTAATTAATAGAATAAGGCGCCGAACATTATTCATACACTATAAACTATTTTGGCTATTAACTTGAACTTAATCCATGTTTATGTTTCAACATAAAGTTCAAGTGTATTTGACAAATTCAATAAAATAGCCTCGGGACCTAAATTTATTGGGTTTAAGATTATAACATTCAATAATAAATTTTATTGAACCAAATAACAAAGTACAAGTTTTAGGACTCAAATTCCAACAAATAACTCCGATTAGTTATATTCTAACTTAACCTTTGTATCCAATAAATGTTTATATATTTATTTACTAAAATTATATCCTATACCTTTATCTCTAATAAGGATTTATATATTTATTTTCTAAAATTTTGAAAATATATATTTAACTAATCCATAACATCTATTTTTACTAAGATTTCGAGAATATATAGGTTTAATAAAATTTCTAAAATATCTTGTTTCTTTTTATTATTTTAAACTTGTATTAAACTAATTATATTTGTCCTTAATAAATTTTATTTAATTATTTTTTTAAAATATCAAAATATTTCATTTATCAATGTTATAAACGGTCATTATTATTAATTTAGTTTTTTAAACCCATTTTATTAGACTGAGTTTCATTTATCTAAAATATTAAAAGAATTTTTTCCATTCATCTAAACATTTTGAGTAGTTTGGAAATCAACATATTTCTTAATTAAAGTTCAAACTAGCGGAGTTTTTAATTTTTCCCACTTTTACAATCGAAGATTATGTCTACTTTTTCAATTTTTTTTGCTTTTTATGGCTCTACAACAAATAAGGATTTTTTTTTTAACAGTAAATGGAATGGAAGTTCACAATATCACATTATCATTTCGTTGAGGTTTACATCTCATCCGATTTTTCATTCCAACCACTACAAGAAAAGGTATATACTGTGACAGTTCATTTCATCCAAAACTAAAAGGAGGGAAGAAAAAACTGTCATAAAAGGTCAAAATGCGCGTTTTTGGCGGGAAAAGGCGGAATTTTTCGATTTTAAATAATTTATGACAGTTAAAAATGTTCATAAATCTATGACAAATTTTAACTGTCATTGAATATAAATGATAAAATAATTTATTAATTATATATTTTCTTATCTCCTTTCTTATTATTAAAACAACCCTAACTTTTAATTTAACTTTTTTCCCCCAAATTTCTCCTTCTCCCCCAATCTTCCGTCTGCCGCATGGTAATCTGACGACATCATCATCTTCTTCTTCTTCCCTTTCGACCAGCCTTCTCCGTCGCACGTAAATCCCAGTCGTACGTTGCCGCATCCCTCCTCCATGTTTAGTAAAAGATTCATTATTTTTTTTTATCTTACAAGGAATGAGCTGGATGAGAAAACCCCTCTGACGGGCTTGCCTTGTTTCACATTTTCCCTTTCAATTCATGTTAGGCACGAAATCTCCTCCCCTCCACACGTTTTTCCCCACTTCATCAACAACACATGAACTAAAATTGGAATTTTGCTTACATTTCTTATTTGATTGACTCATCAACAAACACATAAACACAAGGAAAACTTTGCCGAGTACTTCTTATGATCTAAAATGTAGCCTCTTTAGTTTGTATAATCTTTACTTTGCTCCTAATCTTCTGCCAGTAGTTGTGCATTTGGGATTAGGCATTCCAAGGTTGCTACTTGCAACTTAATGACTGTAAAATTAATATATTTGAAGTGCAGAACAAATGTGGAATGATGAATTAGTGGCATAAGAAAAGAGATATGTATATGAATGATATAGTTCATGAAGATAGTTGATGAAACATAGCCCAACCTTTTTGTGGCATTAGAAACAACCTTTGACCAATTTCAGCTAGAAGTAAGGTGGACCTTATCTTATTGCTTAGGCTATTTTTCTTAAAATAAATTCAATGAGTGCATGATGACAGAAGATGGTTCATATTGATTTGATATGTTATGAGTAAATATATTGATGATTTCAGAAAAAATTACAATTCAGTACCTTAAAAGAGTGACTTGAAGAAAGATGATTTGTACTCTGGCTTGAAGTTTTCAATGCTCTTTTCAGTTTTAAGACTTCAGACCTCTTGGTAGCCAAGAGGATGAGGATATAACATACACACTCCGAGGCTATGAAACTTTTCCTAGAGTGTAATATTCATAGTCTCGTATCAATGGGGACTGAAGTCTTTTCTAGGAACTTCTTGATTTGGGCATTTCATATCAATGTTAAATTATTGTATGTTATAATGATTATGGCAGGGAGTAGGAAGAAATTTTTCATCCTTTTGTATGAGCCATCTCGATCCAACTTCGGTATTTCTTCTCATACCTAATTTGTTAGTCTCAATGTATATGAGAACTTCACATAACAAGCAGACATAGGTATGCTGCAAAACCCGTGTTCTCACTTTGTGTTCCACTTAATTATATCTAGTGTTTTTTCCTACAAAATGTGGTCAATTTTTGGATGTTGTAATGCTTCATTCAATGTTAATTATGTTACTCATGTTTGAATGGTTTTTTTGTTTTGTGGTTCTTTTTTCAGTGGATTATCATTGACTACTTGATTTGGGCTGAGGAAATGAGTGCTTTTGTCTTACTTAAAAGAGGTATGAAGGTTGCTGGGACATTGCTAATCGAAATTACTAGGCTGTAAGTATTGTTAACATAATTTTGTTTTACTATTTATGATTGGCATATTTTTTCTAGAATTCTGCTATTCAATACAATTTCTTGTAATTAGTTTTTGATGTATGCTAGCAAGATATATCATTTGGAGTGGTTAGAAAATCTTTGGAGCGTTGTAATACAGTGTGCATTGAAATACAACGTATAACATTGTCCTAAATTTATGAAAACATGATATAGTGAAACATATGAAAACATGATATAGTGAAGCCCATCTAAGAAATTTATTCCTGTGAACATTATGAAATTTCTCAAGCTTTTTAATATATTTAGTTGTTGATTCTTGATATTAATAGGATTCTTGATATTAATACAACTTTGTTGATTTTCTTAAGTTTATAGCTTGCTGGTTTTTCAAGTTTGTAGCTTAGTTTAGGTTGAATTGGCCTTCACATTTATGAAAAGATATGATCACTTGTTTGAAGATAAGTTCTTTTGCTTTGAGTATTTTTGTATTTTGGTGCAACACAATCATCCTAAATTCTTTTGTAATTATATAATCATAATATGCTTATTTACACAATTGAAAGACTTTCATATAACTGTTTTGGTGGGGAGGGGTAACCTCTACCCTTGCCCTTTGGGTTGCACTATAGCATCTGAGTGTGTGTTGCTACTTGCTGTTACGTTTTAACAATCAAATAATAAGTTAATGGATTAACAATTATTTTCCACTAATAAAGAATAAATCTTATTGGACATATCAATGTTACTTACACTACCATTATGTACACCAATGAATAAAAAGTTTATAGAAAAAGGAAACTAAGATTCCATTACATTTTCGACTCTGATATACAAATATAACAAATAATTGTGTGGAAAGCCAAAATCTAAACCATGTTTGCTTCTTGGGTTTTACCCAACTAATTCCGATGTCAAAATGACCATTTCTTTGCGCGTTGTTCTCGAAGGAACTTTACGTCCTCGAATTAGAAGAGATCAAGGTCGAAATATTTGGCTGCAGCGTCAGACTTTTCCTGCAAAATCGATCCAGAAACCATGAATAAATCTTGAGGTAGAAAGTTATGCTTCTTGTTGACTTGAAGATCAATGAAGTTTTTTTCTTTTTTCTTTTTTTTTTTTTCTTTTTGGGAAAGAAGCAAGAACTTAAATAGAAAAATTAAACAAGACTATGGCCAGGTTTTTTATGAGTTATGTTGTGGATAACTAGTGAGTTAGAGTTAGAACTACAGTGAAGGTTATTTAAGTTTACAAGTAGGGGGAGTTTAAGAATTAGAGAAAGATACATCATATGCTATTACCTTTATTCACGTGTATAGTGCATATTCATTCCATGGTGCTAATGTAATAACCTTACTTGTAGGTTTAGTATCCTTTTTTATGAAAGATTTTGCACGATCGAACTAGCTATACTATAAGTTTATGATATATTTTAGAATTTTAGCAGTGTAGTTTGCTTGTGTATATAGATCCTTTCACTTTGATTTTTTGATATGTGTTATGGGAGTTTTAGGAGGATCATATTCATCAATAACACAGTAGCTTGCGTGGAACATGTAATTAAGTACGTTCTCTTAGTTATTGAATCTATCTTTATATTCTTCACTCTTGGTATATATTATATTTAAAGACTGTTTTTAATGATTTAGTCTTGCAAACCTTTGCATGTTGGTTGTAAAAGACAATATTGGCAAGTTCCTTGTTTATATATATTTATATAAATAAATAAATAAATAAATAAATAAATATATATATATATATATATATATATATATATTTCTTCAAGTTTATAAACTTATGCGTCATAATAATGCTCTTTAAGCACGTCAAGATTGTTCATTTCCTTCTAAGAGTATGGAACTTGTCAATTTTTCTAGGTTTAGTCTTGCTACAACAATGGGGGATTTCTAGAGGGTCAAAGTTGAACATTGAAACTATCGAAACACCCTTTTTGGTTTTTTTTAATACTTAAATTTTTAGTCCAATATCTTTTCTTTTTGTTTTTGCTAGGTTGACAAAGGTCTTAACAAGACAAAAGGGAAGCTTATGGCATTCTATAAGGTATGTACTTAATCATGTTATGGTTGAATAGGCAAATGATTTTATTTTTACCCATAAGTTGTTTCATTTCATGTTTTGGTTTTTAGGCACAGTATAATATTGATCAAGCATTGCAAAAAGATACTTCCTTTAGAAGATGGGTGGGTTATGAGATCATGTTATTTTTAGTTGTTTTTAGTATGCACATTTGATCATGAAGTGTTGTTGAAGTGTATATGTAATTTAGCTTAATTTGTGGGCTGAATTTAGATAAGTTTAGAAGTTATTATTCTTAAAGTGTGTATGTGTTCTATGTTGTTGAAGTGTGTTGTTCATCATGAAGTGAATGTGATGTGTTTATGTGGGTGAATGTGTTGTCTTGTTGAATCATTTTTTCCTTTTCTTTTCTTATTAGGTTTTGCCACAATCCATTGGAGCAATGAAACCATATTTACGCCAATTAGTTGATGTATAGGCTTTTTTGTAGGCTTGGTAGGAATTTTTTTTGTTTAAATGTAGTTATTTAAATAGTTTATTCATACCAAAACACATTTGTACCAACAATTAAAGCAATATTACAAAGTGTGTTTCTTTCTATTAAAGCGTTCATCATTTTTCTATATATGATTGTATTGGTCTGTAATGACAGGGCGACAAGAAATACAGAATTCAATAAGAAAGGGTTGTTGAAAACAGTGACTGAAAAACACAACTATGACATTTAAATTGGAAAATAAAACTGTCATAAAAAAGTTTTATTGACAGTTAATTAAAGCTATGGTAAGAAAAATGATGACAGTTAAAAAGTGTCATAAATGATAAATAATGACATTTAATATCAGTCATAGAATATTAACAATGACAGTTATCCTCTGTCATAAAATGTAAACTATGACAGTTATAAGCTGTCATAAAATATAAACAATGACAGTTATGAACTGTCATCGAAAATAAATAATGACAGTTATACTCTGTCATAAAACATAAACTGTGATAGTTATTAACTGTCATTGTAACTAAATAGTGACAGTTATAATCTGTCATAAAATATTTCATTCGTGACAGTTATTATATTTCATGGAAACCACATTTTGTGACAGTTTTATATAACTGTCATAAAATACTTTCCATGACTACCGCATCAATGACTGCAAAAAACTGTCACGAAAACCTTTAATGACAGCATTTAACTATCATTGTAGGCCCTTTTTCTACTAGTGAACAATTTGTTGATTGTATTCAAGGTAAGCTTTTTCTCTCTTCCAATCTTGTTGTGTCTTGTTTGACGGTTTACTAGCTCGGCTGCAATAGTTCTAATCTTATTTGGATTATTGAAGATAAGGATGTCTCATGGCTTATGTTGGTTTTATCAAATTTCCATCAAAATCATTCATGTGTTGTTGTTGGCTCGGTGATGTCTAACACTTCGAAAAATACATTGTATTTGAATTCCATCACTCTTCTCTTGACCTTTCACTCATTCTTCCTTCACTCTTTTTTTTTTTTTTTTAAATTTATTAGATTGATAATCCTTTATAAATATTGATTAATTCTATTATAGATTCTTCGTCCTATAAAGTGGGAGAAACTCGGTTAATATTCCTTAACCTATTTTAAATGAATATTTATTTATAAATTGTATTTCGTCTATAATAATATTGTAATATCTTTCATTTTTAACAAGAATATATAATTAGAAAAAACTTCAAAAAAAGACTATCTAATTTTAAATCTGCATTGCATTGTGAAAAATAGATTTATATAAGTATTGTTTTTTCTTACGTGTGAGTAAGTTGCGAGAATGGATAAAATTACTGGGGTGTGTTGTCACCTAAACATGTCTCAATCGGCAAGAATTAGAGAATTGTTTGTGCTATTTTGCAAAAATTAGCGAAAAAAAAGACATTACATTTTAGACGGAAGAGTAAAGAAGGATTCCAAACCGTGACTTTCAATTTGCATAAAACGGCGAATGATAGAGAGACAGAGTATTGCCATGTTTCTCGATGGTCTATAATCGGCGTCTCGACCATTGGTCTTTCAATGATTCCGGCTCTGTAGATGTATGTTCTTGAGTTGATGGAACACTAGTAGAAAAAGGGCCTACGATGACAGTTAAATGCTGTCATAAAAAGATTTCGTGACAATTATTTACAGTCATTGATGCGACAGTCATGGAAAGTATTTTATGATAGTTGTACAAAACTGTCACGAAATGTGTTTTTCATGACAAAGAATAAATATCACGAAGTCTTTATTTTATGACAGATTATAAATGTCATTATTTAGATTTTTTGACAAACAATAACTGTCATTGTTTATATTTTATGACAGATAATAACTGTCATTGTTTATATTTTATGACAGAGAATAAGTGTCATTGTTTTTATTTTATGACAAATAATAAGTGTCATTATTAATCTTGTTTGATAGATATTAAATGTCATTATTTGTCATTTATGACTTTTATTAACTGTCGTCATTTCACCTACCATTCTTGCCCTATTTTTAATTGAATCCCTGTTTTTTTTGTTGCCCTGCCATTACATATACCAATACAATCACAAAGTGCTATAGAACACACTCATATGGAAAGAAATAGTGAACACTTTAATATATATACTTTAATACATGTACAATTGTTCATAAAGTGTTTGTACAATGAAGTAATGAACAAGCTATTTAAATAAGTACATTTGAACCAAATTTTGGCTATCAAACCTACAAAAAGGCCTATAAATCAATCAATTGTCGCAATTTTTCTTCACTACTCCAATGGATTCTTGCAAAACCTAGTAAGAAAAGAAAATTATGATTGTAGCTCAGAATAAAACTTGTTATAAAGATAAGAAATAGCGCAAACACCCACAACGAACAAAGCAACAACCAAACATTTCTAATTCAAAAACCAATAACAACCAGAGCTTAGTATAAAGATAAAGGAAATGGTACAAATATTCACAAAGCAACAGTCATTAGTCCTAATTAATCATAAACCAATATTCAGCGCAGGCGATTCCAATTAAGATCCATCTTCTCTACATGAACCTTCACTTTAGTGTAGCCTAAAAAATTAATCTCAAAATCCGAAAACAAATAAAAAGGGTTCCCTCAACCCTATGTGTGAAAGAACATAATTAAATAAGTTTTTTCTTTCAAGAGTTGATCCTGGGATGACTGAAATTCGGATTTCTGAACTCGGACATATACTATATGTCTCAAGCAGTTAAGTTATGCTCAAGTTTTGGCAATGTGTTTATTTTCTTTAATTGATGAAATTTTCATCAGCAGGAATTGAACGAGAAGGTAACCACAGATGCACGCATGAAACACGAAGCCAAAATTGATGGAAAAAATAGCTAAACAATAGATCTATACACCATACATCACAACAGAAATGAATGTTCCAACAAAACTCCACAATTTTCTAATTATCAAATAGAAGCAATGTGAAAGAACCTAGAAAGGCATAAAGTGAAGCTGAGAATGAACTTAACTACATAAAATATATACCAACAATCAGCAAAAAGAGGTCTTCCACCAGAATCAAGAAAGTGAAAGTCTGAATTTATGTTAACGTCGTTTGGATTTTATATATAAGCCGAGTGATAGATGGAAGTGCAAATACAATACTGATTTAATGTATACCTCTTTGTCCTTTTGATACTTTGTGATACTCAGTGGATTTTGTGAACACTGCAAAAAGTAAAATCAAAATACTAGATTCGAACCAAAAATTTATTAACATTAAAGTGAACATACATCCATGATGGCTGCTTGAACTCGGGATTGGCCATAATTTTGGAAATAACTTCTTCAGCTGTAAGCCCAATTTGATCTGTCAATGTACAAAAATAAATAGCAAGCATAAATTATTTTTAATATTAATATAAATGAATAATTAATTGAGAAAACATCACAAAAAACATGGGGGGAAAACAGTTTTTGTTCCTAATTACATAAAAATTGTTTTAAAATCTCATTTCTAAAAAGTACCAACTCACGAAAACATGTTGATATATCAAATGAAATCATTAATATTAAGACATATGAATCGTAATTTTAAACAAACAACATCAGAAAACAAAACTGAATAAAAGTTAAACAAAAACTTCCGAGCTCATCAATTATTGACAAAAAAAACAACCAAATGTTGGTCAGATTTTTTAAGAGTCGAAGAATATATGATTGCAATGTAGCAATAACAGAAAATCACAAATATGATCATCTCAGCTATATATGAAATATCTGACGTCATAACAAATGCCAACAGAATAGTATTCAAGCCATTTAACAGGTCAAGCCACACAATTTAGAGATAAAAGGACACAGGTCAATGCTAAGTTATAAGATAAATTTAAGTCATAGGAGTTTGAGAACAGATAGAATTCTTGGATATCCATTAGGAAAAATATGATAAATGAATCTAAAATTAACTAGAGCATTGATAGGATAGTTGAAAATATCAATTCAAAAAAAAAAAAAATCCAGCTGGTAGATACATACAGAGGATATAACTTTAAATTTGTAGTCATAAATTCCAGCTAGTAGATACATACAACTTCTGGATAGTTGACAGCAAAATCAATAGCAACAAGAACACCAAGGCTTGGTCCAACAATTACCATTGGCCTTTTAATGTAAGATTTCCAAAACTATAGTCAGCATAAAGGGAAAACTTAATTAGCTTCAACATAACTGGACAAGATATAATTGTGATCAACAATAAAGACTTATTCAAAAAATAAAAAAAAAAAGACTTAAAAAGAACAAGGTAATAATGAATGATGAAAAAGCTTACATCAATGATAAAAAAATAAAACAAGCCTATAAGTTATAGCAATAAAGCAAGTGTTAGCATATTATGATCATACAAGAAGGGAACATAATTGGAATTGAGAGAAATTTGTCCCAAATACATAGTAGAAAAATGCAACTACAAAAGTTAAAAAGAAAAAATGGTTTATCGATCAATGAATAGAGGAACAAAATGCAATTAGACAAACCTAAATCAGAGAAGCCTCTGCCAAGAACGTCAACAACCCAAGTTTCTAAACCAGCTTCCTCAAGCAATGGATATGTGTATCTCCATTCTAAACAGAAGCTGAATAATAAAATGTGATGAACAAGGAAAAGATAAACTAATAATAAAGACAAGTGATCATTTGGCAAAATCGCGCATCCTTGTTAAACTTTGAATTCTAACAATATCCAAATCAACCCCCGAATGCTCCGAATTATGAAAACTCAATTGTTCATCAGAATTTTTCGAAATGGGTAGAATTCAAATGGGTTTCGTTTGAATTTTGGTATTTGTATACTAATATACTGTTTGGTTATGTCTGGTTTGGTTTGTTGTTTAGTTGAGGTTGAATTTATCATTCTGTTATCTTCATGGCACAGCGATGGAACTTCTTTTGTGAAATGTGTGAATTGTGAAGTAAATTTTGGCGAAGTTTTTGTTATGGATTGCTGTGTTTTCAGTCTTTTCCCTGAATTTTATTTCCATTTTGTTCTCTTCTCATGATCAGTCATTTTATCTTACATATTGAAATCATTTTTTAGATACTATAAAGAAGAAGGCTTTGGGAAGCTAATAAATGAAGCACATATGAACTATTGGTTTGTCCTTGAAGGCTTGTATTTGGCGGTGAGTGGATGGAACGATACTTAAAAATTGTGGGAGAATATAGCAGTAGAGAGAAGAAATTTTACTTTAACTTACTTATAAGGATATACAATAAATAATAAAACTTACTTCATGGCCACTTCCAATGGGGGATTTCTTCAAACTGATTCATCTACTCCACCACCATCTCTTCCTCCTTGGCTTTCCAACTCCAACGGTGTTGTAGTTACCATGAAAGCTGTAAAAGCAAATTAAAGGTAACGTTTAAGACCTGCAAGCCATCGAAATACAATAATTACTACATATGTATGCGTCGAACCGTGAGCGGAGGTGGAATTGTCGGCGGAAGTCGTACCCAGGCAGAAGTCGAACGTGGGCCGAACTCAAACCTGGGCAGAAGTCGAACGGTGGCCAGACATCGAAGACTCGCATGACGCCGAATACTCGTCGGACGAAGAAGAAGACGGAGGGGGTTACGAATCGCAGCGGGCGTGAGACATTTGGGAATTTTGAGAAATTAGGGATTTTCAGAGGACGCAGATGGGAGAAATTTTTGGGGATTTTCTATTTTAATAAATTTGGGTATTTTTATTTTAATAAATTATTTTAATAAACCCAAACTCTTTTATGACACCAAATAACTGTCACGAAAAATAATTTTCGAAAATTCTTTTCTCTGCAAAAAACGCATCTTGACATATTATGACAATTGTTTCTTCTCTTCTCTCAATTTTTCTTATATTGAAGTGTCATAAAAGGCCACTTTTCTTGTAATGGAAGGTTGACATTGATCCTCAATGGAGATGAAGAAGATGAAACGATACCAGTTACTAGTTTTGATTTGATATTTGTTTTGGGATGCGTGATTTAATTATGTTGTATTTTCTATTTTCACAATGATTGTATTTTAGAAGGTGTGAATATTTTTAGTAGAGTAAGGGTGTTTAAGTCCTTTTTGTAACAATTCTTTATTCAAATTTTCCATTTTTCTCATTTATTATTATTATAATTTTTTGCTATTTATCCCAAGTAAACAATATTGTTTTTTGCTATTCTTCAAGTGGTTCCAATAATTAATTTAATTTGTTGGGTCTAAAAAGTTCTTCAATCCAACCCAACCTAACCTACAATACTCGTAATGTTCTCCAATCAAAGAGGATAGAAATAAGGACAAATTCTTTTGTTAAAAAGAAAACCAAGGAACTTGTGATAAATTTAAGTTTTATTTAAAGCACAACAACTAATTTTTTGTATTTAAACCTAAGGACTGAAATAGTACCAAAATGAAAATCAAAATCTAAGGCACTAATATAATATTTCAACCAAGCCTAAAAAGGGAAAGGGACAAGAAGAAAAACTAGAGGTTTATCATAAATGCCTAATTCATTTTATCTTAAAATCATTGATTTGACAAAATAGCTTTTTGCTTATACAAAAAGCAAACATGACAACTCATTTCGTTTTGGTGTAACAAAATCAAAGAGGAATTATGAGTCATCATCATGCTCACGCTACCAACCACAAATATTGCTTACAAATCAATATAAGATATGTATCATTTCAACCTCTTTGTGCAATGTTAACCTCTGAATTTGAAGCCCTACAAGCAATCATATGAATTGCCTTTTCCATATAGAGTTCGTTCAATTATTATTCCATTGAATGAAGCATCAACTATTGCACGAAGATCAATACCTACTCTCTCATTGGTAGTTGAAATGACATAAATCAAATTGTAATTAGTTAGAAGAAAGAGCAAGTTAAAATTAGTCCGTTTGATAACATTCTTGTTTCATGTTTCTCATCTTTTAAAAAACAGATATATTTGATAACTATTCTTGTTTCTCTTGTTCCCAAATTTTAAGAAACGTTTCTCAAAATTTTACAAAAATTGAGAACTATGGGAAATTGTTTCTCCAAGTTATTTTATTATTTTATTTGATTCAATTTCTAATATTTACTAAAATCTCTAGTTGGTTCATTAGTTTAGCATAATTAGTGCGTTGTAATACCTTACACATACACACCCTGATATTGCCTACATTGTCAATCATCTCAATCAATTTCTTCAACGGCCTACTAATATCCATTGGCAAGCTGTAAAACAGGTATTACACTATTTGAGTGGAACACGGTCATTTGGTTTATTGTTCTAGCGCAACCTTGATCTTTCCATTTCTTCCTATTCTGATGCCAATAATTGGGCGTCCAGCATTGATGACCCGAAATCTGTTGCTGGTTATTGTGTATTTATAGGCCCACATTTTGTTTCTTAGTCGTCCTCCAAGAAGTAAACTAGTGTGGCTCGATCTAGCATAGAATTGAAGTATCGCGCTCTGCCCTTGCCACCTCTGAAGTCATTTGGCTGTAAAAGCTTTTGTCGAAGTTCCATATTACCTCATCCATGAAACTGGTACAATGGTGCAATAAGCTCAGCGTAAGGGTTCTCCAACTACAAATCCCATATTTCATGCCTGATCTAAACATATTCAGATTAACGTTCATTTCATTTGGGATTAAGTGCTTTACGATGCTCGATATGTTCTCTCCTTGAATCAGTTAGCAAATTGCCTAACCAAGTCTTTCACTTACTCACAATTTCATATTCTACGATCCAAACTCGGAGTACCTAAAGCTACCCTCTCGTTTGAGGGGATGTTAGAGAAGACCACATAACTAACGTGGAAGCCAAGTCAGCAGAGTGTGCCAAGCTGGAAACAAGTTATCAAGACCCAATCATCTTCTAGAAACTCTCGGATGGACTGAATGGTCTGTTAGGGAGGAAATCTACCTTGCCTATCGCACAATGACACCTGTCTATATGTACTATTATATCATATTGATGTATTTTTTAATTAATTATTTATTATTTCCAATCCTCAAATTATGGGATTAATGGTTGTATAAATTAATGAATAGTCACCATCAATGCACAGTGAATAATGGAGAAAAAGGAAATTTCCTAAAATCTCTAAAATTTCCAAAACCCTATTCTTGCCCCATTTGACGAATGTTTCCCCTTTCCTTATTTATAAAGCTTTTTCCTGCTGTGTCTCTGAGTTTTCCTCTCCTTGATAGATCTCTTAATTTTGCTGGAATTAGTTCATTAGGAGACCTTTTACAGGTCGGCCTTGGCTATATTTTGGACAATGAGCCACAATTGTATCTTCTTCTATTATGCCTTATCTTGCCCTGGTCCTTAGTGTTAATTTGTCTTATCACACGTTTCTTAGCTTGGCTCTTTACAACTTTGCCTCTTAACCTAACATTATATGCACAACACAATAAAAAGCTTGCAAGGAATAGGAAATAGAAAGAATTATAATGGAAAATCAATCGGAATGAATAGGAAATAGAAAGTATTATAATAGGTAATCAATCGGAATGAATAGGAAATACAAAGAATTATAATGGGAAATCAATCCGAATGAATAGGAAATAGAAAGAATTATTAATGGGAAATCAATCCGAATGAAAAATATTATTCCTCTCACGTATTGTATATACTAGAAATAATAATTTTCTGCATTGAAATACTAATTAGACATGTTATTATATACCGTATACTCATTTTATTCGTCTTACCTATTATAATGCATTACTAAACATATATTACTATAATTTCTAAAATACCAAATTTATACTTTTTACTAATTCGGGCACTATTAATAATATATCTTATATTTCCCCGATGTACTTCTTTTTTCCCTCCCTTTTTGTTTATTTTATGTGATCAATATCTTATACAATCATCGTATCAAAACAAAAGAGAAAAATAAAAAAAAAAAAAAACTGAAAGAATTTAGAAAATTCTCATACTGTCAAATTTAAAAATGCATTAAGATAATTTTCATTAGACATTTTTACATGTTCATGAGTTGGGTATTAGTTAACTCCAGAAGAAATATTCAACATTTCTATCATACAATAATGAAATTAGTGGAATACAATATGGTATAGAGAATTATCCTCATCTTAATTAGTAAAAGAAAGAAAAAAGAACATATCTGCAGCATAGATAAATCAATATTAGACATGTTCTATTTTGATAGACGATATTTCGTTATAGGTTTTTTTCTATTGGGTCAAATCATTTCTTATGCTTTCTTAATTGAGACTTAGTTTTGATGCGAGTGGTGGTGGTCTTGTCAAAGATTTTGTAGTCTAAATTATAAGAAACTAGAGGTGGCAAATGCAAGCTAAACCATCCACCAACATTTTTACTATTTTTGTAAACCACACAATTTCTTGTTACTAATAAGGAAAAGTAAAACAAACAAACTTCTTTGTGTTTTCTCCTCTCTTCCCTTTTGATTTTTTCTCTTTTTCTCCCTCACTTCTCAATCTCATCAACAAAAAGAAAGACCCATGGAATTTGTATAAAAAACAACACTCTATTTTCTCATTCCTTTTCAATTCCAATCAAGAAACTCTGGTTTGTTTCCCTTCTTTATGCAATACTATTTTGTTCGTTAATTTACTTTCATTATCATGTGAATTAACAAATGTAAGATTAAATATCTTCTACTATTCAACTTAAACCTTTGAACCTTTCCAATCAAGTTGATTTCATATATATACAATGTTTGTATTTGAATTTGTGATTGAACTCCTATCATGAACTAATTCCAGCAAAATCTCAAATTATTTCTAAACTATTGTTATTGGGATTAGTTTGGATTAGCTTGTGAAACGAATATAAAAATTTAAGATGATTTTTAAAATTTAAAAGAAAAGAAAAGAAAAGGAACGTGTTGGCCATTAACAATAATCCTTGGTCGTGGGCTCCAACAACTTAGAAAAATCCTTTTTTTTTTTTTTTCTTAATCCTCTTTTTTCTTTGATATGCTTCGTCATTAATCTGTTTGTATTGAATCAAAAACGATGTTGAGTTATATTCATCGTCGGAATCTGATCGGAGATCGCGATTCGATGCAGCCATTATTATTGTTGTCAAAATCCGATAGTAAACACGACGGATCTGAGGTAATGTTCATTAATTTTATTTTTTAATCTCAATTTAGGGCTTGAGCATGAGCAAAATCATATAAATTCAACCATGAAATTGACTCTATAATAATAAATTTCAGATGTTTAGCAACACATCAAAAGGAGAAAACGATTCTCACGGTGGAGGAATGAACATAAACACACACAGCTTGGTAAAAAACCCACCGGATTCGCTAAGAAGAATCGATCAAATATCGAAAAACGGCGTGAGTTCTCAAACGAACAACTCGGAGACGATTACGCCGATTCCGAATATGACAACAAACATGAAGAACAACAACCAAAACAATGGCAGCAACAATAACAGTAATAGTAGTTTCATGGGGGGAAAGGGGCCGGGAGGAAATAATAATTACCGTTGCGACAGCATGGAGACGTCAGGGGTGGTGATAAAGCCGCACACGGGGGGAGACGTGCGGTGGGATGCGATAAACATGGTGTCGAAAGGAGGGGCGTTGAATTTAAGTCATTTTCAGTTGTTGAAGAGGCTTGGATATGGCGACATTGGTAGTGTATATTTGGTGGAATTGAGAGGGACAGATACGTTTTTTGCGATGAAAGTGATGGATAAAGCTTCATTGGCGAGTAGGAATAAGTTACTGAGGGCACAAACAGAAAGGGAAATATTAGGGTTATTGGATCATCCATTTTTGCCAACACTTTATTCTTATTTTGAAACTGATAAGTTTTATTGTTTGGTTATGGAGTTTTGTAGTGGTGGTAATCTTCATTCTCTTCGTCAAAAGCAACCTAATAAATATTTTACCGAAGAAGCTGCAAGGTAATTACAACTTTACTAACTCCCCCTCCTAATTTTTTTTATTATTATGATTATTATTATTTCCCTTTTTCCTTCAATCAATTTCTCTTTTTCTTCAACCACTTTTTTCATCATTTTATTTATCTTTTATTTTTTAAAAACTAAGCGGTTTCTAGCCATTTTTAAAATTAAGCCTTCTAACCCAAAAAATCTGATCCCAAAATTTCAAATTTCATTTGAATTCGGTTGAAATAAATGAAACTTTTATGGATTTTATTGATTCATGGATTAATTAAAGTAACTCAATCAAATAAAGTTAAAAAAAAAAAAAAAAAAAACTGTTTTAAAATTAAACCAGAATATTAATAAATCAGAATATCACCGAAAGAGGTAAATTTTATTTTGCTATAAAAACTTCTAGCCAAATTGGAATGGGCATATTCGAAACTCTCAAACTTTACTAACAGGAAATTTTTTATTTTAGCATGTCAATTTGTAATTTATGTTTATTATTGGATTACTTGGATTGTATATATATATATATATATATATATATATAATTTTTAATGTGATATAATAAACAGGTTCTATGCATCAGAGGTTCTATTAGCACTAGAATACCTTCACATGTTAGGCATAGTCTATAGGGATTTGAAACCCGAAAATCTCTTAATCCGAGACGAAGGTCACATCATGCTCTCCGATTTCGACCTCTCTCTCCGCTGCTCCGTCAGTCCCACTCTCGTTAAATCCTCCTCCGTCAACGTAAACACCACCTCCACCACCGCCAACAACACCACCAACGCTGGACCATCCGGCGCCGGCATACTCGACGACGAATTCGTCGTCCACGGCTGTATGCAACCTTCCAATTTCCTCCCTCGCATCCTCCCTTCCAAGAAGAATCGAAAATCCAAATCAGATTTCGGCCTCTTCGTCGGCGGATCCCTTCCCGAACTCATGGCCGAACCTACTAACGTCAGATCCATGTCCTTCGTCGGCACACACGAGTATCTCGCTCCGGAGATCATCCAAGGCGAAGGTCACGGGAGCGCCGTCGATTGGTGGACCTTCGGGATCTTCCTCTACGAGCTTCTTCACGGAACTACTCCCTTCAAAGGATCTGGAAACAGAGCTACTCTGTTCAATGTCGTCGAACAACCGCTTAGATTCCCTGAGGCGCCGCAAGTTAGTCTAGCTGCTCGGGATCTGATCAGAGGACTTCTTGTTAAGGAGCCGCAAAAGAGAATTGCGTACCGGAGAGGTGCGACGGAGATTAAACAGCATCCGTTCTTCGATGGAGTGAATTGGGCGTTGGTTAGAAGTGCTATGCCGCCGCATGTCCCGGAACCGGTGGATTTCACGCAGTTTGCTAGGAAGAGGAACGCGAGCGGAGCGATAGAAGATAAGAGAGCGGTGGAAGTAGCAGCGGCAGCGGCAGCGGCAACGTCAGCGGTTGCGGCGGCGGAGAATTGTTCGGGTTCTACCGGGAGTGATCCTAATTACGTGGATTTTGAGTACTTCTAGGGCACAAAAGCGAGGGAAGGGAAAATTAAATTGATTTATTTTATAATCTTTTTCATCAGATATATATTCTTTTTTAATTAAATAGTTATAATATATTCTTTTCTTTTCTTTTCTTTTTTTTTTTTCACTTTTGTTCAGAGTTTAATTAAGAGAGGTTTCTGTGTGTATGTTTACCTAATCCATTCTTTGTGTAATTATTTTCACAAATTATATATAATATATATTAAAATGACAACATTTTGAAATCTTATTTCCTTTTACCATTATGTTCTTATATCTCTTTTCTTTTTTGATGTGGCTTGTACTTTGTGTGCTCTAATTTTAAATTAACTACTTCAATATTATTTTTTTTTATTGAAATTACTAAATCTCAATAATATTTTTCATCCACACAAAACAAAATATGTGCATATGTTTTATAAATGTATAGTAAAAATGTTATAGATAATTAAAATTATTTATTGAACAAGAAAGTAAAATTTTCATTGATATAATAAAACTGTAAACTATTTACGGTCCGTATAACAAGCCCATTAAGATAAATTATTTTTTTAGAACTCCTTATTTGTCTTTACTCTTTTATAATGATCTTTCAAATCTAATAGTTTTTCTTCCTGATTTTTTCACAATTGTTGTTTTCAAGTTATTCATCTCGTCTTTTATATATATTTCATTTTGATCGTTCTTTGCATTTTTCATAATTTTCGACAACATTCGCTCTCATATCCATCATCTTTGATAACATCGTTTCTCTTTTTGTCATCTTGGACAATCAAGATCATCTATATTGCTTTGTTAATATTGTCTCAGTGATTTTGGTTTCGATGAGTATTCTAAATATTGTTTTTTGTTTGAACAATTTAGTTGATTATAAAATTTCGTTCAAAATTATATATTTCAGCGTCAAGATAGAATGTTTAGAATATGTAGGTATTACTGTAAGACATCATGTCTTATGAACATCGTTGAAGATTTTGATAATTGTTTACGTCGAACTAAGAATTTATATTTTGGTATGAATGTCGTTGTTTGTAAGAATTTAAAGTTTTTTTTTTCGTTTAGAACTTTTAAAAATCACTGTAAAAATTGTATATTTTATTATGAAGATCGGTAGTATGAAGTTTTTCAGGATAATTTTCATTGAATTACTTGATTGTTTACCTCTACCAACATCATCGTTTATCAATATAGAGACGATCATTTTGCTATATAAACACGATCGTTCATCTTTATGAACACGAAAATCTTCAATATTTTGTATAATCAGCGTCTTTAAACGATCGTGTATCTAAGTCAATACGATGGTTTAAACAATTGGCGTCTTTAAGCGATCGTTTAGTTTATTCTATACGATGGTTTAATTTATTTTATACGATTGTCTATTGTTGCTAAATGATTGTTTAATATTTATATCTTTTTTTGCACAATCATTTATTTATTTTTTGCATTGTGTTTATTTTTATTGTTTAGTGCATTTTATTCTCTTCTTCTATGATAAATATCTATCTAATTCTTTCTTTCACCATTAAATACTTAATTATATTTTATTTTATTTTTTCCAGATTAGAATGTCTATTCCTATTGTTGTTTTTTATGGAGGTCAATGGAATGGCTGCAATGTTTATAAGAATTACTCAATGTCCGAAATTTTGGTAGATATGCGAGTCAGCTTTAATCCTTTGGTTGCTTTGATATGTGAACAAATTGAATTGGATGAATCAGTAGAATTATCTGTTTTACTTGATTTTGGTAAAACCAATGTTCAAATTGTGGTGCCAATAATGAAAGACAATGATGTTGCTTGGTATTTAGCTTTTGCTAAAGATGCAACTAGTAGACATCCATTAGTTGTCATGTAAGTGTTAATTGTTTGGAAATGTCTTCTTCATCTAGTAGTGTATAGAAGAATGTTGATATGTCACTGAATATAGGTTCTTCTTCTTCTATTTCAAATGATGAAGTTATAAGAGACATCTCTTATTATTCTGACTTGAAGGAAAAATGTTTATTTGAAAGTAAAGAAGTGCTTTCAAAGTGTTTTTGCATTATAGCAATGAAGACCAACTTTTAATTTAGGACTACAATATCAAATTTAAGGTATTTTAGATGTCTTCAAGAAGGCTGTAAATGGTATGTAAGGGCATCTCGTTATAAGAAGTGTGATTTGTGAATGCTACGAAAATGCACTTCTAACCATGAATGTTCATTGAGTACTGCCCAAAGTTTCAACGTGCAAGCTTCTTCAATAGTAATTGGCAATTGTTTGATAAATGATTTTAGATTCATGTCTACTGATCGTTCCATTCCTAAAGAGATTGTGCATAAGGCTCGTATAAATCTTGGAGTTAATATAAGTTACCAAAAAACTTGAAAGACGAAAGAAAATATGGTAAAAATATTACACAATGACGCAATTGAATCGTATGCATTGATTCCAAGATTCTTTAATAAATTAGTTGAATCTAACCCAGGTATGATCAATTTTGTATATAAAATTTAAATTCATTTACAGATAGATGTGGATAGACTAATATCACAATCTATCTAGATAGACCAATATTAGCATCTATCACATTCTTTTTGTTCTTTTTTGTTTGTGCTGATAGAAATGTGTTTGTAATTATTATAGGTATATACATTGCTTTAGAAATGGATGATAGTGGTCGTTTCAAGTTTTTCTTTCTGGCTTTTGGTGCAACAATTGAGGGGTAGAAATATTGTAAACTTATTATTTCTATTGATGGGACATTTTTGAAGTGTAAGTTTGGTGGCATCCTATTAAAAACCTCATCACAAGACGGTAACAATCAAATCTTTCCTCTTGCTTTTGCCATTGTAGATTCTAAAAATGATGTATCATGGACACAGTTTTTTGAGAAGATACGAGGTAGTTTTTCACAGCGGGCTAATTTAGTCATTGATTTTTATAGGCATCTTAACATCCCTAAAGGAGTTTTAATAGTGTTTCCTAATGTTGAGTATTGTGTGTGCACAAAATATCTTTTAAGTAACTAGAAACTTCATTTTAAGGATCTACTACTTGATATATATTTCTTTAGCTATGCTTATGCTTACACCATTGATGAATTTGTGTACCACATGAGATGCATGGAGTTCGTTTGTCTAAATATCAGAGATTATCTTAGTAGTGTTGGTTTTGAAAAGTGGTCTCAAGCATATTCACGTAGACGAAGGTATAGAATGATGACATCAAATTCTGCAGAAAGTGTAAATTCAGTGATTAAAGATCTTAGAGAACTACCTGTGGCTATGATGCTTAGTTCTATTAGAGATGTATTGCAAACGTGATTTTATGAACGAAGTAGAGCTACTTCTACAATGAAGAGTCGTTTGACTTCTTGGGCTGAGAATGTTCTGCATTTAGAACATGAAAAGTCGAGAAAATTATTGGTAAGGTTTTTTTTATCTCAGACAGTTAGAGATAGATTGTTATCTTTGTTTATTCGATAGATAAAGATAGCAATTTTTCTGTTCCTGTCTGAGATAAACACAGATAGATTGCTATCTATATATATCTAATGTATACAGAGATTGAAATCTATTTGATTTCCTTATTTTTCTTATGTATTAGGTTGATCCAATTAGTACGATTAAATACCAAGTAACAAATGGAAATCTACAGTTTATTGTGAAGTTAAACAAGAGATGTTGTAGTTGTCGAGTATGAGATGTTGAAGAAATTGCTTGTGCACATGCTCTTGTTGTTCTAGAATGCTTAATTTAGATATCTATTCTTATGTATCTGAGTTTTATTATACATAAACACTATCAACAATATACAGTGGTTGTATTCAACTTGTTGGATCTTATTTCGATTAGAGAGTTGTAGATTCTGTCATGAAGATATTACCTTCAATCTTTAAACGGTAAGCTAGAAGACCAAGAAAACAAAGAATTCCATCCGTTGGTGAATTTAGTAGTTCAACAAGATGTTCTAATTGTAATCGTAAAGGACATAATAATAGGACTTGTAAGCAAGGTTTGAACAATAAATGAAAATGTGTAATCTCTTTATTTCATTATTATGTATAAACGTTTGATATTAAAGTTGATGAAGATTTAATATCATTTAGACATTAGTGTGGTATATATAAATGATCGCTTAATATTGTTTACACCTATTAAGAAGATTGTTTAGTCTTTACTAAATGATCGTGTGATTTGCATCGCCTGATCGTTTATGCTTGATAATTGTACGTTTCCATATAGTTTAGGAAATTGGTTTGACTTAAGTGCGTGGTGATCTATGATGTCTTACATGATCGTTTAGATTAATCGAAAAATTCGTGATCGTTTAGACATTAGTGTGGTATTTATAAACGATCGCTTAAAGCTATATGCACGATCTTTTACATTTCTTTACATGAATGTTTTTATATCTTTATACAATTGTTTTCTGATATCTATCTAAAAAAATACAAACATTCAGTCAAAAGTTGATTAAAATTAAAAAGTAAAAACTGTACACGTACATCAACCAAAACAACATTTTATTTAGCAATAGAATTTATTTGCCCAAAATTCTACAACATACTGTTGTCTAAATAGTTTCATGTTATCCATAACTAGACAATCATAGTTGCATTTGTTACAAGGCATTCAATAAATTTGGCACAAAAAATCCCGCAATCTAATGAAGCGCCTTTTTGTAATGTTTTATTTGATCTTACTACTGGCCAATGGCCATACGTGAAACGTTTTCTATGCGCATGTATTCCAGTAGCAATTGCCAGTGAGAGGATGCATCATGCAGGTATTGCAAGAGCTGCATCAACAAGTTTTTTTTTCAACATATTTTGGCATTGAGTCAAACACGTAGATCTTGCATTTCTTTATATCAGCTGCAACAACCAACCAGTGTTCTTTTATGTTAATGTAGCCAATCACGTAGTTGACATCTCCCCACCCTACTTTATCTTTAATTTTACCAACAACTGAACTAAAATAGTAATTTAAATCTAGTTCTGACCATAGTGCTATGTCTGTTGTTGTGTCTGTCAATTTAACTTCCTTATTGTCTACTGTCAGCACATGATTATCAAAAAGCCTTGCCCAATTATACAGTGTTCTTTGTTGATTCCAGTCTTGAAGAACAAATAAAAAAATTTAGTCAAAATATAATTATACAGTTTAACTTCTATACAAAAAAAAAAATTAAAGAATAATAACTTACATAAATGATGAATCTAGTATTGTAAAAGTATATTTGCAAAGATGCTTCATATGCAACATTTTATTCTGCATGTGGTACAATAACAAATCCATGGTCTACAAAAAAGTCAAACAATCGTTTAGTGAATAGAAGCGATAGTTTATCAAAATTCAAGCCACATTTAGCATATACAAGTGATCGTTTACAACATTCTTTTCTATACTAAGCGACCGTGTACAATGTTTTTTGTTCACTTATACAATCAAACGATCATGTATTATATATAAATGATCGTTTGGTTAGATAAAGAATATTGTACTTGATCGCATAGTTTTATATATAAAATCAAATTTGAAAAGAATATTTACGTATCCTAGTATCCATGTGTTTTCTTCAAGCTTTTTGAAAAATTCGTTCTTTCTTTTTGTGAACACTATTGTCCTCTCTTCATTAGTTGTTTTTTTAGATCTCTTCCAAGATAAGTATGCCTTCAACAATTTTGGATCCACTGGCCACACGGGATCATAATTATCTACATCTCGTAATTTGACATCTGGGACAAGTATAGTAGGTTTTAATATGACCTTAGTAGATGTTGTGGGTGGATTAACTTGTTGATTAGACACTTTTTTATCTCTCATTTTACATAGCTTCCTTCTTTTTATTTGTCTTTGTTGTTCCTTCATTTTCTATAATGCACAATGTTAAATAACAAAAAAATAATAATAATTGATGCAAAGTATTTTAGAGTTCTTATATATACATACCAATAGAGATTCAAAATCAATTGTAGAACTTTGTTTCTCAGTTACTGGTTCATTTTTTTTCTTGTATCTCAACCAAAGTAACTGCTTGATCATTTTTTGTATTTCCTAGAATGCATAATATTAGATAATAAACAAACTCTTAATTCAAAAGACTAAACAGTTGTTGTGTATACATACCAATTGAGATTCTATTTTTTCATTTGAAGTAGATTACTACACAATGTTAATTGTTAAACTTTATTCCTCAGTTACTGGATCATTTTCTTTTTGTATCTCAACCAAAGTAACTTCTTGATCATTTTTTTGTATTTCATACAATGCATAATATTAGATAAGAAACAAACTCTTAATTCAAAGGACTACACAATTGTTGTGTATACATACCAGTTGACATTCTTCATTTATAATTGAAATTGATGGTGGCACTTTGTGAATTTTTAAAATTTGTTCCAATGGAGCTAATGCAAGATCTTTAAGAGTACTTGATGGTAGTGTCTCACAAAGTGGAAGTGGTTGGTTCATAAGTAAAAGAGTAGTAATCATTTTTGGCAAGTCTTTTTCTTTCTGACTTTGAGCATTCATATTATCTAATATATTGCCTATAGTTAATCGCAAGTCTGCATCCCTGCCGCCTATGCTAATAGCACTACCTGATTCCTCTTGATGTTCAGGTGATGTTGTTTTTTGTTCCCTAAACAAAATGAGAAAAAGAAAAAAATATAATTGTTACTTATTTAAAACATAAGCAATTTTCATCAATATAAAGCAGTAAATAATGAATGAAATGTTAACCTTTGAGTTTCCACGGTAAGTTCTTGAGTATGTTGTTCTTCAACATATGGTTGCTTATTGTTTATCATATCTTCTCTATTCTAATGATCATTATTTTTGTCCATATTGTCATGATTTAAATCATCATGAAGATCATCTTAGAAGTGATGAGTATCATCATTCCCTTGATTCTAATTCTGATTCTAATAAATAAATAAAAATGAAAATTAAATTAAAAAAATCAATTGCTAAACAATCGTGTATACAAAAGCAAACGATGATGTATTCTATCTAAATGGTCAAGTAACTGTAATAAGCGATCGTTGAAAGGTGATCAGATATTTCAGTTAAACGATCGTTTATTTAAACAACTGATAAACGAAATACTTTATGAAACCAAAATTTACCTGGACCAATCTCTTCAGCATGTGCTTTATTTTAGATAGTTCCAATGAATGCTTCCTAATTGCGTCATCAATCCTACAGACTATAGAACTTAATATGGATAAATCCTTACAAACTTCGTTGATGTCATTTTTAGTCTTTTGTAGGATTTCGAATGACTTCGTTCTGGTTTGTCATTGGATGTGGAACATTTTTTTTTTGTTATTGGATGCGTTTCAGACTGGTCAACCACCGTTATCTTTCTTTTCTTTGTGGTGACGGTTGCACAGCAGAATTAAGCTCACCAACATTTTCATTGTACTGAAACAATGGAGATGAGTTTGATCACAAGTTATTCAAGTTATTGTGATCCGATGATTGATTGTTCATAGTATCAGCAGGGAGTATTGGTATCACTGCTGTTAACATCTGGCATAGATTCAACGTCCTCAATTTCCATGTTATCATCCCCTCTAATTCGATTCTTCACGAAAGCTTTCTCTTGGGTTGATAGCTTTAGTTTAGGTTGAACAATAGCCTGCAATGTTATAATAAAAGAATTGTTAATACGTTGTATATCAAACTAAGCTAGTAAACTATCATTTATAAAATCATATGATACTTGATATGGTATTCAATGTAAACGATATTACATTAAGTTAAACGATCGTCTATAAAATGATACAAGATTGATCACGTTTCAAATGTAAATGTAACGGCCCGAAAATTTAGATAATTTTTGGAAGATATTTATCTTAGTTTTGGTTAATGAGCTTCAAAATAATGGACGTTATTTTAAAGATTTATTTGTTTTTAAATAGAAATTGGAGTTTAATTAAATAATTTTGGGTGCGTATTTAATTAAATTGGAGAAGTGGGTTTTTAGAGAATTTGGAAATTTTATGTATGTATGGATTTATATACATATAACAATTATGGTTGAAAAGGATAATTATATTGGTTGAAATATAATTATTTTAGGAATTATATTGTATGGTTGAAAGAAGATAAAGAGATTTATTTGAAGAGTGATATTTTGGAGAAAGACATTAGGGAAAAAGGAATCTAAAATAATAATTATATAATAGAAAATATAATTATTATTTAGTAAAAGATAATGTGATATTTTATTTGGAGAAAGGGTGAGGTGATTGGTGGAATTTTTGAGTAAAAGGGGGAATTTAGTGGGTTTTAAATGAAGAGAGAGAAATATGATTGTTTTGGAATATTTAAGAAATAGGAAAAAGGGGAAAATAGTGATAATTGTATTATTATTATTTTGGGTTTAAATAGGGTCAACTATTCATCATCTTCCCTAAAATAAACCCTAATCCCAAAACTTCCCAAACCCTAAAAAAACCCTAAAGAGGGAAGCCGCCGCCGCCCTCCTTCCACCCGTCGGTCGTCGTAACCCGCAGCCTAGTCGTCGTGCAGCTCTGTCGCGCCACATCCTTCCCCACACCATCGAGGTTCCATCAGCATCCGTCGTCTCCCGTCGTCGAACCAACCCGAGTCGACCCTTGTCGTGGCTGTCATCCACCCGAGCACTCGGTCAGCTGTCGTTGAGAGTTCAGCCGCGTCGTCCAGCCGCTCGCACAGCCACACCATCGCACATCGAGCACCGTCTATCGAAGCCAAGCCGCGCCTGTCTACGCAACTCGAGTCGCACACGCACCCAACTCGAACAGTCGCGTCCGTCTCTGCAACCCGAGTCACACGCGCAAGTCTGCGCCGAGCCGCGCCCGTATCCATCAGTCGAGCCGTCTGCGTACGCAAGTTCGCGCTGAGCCGCGCCCGCGCCTGCTCCTTGTCGAGCAATGCTTGCCTCCAGCCGCGAGCCGCGTCTACCATCAGCCGAGCCATCAAGCTTTTTTTTTAGCCACCAGCCTATTTTGGTTTTTTCACCTGTTTTGGTAAGCTGATTGGGTTTTGGAATACCCAATTAAGATTAAATTTTTGGATCTTAAATAATTAAATTTTAGGTTAAATTAAATTATTTTTCTTAAAGGATAATTTAGACCAAGTGACCTTGGACCGTAGGATTTCTCCAGTTAAGGGTTATTCGTTACAACATCGACCTCGGGTAAGTTATTTCAACTGAATTCTTGGGTCCTTGGTCGTTTGATGAATAAGTTATGAAAATTGTTGTTTCCTAACCATTTAGGACTTTCGCTGTTTAGGAAGCGTGTTTATACTGCTAGAATTCGTTTGAGCAAATCTCCAGGTAAGAGATTCTACTACTAGACCTTTGACTAAATTTAAGAGACCGTATGTATTTACGATTATGCATTTATGTAGCTAAGATGCATAGGGGATGCGGTAGACGACGATTGATATTGTGTTTGTGATGACAATTGACGTTATGGTTGATGATCGTTATGTTATGTTTCATTTTGATGCATGTTATTTTAATCACGTGAATAAGGACGTTAAGATTAATACTCAGGTCATGTTATGATGCTTATGACGATAGTACATGTTTTGGATTGTGGTGTGTTTGCTAACTTTATATGATGAGTTTCTTACCCCACCTGTATCGTGGTCCTATTTATGGGGTCACTGCACGACTAGGGGTGTTCCTGCGGGATCACTCGCACGATTTAGGGGTGTACCTACAGATCACATAGACGGTTAAGGGGTAGTTATTTTGTGTATACGGGGTCACTCGCACGACTAGGGGTGTTTCGACGAAACCACTTGCACGATTAGGGGTGTACCCTCATATCACAGATATGTTTATGGAGTGTGTACCTGCAATCGCTCGTACGACTAAAGGTGTTTCCATGGGATCACTCGCACGATTTAGGGGTGTTCGTATGGTCTCACTCACTCAGGTGTGCTCCATTGGACACACGATACTACATGTATGTTTCTAATGAAAAGTTAACAGACTACTCAGTGGGACTAGTAGTGGGTCCCTTACTGAGTATATTTATATACTCACTCTTTCTTATGTTTAACATTTCAGGCTGAGGCAAAGAACTTAAGAAGCTGGCGAGCGGCAGCGAGGAATCCGTGGCAGGCCATATGGGGACACAGTTCAGCTTCGCACTCGTTTATATGTCTTTCAGTATTTTTTTTTAATTTTAACCATTTTACTTAAAGATTTTATCCTATTTATTTGTTTGTAGTTCTTCAAAATTGTTAAAACCCGCGGGTCACATTTTAAAATTATTTTTTGTAAATTTTGAAAATCTTATGTTTTTTCGTGAACGTTTTGATATTAATTTACAAAGATCTTAGTTATTCTCTCTTCAAAAAAGTGTCTTTTGATGTTTATCTTTTTAGTAATGACCTTAACTTAGTTTAAAAGTTTGGGTCGTCAGTAAACGATTGTGCAATTTTTTTAAATGATCGCTAGCAACTTTTACTTACATTTTTGTTGTCGAATATGTTCTTCTGCAACATTTTGTACGATGGAGCTTGTGTACAATTCCATCTTAATATTCTAGGGATTGATCTCTTACCGTTTTTTCTAGCCACGTGCTGAATTGTAGTTGATAGTGTTTCATAAGCCCACACCTAAAACAGTCAAACAAATATGTTAATCTTTGATGTTTAGTTTGTATTTAACTAAATTATATAAACAAATAAAAATCACCTCAAAAGCAAGTATGTAGCCTTTGATGTTGTAGTATGCCACTGCTTTCAAACCTTCTTTAACTCGTATGCTTCTTTTTTCTTTTGTAGAATTGTTTTCAATCTGTTGAGCAAACGAGAGTGTAGAAGAAAGTTGATCTATGAAAGTTCTTAAAAATTTCTTCATCATCTATTATTCCTAAAACATCCATATCAAACTGCATTTTTTTATCCTTCCTGACCATGACAGTTTCAATAAAAAGGGCTAATACAATTTTCACAGCATCAACATCATTTGTAAAGTCAAAATTTTTGAAAATTTCCTAAACTTCCAAGCACGTTATTATCTTCTTATTTTGTGATCCGAATAGAAGACTCTATAGGCGCTTATTGTCATAATTTTTATCCAATGTTACATTGGTTGGCCATAATCCGGTTACGATGTTGAATTCATTTTGGGTGAAACAGACAATTTCCTCCAAAACAAAAAAATAGATTTCCATTTGCGTTGACTTCTTCAAGTATCTGTCTCAGCAAGAAATGATGGATCAATTAGCCATTTAAGACCATGTTGACATTTAGTAATGGAGCAAACATTATTTTGTGGAACATCTGCAGCTGTTCCTTGGTCAGTTTATCCTTTAATAAGAAAGCCAATCTTGTGCACTTGGCATGAGACAGTGGCAGGAAAGTATTTGTCGCCAAGTACAGTCTTCCTAAAAATAATGATCATAATATATTTTCGCTATGTACACAATCGTTTATAAAACCCTAAACCCTAAATCCTAAAATTAATATGTAGCTCTAAACATCGTTTAGACTATATACTGTATCGTTTAGTCCAATATACACGATCCTCTAGTGTAGGTTAAAGTATCATTTACTTGATGTAACAGATCGTTCGATCCAAACAGAAAGACATTCGTAATACAATTAATCGGTAAGTAATGATAAATTAAAACGTTTAACAATCTTGAGAATAAAAGTTTAAACGAATCGAAAATGCTCGAGAGTAAGAATTTAACAACAAAACAATCGTGTTCAAGACAGAAGTGGAAATGTTTGAAATATAAAGAAGACGAAACATAACATTATAGTATGACAAGTTCAGCAACAAAAATTTAGAGTTATACTGAAACATACCTTTTGACGTTGAAGAGAAAAATGGACGTTTGAGAGAAAAGGAGTAAGGGAATAGGAAATCTTTCAGACGAAAAGCTAAGTGATCAGTGTGTTTGTATATTGATGGTTTTCACCAAAGGGGCAATATTGTAAATTTGCATGCTTTTTTTAAAATATCGAATCACATTCAACATGTCAATGTGTATTTTTAAACGATATATGTAAACATTTATTGTTTAATATATATAAATGATCGTGTAATTATGTCCAAACGATCTTTTAAAAGATATAATTAATTACATGATAGGTGTAAACAATAGGTGTAAGATCATGCAATAATCTAGACGGTTCTGTAACCAAAATGATATCTGATTGAAATACAAACGATCGTTATGTTAAACATACACGATCGTGCTATTTTATCTAAATGATCTAGTTTTATGATTTACATGATGGTTCTATACAAGTTACGCAATCGTGAAGGATATTATTTAATCGACTATGTAGTATAAAATATAAAGAGTGAAATGGAATACGTTTTACAGGATAGTTTAAGATATAAATAGTGAAATGGAATACGTTTTATAGGATAATTTAGGATATAAAGAGTGAAATGGAATACGTTTTACAGGATAGTTTTAATATAAAGAGTGAAATGGATTACAAATTACTCTAGTATAAAAATATTGAAAAAAGTTTAGATCAAAAGATGGAACGGAATCAATGTATTCTTGAGTTGATATTCTTTTTTCATTTTTCTTGTTGTTTTCTTCTTGTGTTGAGATTGGTTGTCTCCATATCATTTTTGAAACTTTTGTCTTTTTTTGCTCACCACCATTATTTTCCTTTTGCTAATCTTTAATTTTTCTTTTTTTTTTTGTTTCCAGTTCTTGTGTTGCATGTTGTTAACTGCTATTAGTGTCAATTTCTTCTTCAGTTTTCTTATTATCAACATCATCATCTTCAATCAACTTTTGTTTCCTTTTTGCTGTATCTTTTTTTATTTTCTTTTCCTTGTTTGTCATCTTATTTTTCTATTTTTTCTTCAACGATTAAAATATTTCTCAATTGAATCTGGCTTCGTTTTGTTTTGTCTTCCTGCCTCTTATTTTCAGCTTGTTCTTCGTTTTCTCCATCTTCAACTTCAATTGTCTGAATTTAAAAAGTGAATGTGCTGTCAAAATGATTGTGCAAGAAAATGTAGACAACTGTGCAGTATAAAGATTGTTTAAATATGTATACACGATTGTCTAAAATATATAAATGATTATATAATATAAATACACGATCATGAAACCAGTTGAATAGAAAAGAAATTAAAGTGTGTGTAAACTAAACGAATAGTCGTGTGAAATATATAAACGACCCCATTAAAAATATACAAATGATCCTGTAAAATATATATAAATGATCGTTTAACATAATTAAACGATCGTGAAACCAATTGTATATTAAACAAATTAAAACATGTGTGAACACTTGTGTTTTTGATGTTTTTAAATTTATGATTTTGTTGTTCTCTTCTTCTTCTTCATCTATCTACAAGCACGTAAAGTAAGAATGTTCAGAGACATCTTGAAGAAAACACATCCAGACAGAGTTAGACTTCTATCTTTGTCTATACGATATAAATTATATTTATTTTTTGGAAAATAATTAAACCTGCGGCATTATTTGGGTTTTGTGTGTTTCTAAATCTGTAGTTGCTATTATTTTCAAACTACTTTGTGTTTCTAAAACGACAGTTTCCTATAAAGAAAAAGAAACAACATAATCGAGTTTTATTTGAAAATTAAGCAATATTAAACAAAACAAAGGAGTACATATTGAATAAGGCACTACCGTATAGCAATGTGTTGTTACATACTTCACTATTGTATTAACTTCTTCATCTTCATCAAGAAGATCAAGACTACAAGTAAGTGGTCTATTTTTCTCCACGACTTTTGTATATGCAATTTCTTTCTCATTCTGTTGTTGTTGAAGTTTGGTTGATGGTGGTGGAATATTCAAACTTCTTGTAACCATTGTCAACATGCCTTTTATTTCTTTTATTCCTTGTCTTAATAATATTTGTTTTATTTCTATTTTTCTGATTTCTCTTATTTCATTTCAGATTTTGTTTGTTTCTACGTTTTTTTTTCCATTTCTTTCTCTTATTTTTGTTGTTGCTCTGCCTAGATATTTTCAAAGTCAAAAGAAACACCGGTTGTTCCACAAACTCTATCATCAATCTTCTCTTCAAAAGTTTCAAAGAAATCTGTCACATCCAAATTAGTCATATTGGATGGATTGAATATATCATTATCTTGATAGACACAATTTACTTTTACGTTTTCCCTTTTTTCTTCTCTAGGGAAGCCTGATATAGATCAACTAAGTGTTTTTATGTACGACAAACACATGACCAATGTCCAATCATACCACATTGGTAGCATACTTCTTCATCAGTAGCATATTTCTTCATCACTTTTTGATTTCTTATTTTGTGGAGCTTTCCCTTTATGATCATTGTTTCCTATAGTTCTTTTGAAATTTGGATTATTAGAATGACCGCCACAAAAATAATAATTATTTCTTCCTCTTCCACGGTTTCTACCTCGACCACGACCACGACCACGACCTCGACCTTGTCCACAATTAAAATTCACAACATTTTCTTTAGGAAATGGTGTTGTTCCAGTTGGTCGACATTCGTGATTTTTCATCAACTCGTTATTTTGTTTGGCAACAAGAAGACATGAGATGAGTTCATAATATTTTGTAAAACCTTTCTCTTGATATTGTTACTGCAGGAGCATATTCGAGATATGAAAAGTAGAAAATGTCTTTTCCAACATGTCCGTATCAGTAATTTTTTCTTCGCTTAACAAAAGTTTTAAACTAATTCCGAATAATTCAGAATTGTAATCATTTACCGATTTAAATTTAAAATCTAATAGCCTTAAATGTATCCAATCACAACGAGCTTGAGGAAGTTTGAGTAACTTTAAATGATCATACTTTTCTTTCAATTTATTCCATAACATATGAAGATCTTTATTGTTAAATATTTTGACTTCAAAGTCTCATGAATGTGATGACAAAGGAAAATCATGGCTTTCTCTTTTTATTGATTGGTCATTGCATTTTCTTCTTTAATTGTATTTTTGAGATTCATGACTTCGAGATTCATTTTAGCATCAAGAACCCATGACAAAGAGTAAATATATGAGAGATGACGAAGATCGTTTACCAAGTGGGAGTTTGAAGAAGTGAAAAAAGGAAGAAAAAAATATGAGAGATGACGAAGAAGGAAGAAACTCTAGAAGAGGAAATAAAGAAATCACAAACAAGAACAAATGTGAATATGAAGAAGAAGAAGTAATAGTATAAAGAAGTTAATATGAACAGGAGATAAATAAATCGCAAAGAAGAAGAAGAAAAATAAGTGAAAGATCATGCGTAATATTCAAGGGCAAACTTGGAATTTATGAAAACATCATGGGCTTTTTGATTTTGTTACACGAGTCATGAATATTTTGGTATTTTATTATATTTATGTAAATTAATCTATTAGGAAAATTCTCAAAATAAAAGTCCAATATCTCCCACTCATTTGGAAAATCCTCCAATATGAGTGTGTTTTTTGAAATCCATTAAATGTCACTATTTATAAGTAATTTGGCAAGTGTAAGTTGAAGTACATGGTCATTAAGGATGGACATCTTTTAGACACATGACATGAGTGCTGGATTATTGGGTGGGTGACACATAGTGGACACTAAACTTAATAATGGATATTTATATTAAAATTTCTAATACTTTCTAAAATTTGTTTTTATCGTATTTTATTGGTACTTCTTCATCAATTCTTTAAAAAAATCACACATTCCACTGATTTTGTAGGTTTAATTTTATATTATTTCACTTTATATAATTTGGATGTCGTTGGTCGTATCCTTGATGTAACTAATAAACGTATATTTCCTACATTTACACTATATATATTCTACTTGATTTTGACTTTTTCAAGGTATATTATCTTGTAGATCATATCATGCATGTAGCTGCCAGAAACAAGACAAACCATCAAGATGGTTCGATTAATTATTGAAATGTCCAGAAATCGTTGATAGATGGAAGGCTAGCCATATTGGATTCCAACCTCTTTTTTAAAGTCAATCCATAATTTTTTTGGTACAAAAACAAGGAAGAACCACGAACAGCAAAAGCTTGTTACATAAGAGATCACCAATTACTGAATAAAAAAGAAATGTTGAAATGAGAGAAGGGATGCTTAGTTATACATGAAAAAAAGAAAAAGCAGGCGACAGAACAAGATTCATAAAACGATTAAAAGAAGAAAAGGAGTCACTGAAAAGCCATATGTTCCTTTCAATTACTTCATCCATATTATAAAAACCACCTTTGTTACTAAATGGAAAAACCCCACAAAAAACCACTCAATATTATGTAGGCCAAAAACATTACCATGGAATTGTTCTGTCGCATTGGTGATGGTAAACACATCAATTGATCAAAGCAACAAGTGGAGCAAAACCATTTTCCAGAAAACTTAAAAACCCAATAAGTCTATTCCTTTTGAAGCTGCAAGCTTGCTTATATATCACTATCCAATTTGAAATATGTTCAAGAAAGAAAATTGAAAGATCCGGTAAGGCAAATGACCAAACAACCGTGATTTTTGTATATATTGCCCTCATGGAGAGTTATTAAGCCAATAGACAATTATACTAAATATCAATTTACAATTCTGTAAATGAAAGTCAATTTAGTCACGAAATTCAGGCAGAAAGAAAATGATAACTACAGAGGAAACTGAAATAGAATAATATGCCACAATTGTAGGTTGATATGGCCAGTATTTAAAAGATGAAGGAAGAAGAAAAATGCGCTCAGAGATTATAGAGCAATGGCCCAACAAAAGGGCTAACTTTGAAGGTGCTGGGCTTTTGAAGAGTGGGAAGAAATGAGAGTAAGGCCAAGCAAATCACTAGTTTCTTCCATTTCAAGTATTTTAGACTGAATTTTAGAACGACGATCAAGAAAAATAGCTTCAGCTTCCTCATGAAATTTGATATTTGGTGAACAATATTATACCAATTCTTAGCCAGTTTCAGAGCAACCGCTCTCCTTAAACTTGGGTCACAGAACAATTAAATATGCCAAGTCTGTAGTCAACAATTAAAAACATACATGAAACTGACATGTAATGGTTATACATTAAGATGAAAGAAGACATACCCACAAATTCCGCCAGTACTCATATCAAATCCACCATCTAGATGTTCACCGTCATCACCATAGAGTGGCTTTGCCATTTTTTCAAGTTGGTTGTAAGGAATAAAATAAGCTGCAGACATGACAATCAGACCAATCAGTGTTTTCAGGTGAAATTTAAATGAAAAATTAGCATCCGAACCAATATATAGATAACCTAAATAAGCAACTCAAGTTACACAAAGTAAACAACATAAACCACACTGCGCTCATAGGCTTAATGAATTGTGATTAGAGCAAAAATGACGAAGTTTCTGGATATGCTCAGAACGGTGCTAGTTATACGGTTATACCTCTAACAAATCTTAAGAAAAAAGCTAGAAAACCTAACCAAGAATTTACAAACCAAAAACAAAGTCTGAACTTACTGCATGAAACATGAACAATCTAAATAATTCTCCATCTTCCAATTTTCAAGTCATCTCATATTGCTCTGAAGAAATCACAAAAAATCTCTCTCGATCTTACATTCCTACATTTCTAGTCCACATTTGTTGATTCGAAGAACATGCATTTGGGAATTTTACAATTGGTATCTAACCTTCACTAAAAACAGAGCTATAAAGTATTTAATATAAATAAGTCATCTTTGGATATGAATAACCATGCAAGTGCTGTACATTTTTATGTCACCGTCTTATCGAATATATATCACCGTTGACAAAATGCGATCCATCTTAATACATAATTTAAAATCAATATCTCAAAAGATTTCGATGAGATCCTTTTAGATATGGAGTGTAAGATACCATGACAATAACTCTAAATAAGTATATATATTGCTTTTCTCCAAGCTTTTAGACTATACCTTTCGCTACCAACATTCCACTTCTTACTAAGCAGAGGATAAACCTAAAACACTAGACAAGCAGTAGAGTACCTCGAAGGATAATCCCACAAACTCAACTAAATTAATTATAGAACTTCACACAAAGTCCAAAACCAACAACCAATACCAAAACTCAAAGCTAAAACACCTACAAGCATATCAATGGCTAAAAGCAAAAAAATTGATTAAACGATGCAGTAGCACAAAGTACAAAAGGAGAGAAAAACAACCTTTTGAATGAAAATGGATTCTGAAGTGTTGTGATTTGAAGTAGAAGGCTGAGAAGAACTTTTAACGCCTGGCAAGTAAAACAGAGTGTCTCATCTCAGCAAATAATGTAATATAAAGGCAGAAAACCAAAAGAAAGAAATGGAAATAAAGAAAATCTAAGAGTCACATAGTAAGGACGGACAGGAGGGGTAATAAAAGTATGATGTTAAAGCAAGAAACAGAAAAGTAAAAAAGGAATAATAAAAGTATGATGTTGGCAAAAGTGAAAGGGGTCGTTTGTTCAATCTTTTAATTTGCTCTAACTATTGTACATATTTCATGAGATCTAACAAACCAAGAATGTTATGTAGCTGTGTTGAACTCCAACAAAAAATGTTGTCATTTCATGAGGTGGTTACAAAAAGGCTATCTTATTAATCAATACTAAGATGAATGGTGAAAGAAAAAAAAAACATCAGCAAAATAAAGTTGGTTACAAAAAAGCTATCTTATTAATCATGAGGTGGTTACAAATAAAATTTTAACCTTCGTTAGAGACATATCCTCGGGGACAATATGTGGAGATGGGTAATCAATCACCTAAGGCAAGAAGCATAGCCTTGAGAATAGGTAAAGAGATGAGGAGAAAATGAGGCCATCCTTGATATACTCACAGGAAAGCCGATATGTTTGTTGCTCTGCAAAATACTAACAACATCAGCAACCTTAATAACACGAGAGAAAGAGACAACCCTACACATATACTTTATAGAAAACTTTATTTTTCCTTTTCTTAATGTACTTTTTTTTCTTTTTCGCATGGGCTCCAATGGAACATAAGCCTTGATAATACTCTGTACACTCAAAATACTACAAAAGAAGTTTAAGGAATAAGCAAGATCACTTTTTTTCCACATGCCTCCTTTGCTGTAATTTTCTGCATTTTGTACTTTGGTCATCATTCCAGTAATGGAATACCCTTCAATTCAGCTTGCTCTTCATACAGGCCTTCATTAAAGGCATCACCGACAGTCTGAAGTGATTATATACTTTACCCACTCTCACGTGGAAATAAACTTGCTGAACGGTTAAATTTTCAATTTTCAATTTATTAACCTACCTTGGACATGAGAAGTACAAACATGATGAGAGGTAAAAAATTCAACCATGATGACCCACATACCCATTTGAAATTTTGGCAAATAAACAAACCATTCCTCATCCTAAACAATCAAAAACTAAAATTATGCCTCAAACCCATTTGTATCATTAAGCAAATTCAATTTGAAAGTACATGTCAATCAACTACATTTCGCTTAATCCATCCTAAAAAAAGAATCAAAAACTATAATTATCACGACCACATTTCAGATAATCAAACACGTCAAATTTGAAAGTAAATATCAACAACTACATTTTACTCAATCTTGAAAGTTCAACAGTAAAATCCTCGAACACGAGCAAACATACATAATTCACTAGCTTGTAGTACTTTCGACATCGTGAACAGAAATCCTATAGTTTCTTTGTATCTTCGATTCTTCGACATTAGAATCTCAGCTACATAACGAAAATTTGTGAAAACCAGAACATTTTCAACACATACACCAACACAAAAGAAAACCTCAATACATACACCAACACATGATGTCCTCCATGTTTCTAGTTAAAAGTTTCTCCAACATAATGAGTACTGATCATAAGATAAGATTTTAAAAAGATAAATTCATGCAAACTCAAGTTCAAAATGGACAATATCATAGATATACGAAGAGCATCATGCAAACTCAAGTTCAAAATGGACAATATCATAAATATACGAAGAGCCTCATGCAAACTCAAGTTCAAAATGGACAATATCATAGATATACGAAGAGTCTCATTTCTCTAAACACTATCAACCCCAAAGGTTTCTGAATCCAGAGGGAAAAGGGGAAAGGAAATTCCATCTAACCTAGAATTTTGTTGGTGATTTTCTTTGTCAATCCAGAGTTAAAAGGATAAAGAGTGTCATCTAGATCTGAAAGTAAATAAATAATTCTTCGTTATAAAAAATTTTCCAATCAAACTTTGAATTTTAAAAAAGATACGAAACCCAAAAAATGTTATACCAAAGAGAAAACATTTACCTGAAGAAGAGAAACCAATGAAAATACTCAAAAAGTTGTTGAAAAATGAAAAAGAAGTGGGAAGATGCAATGCTATATCATGGGCTTATAAGATATAGACACGATCTCAGTTCTTTCACGCCTTTTCATGAACAGTCATCGAGGGAATGAGTGAAATTGAAGCCTTTTTAATTACATTAAAAAAGTTGGCACTTTTCCTTTTTTGGTTGATTGAATTTTAAAATTGAAAGCCATCCTTGAGAGTGTCTTTGGCAACAGTCTTCTGAAAATTTTCATGTTTTAAAAAAATATGTAAGCACCTTAAAGTGCTATGTAAGAAACCATATCAGAATATAGAACCATGTATCCAAATAATTTTTGATTCATTCAAAAATTCATTCCTTGAGAAACAATCCTAAATACTTCCTAAGACTAAATATTCTTTTCAATAAGAGAGGAGATTGAAATTCCTGCACTACTAGAAATAAAACCTAACATTAAACATGTAAGACCGTAACAACTAAACTCTAGAAAATACTTAAAGGCCCTACACATCATCAAAGTTTAAAATCTAACCATTCATTTTCATTCTCTTTTTCTCAAAGCTTCCTCCCTTAGCCATGAAATCTCCCTTGGCCTTGATTTCCTAATTCAAACAAACAAAAATCAATTAAAAATCAACCAAAGGCTTCATTGAGACATTTCATCAAACACATTGTAAGCTACCAAAATGCTTCATCACATAGCCAATAATATATTTCACAAAACCATCAATATACCTTTAAAGAATCACAAAATAGTTAAAAAGCGTTTTTAAGTTAGGTACCTTAGGGAATGGACAAAGGCGTTGTTGAGTTAGGGAGAGAAAGGGAGAGACAAAGAAGACAAGAAATCAGTGCTCTTTATATGTCTCTTAGAACCCTACTTCCTCTTGAATTTATTAAGGTAATTTGTGGGACTGTGCACAGAGGAAGAGATAAACAGAGGGAGAAGAAAAGAAAAAAGAAAGATCAAGAACTCATCATCGACGATATGGGTCTCCTCGCCGTGGGTCTTCGTCGTCGAGAAGAAACGACGTGGAGATGAGAAGAATAGGGTTAAGGTTAGGGTTTTCGTTGTGCGTTGTTCATCGTTCGTGAGGGGAGAGATTTTGAAGAAGGAAAGGGGAGTGTGCATGAAGAAGGAAAGGGAGGGATTTTGAAGAAGGAAAGTGAGGAATTTTGCCTTTTCTTTATTTTTTTATTTTAATAAAAAATATTTAATTATTTTTTTAATGCCCTTACATATTATGACAGCAAATAACTATCATGTATTTGGGCATTCCGAAATCACCGTCTTTTCCCACCAAAAACCTACTTTTTGACATTTGATGACAGTTATTTGTTCCATCCTTTCAATTTGGGATGGAACCAATTGTCATAATAGGAGGTTTTTCTTGTAGTGTCACCATATTGTCATATATACTAGGATATATACAAGTGTATATTTTGTCTATTATATTCAACTAATAGTACTCTTAATGTAGATAATAAATGTGTATCAAGTATATTTCAATGTATATTTTGCCTAATTTTAATGTTTCATTATATACCTTATTTTATTCATCGTATTTTATTTTCGCATTATTTCACTATAAATGTATATATTCAGTATATTTATAATGTATATTGGAAACCATATTTTTTACTACCGCTCGTCCTTACACACGTCATAGAACATATACACATTAGTATATATCATAATAATACAAAAGTGAACATGAGGATATATATGGAATATAAAACTTCATCCCAAAAACATATTTACTCGTAATGAACTAAATGAGAAACCCAACATGCAAGCCTCAATCAAAGCAATGAAAAATACACCTAATGAACAAAATTCCCACATAAGTTGATTTTAGTGGAAACTAAAACTAAAATTAGGAGTGTTCTTCAATTTGAGGTCAATCAATTGTATATGCACAAAGCTCCTCATCGAACTAGGTGGTGATTTGGGTAGAAGCTCAGCTAAGCATGCAACATCATTTCGGTTTGTGACCACACAAAAGATGTTGATGGTAGGAACAAATGGAAATCTTTAAAGGTTGGAACTTCACCTTCGTGCTTGTGTTTCAAAAAGAAAAGATTTTGGAATAAACTACTTCCCTACATGGCGTCTTTCTAATATATATTTTTCCACATGTGGTGCTATATATATATATATATATATATATATATATATATATGTTATAAAAATCAAAATTATGTAGGATGTATGGGTCATTTGGGCATGATTTTTATGTAATATACCAATCCTTTAAGCTATTCTCGAAAGAAAAAAACGACTTTAGGCTATTAATGTATTTAGGCCTATTTAATTAGCCTACTAGTGTAGAAAGCTCAATGCTAAATAATGGTAAATCCAACTAATTGAGTCTAAGGGCCTAGTCCATAGGCCAACCAAGGCCAACAAAGAACTCTATAAATAAAGGAGTTCTACTTCGAGGCATACAGAGAACTCTTCGCAATCCCTCTACAATTAGAAGACTCTTAACTCCTTAAGCTGACCAAACTTGAAGATTTAAATATCTTTGAAAATATAATCATGATTCTAAGACTTCAACGACTTCAAGAACATCAATGAGCTCGCTTTCTTAAATCAAGCGTGAGAGAGAATTAGAAGATTAAGTACTACATCACATCAATAAGTACTACATCCCATCAAAATTTACATCAACACAAATTTAACCCCACAAAACACGTTTCTTTGAAAACTTCATGCGAACAGTTTCCATCCAAAACTAACAACAATAGTATTTTTTTAACTCATTTTGGAAGTTTAAAGTATTTTTGAAAGTTTTATAACTTGATATTTGTTGAATAAGAAATTTTGGAACCAATCACAAATTGCCACATCATTTACTAAAATAATTGTATTTGGAATTAACTAAAAATTGGCTTGTGTCCCAAATTAAATTTAAAGACAAATTGGACAATTCTAATAATGTCATCTGTCTTTATTATGGCAATTGGATCAAATTAATTATTTTGGTTCAATTAAATATTATTTACTTGGGCTAAAATTCAATTGAGCTGAAAAATAAACTTAATTTAGCCCAAAATTAAATATGACCCAAATCCATGTGATTAAGCCCATGGGTAAGGTCCATGGACCAGACTAGGCCTAAGTCCATAAAAGCCTACCAGGGAAGATAAATAGAGGAGTTCTCTTCATTTGTGGGAAAAAAAATTTTTTGACTTCAGAAGGTCTAGAGAGAATTCTCCCAAGAAATAGAAGACTCCTTAACTTCTGAAGTCGAATACCCTCGAAGATTGAAGCTCCTTTGAAGATACAAGCTTTCTTCCAAGACTCCAACTTCACGAACACCCTCGAAGATTGAAGCTTCTTTGAAGATACAAACTTTCTTCCAAAACTCCAACTTCAAGAATACCCTCAAAGATTGAAGCTCCTTCGAAGATACAAGCTTTCTTCCAAGACTCCAACTTCACGAACACCCTCGAAGATTGAAGCTTCTTTGAAGATACAAACTTTCTTCCAAAACTCCAACTTCAAGAACACCCTCAAAGATTGAAGCTCCTTCGAAGATACAAGCTTTCTTCCAAGACTCCAACTTCAAGAATACCCTCGAAGATTGAAGCTCCTTTCAAGATACAAGCTTTCTTCCAAGACTCCAACTTCAAGAACACCCTCGAAGATTGAAGCTCCTTTGAAGATACAAGCTTTCTTCAAAGACTCCAACTTTAAGAACACCTTCAAAGATTGAAGCTCCTTTGAAGATACAAGCTTTCTTCTAAGACTCTAACTTCAAGAACATCACGTGTTTCGCTTCCTTAAATCAAGCGTAAGCATCCAGCCGAGAGAGAATCAGAGGATAAAATTCTAGAGAACGAACCACATCGCATCAAATCAACATAAATACAACATCAACACAAGTTCAACTCCACGAACTAAATTTCTTCAGAAATCTCATATGAACAAATTGGCATGTCCAGTGGGACCTCTCTACCTCTCATCTCTCTCTCGTCATTCAAATCTACAAGAAAATCAATGGCATCAAAGAAGGCTGCATCCAAATCTTTTGTTGCAAGCGATGCTTACATAGGACCCATCACCCACAGTCGTTTTAAGGAATCACTCAAGAGTAGGATTAAGGTTCTAACGTCCCTCAGAGCATTCTCAAGCAATTGATGAAGTCTCCTAAAGCATGGATTGTCCTCAAAGAAAATCCTTTGTATGATAATTCTGATTTTGCCTCTAGCAAGTCAAAGAAAGAAGCACACCCTGACATGATGTCTATCATTATGGCTGATATAACGGCCGAGGCTGCCATGGCAGAGATAGAGAGGAAAGTTATCTTCCTGATGAAGGTTGTAGAGGAATGAGATCATGAAATCACAGCTTTGAGAGAGCAGATGCGAACTCATGAAACTGTTGAGTCAAGTCAAACTCCTATCGTCAAAGCTACTGATAAAGAGAAGAATGTGGTGCAGGAAAACCAACCACAACAACAATCAGTTTCTATTGCTTCTCTCTTAGTTTAGCAGCTACAGGATATGATCGCGAATTCCATTAGAGTTTAGTATGGAGGACCGACCGCAAACTTCTTCCATGTACTCTAAGCCATACACCAAGAGAATCGACAACTCGAGAATGCCACTTGGGTACCAACCTCTAAACTTCCAGGAATTCGATGGAATGGGCAACCCAAAGAAACATATCGTCCACTTTGTCGAAACATGCGAAAATGTAGGATTAAGAGGAGGCCAACTAGTCAGGCAATTCGTTCGAAGCTTAAAAGGAAATGCTTTCGAGTGGTATACTGATCTAGAGCCAGAAGTAATTGATAGCTGGGAGCAACTGAAAATAAAGTTTCTCAACTGCTTTTATAGTACTAGGCGTGTCATCAGCATGATGGAGTTAACAAATACCAAACAGCGGAAGGGAGAGTCAGTCATCGATTACATAAACTGATGGAGAGCTCTAAGCCTGGATTGCAAAGACAAGCTCATTGAACTTTCTGCAGTAGAGATGTGCACCCAAGGTATGCACTGAGAACTTCTCTATATTTTACAGAGAATAAAACCTCGCACGTTTGAAGAATTGGCAACTCGCGCCGATGATATAGAGCTGAGTATAGCCAACAGAGGAGCAAAAGATTTCTTGGTTCAAAGAACAAGGAGAGACAAGAATGAAATCAATGACACTAAAAAGATTGCAAATAGTGTCCTAAACGAGTCTATGGTTGTTCAAGAGACTCCATTGATATCTTTCTCTAAAAGAAAAGAAACAAAACATGAAAGAAATCATGATGGCGATGAAAAGTGATGCCCAACTCTTAGAGAAAGACAGAAAAAAGTTTATCAGAAAAAAGTTTATTCCTTTTTCTGACTCTGATATTGCAAACATGTTGGAGCAAGTAATAGAGAAACAACTTATTCAGTTGCCAGAATGTAAACGACCAAAGCAAGCAAGAAAAGTAGATGATCTTAACTACTGCAAGTATCATCGGGTCATTAGTCACCCTATTGAAAAGTTCTTCGTGTTAAAGGATCTAATCCTAAAGTTGGCTCGTGAAAATAAGATTGAGCTGGATATTGATGAAGTAGCTCAAACAAATCATGTTGCAGTTAATATGACTTCAAATGTTCTGTCATCAATACTGCTTAATGATCAAAGCGAAAGTTTGATTCAATTTGGGACTTTGAACCTATACTTGTTCGATTCTAATAAAAGATCATGACGTTGAACTCTCAAAACAAAGAATAGCCTATTGAGGATGAGGTCAAAGAATGGATAGTCGTGGCTCATCAAAAAGAGAGACAAAAAAGTTCCATTCAAACGAAGTCACACGTCCATCAAAAGCATTCAAAAGGAAACATCTCTCATACAAAGAAGGGGAAAAGAAACAAGAAGATATCAAAGCCTAGACCTATCAAAGGAAAAGACGAGGACTTCCTCTGAGCTCGACGATCGATAACTTTGACAGAATTCTTTCCAAGAAGCTTCCTTGAGAATCATCCAAAAGAAATATTAGAAGTCACTGCATGTCATACTGTCAACATAATAGAAGTCGACAACAATTATGGATCTTCTGAAGAAGTCGACAATTCAAATGAAATTAAGGAAAGGATTTATGTCTTTGATCGTATCAAGCTTTCAACTACTCGATCTTTAGTTTTTCAAAGATTGAGTATGGCCACGAAAGAAGAAGAAAACCAATGTCCAACGTCTATTTCCACTCGAACTTTTGCTTTCAAAAGGCTAAGTATCTTCACATCGAAGAAAGATCGACCTTTTCAACATCTGCTTTTGATCGTCTAAAGATGACAAACGATCAATAACAAAAAGAGATGAAAACTTTGAAGGCAAAACTATTTCTTGAAGAAAACAATGATGACGGTAAGATCCACAATCGTGTCCCATCACGCATGAAGAGGAAGCTATTTGTTGACATAAGTACAAAAGGTTCCTTGACAGTGAAGCCAAGACTTATTATATTCACTAATTCTACAAACAAGGGAGACGAATAAATCCTTGAGGAAGATAAGGGGCTGTTAAATATGCACACTCCTTATCGCAATAGCCTAAATTGCATGGTGCTCCTTAGCCCACAAGAGAATAAAAGGTGAATAGCAAAAAAAAAAAAAAAGTTGAACTACGTTATGACTTGATCCCTATGTTATAAAAAGGGTACGTAGGCAGCTTAAAGTTCACATTAAGTTCAGTCGCACGCAAAAGAAAAAACATATTATTCATTATGATGATGTAAGCACATAGTAAAGGACTAAAAAAATAAAAAGAATGGGGGCAAAGGGGGTAAAGTTAAAGCTTTGACCTGTAGTTTTTAAATTCTTTGCATGCAGTGTCTAGGCTCTTATGAATTGTAGCTAGGGCCTCGGTGGCTTCTTTAGTGACAATAGAGATGTTTAATTGTCTACCTTCTTAAGGTGCAGCTTCGCCTCTTCTCCAAAATGTTGACCAACGAACTCTACTTCTCTCCGATATGTTGCAAATGAGGATCTTCCCATGTGTTGCGGTCGGGAGAATCTACATCTTCATCTTCTCAAATATGTTGCAGCCAAGAATGTCGTCGCTTCAAATATGTTGCATCCGAGAAGGCCATCGTCTCAAACATGTTGCAGTCGAGAAGGTCGTCGTCTCAAATATGTTGCAGCCAAGAATGTCATCGTCTTAAATATGTTACTGCCAAGAAGGTTGTCATCTCAAATATGTTGCAGTTGAAAAAAGTCATCGTCTCAAATACATTGCAGTCGAGAAGAGCATCGTCTTCATTTTCTCACATGTGTTGCAACCGAGGTGATCAGCATCTTCATCTTCATGTGGCGCAAGCAATCTTCATCATCGGCACAGGCGATCATCATCTTCAATGCAAAGCGATGCAGACGATCATCATCTTCAAGGTGGCACAGCCGAGACGATCATCATCTTCATCTTTAATGCGACATAGTAGAAATGATCATCATCTTCATGGATCATCATCTCTATCTTCAATACGGGCACAGCAGAAATGATAATCATCTTCATCTTAAATGTGGTCATCATCCCACCTTCAATGCGACATAGTAGAGATGATCATCATCTTCATCTTCAATACAGCGCAACAGAGGCGGTCGTCATCTTCATCTTCAATGTAACGCAACCAAGACGATCATCATCTTCATATTCAATGCAACGCAGTTGATCTTCATCTTCAATGCGGTGCAGTCGATCTTCATCTTCAACGTGGTGTAGTCCAGTCCATCTTCTCTTGGTCACTACAAGAAATTTGGTCTTTAATGTCGGTTTAAAACCGACATTGGCAACCGACATCTTTGCGAGCGTTATTAAAGGCCTTTAATGTCGGTTAGGCTTTAATGTCGGTTTATAACCGAAATTAAAGGCCTCTTTAATGTTGGTTAAAACTGACATTAAAGGCCTTCAATGTCGGTTATAAACCGACATCTTTGATGATGTTATTGAAGACCTTTAATGTCAATTGACCTTTAATGTCGGTTTAGAACCGACATTAAAAATATCTTTAATGTCGTTTTTAAACCGATACTAAAGATGCCTTTAATGTCGTTTCTAGACCGACATTAAAGGCCTTTCTAATGTCAGTTTAAAAACGACATTTTTGCCTTGTTCTGGGCTCATTTTTTCAATTTTATTTTTATTAAATTGTTTCATTAATGTCCATTTTTTGTAAACCGATATTGAGTCCATGTAGATAAATATTTTCCTCACTCCAAAAAATCAATAAAATTAAATTATTTTAGAAACTATAATATTTGTCTTTTACATTTGTATACACAAAATGAAATCTTAATATTATATTTATATACACATTCTACACAGTACATGAAACAAGATTCTAATACAAGACTTTAACAAGAAATTCTAAACGTCTTCTCAGTCTTCAACCTTCAACAATAGTCTGGCTATCTACACAATTGCTTCGCTTTCAACCCGATATGTCTTAAATCATCCTACAAGCAATATCAAATAAACCATTTAATTTGACTACTGAAACATTCAAAAATTTCTTCACAACAATTAAAAGAACATTGAAATTGACTCAAATAAGAGAAGCTAACACTATTAAGGATGCACATCTTCACAAAAAAACAGTTAAAACCCAATATATGAAAGGGTAACTACCCTCTGTTCGAGCATTAGTCTTATGAGTTTTGATGAAAACGCCTTTCTCAAAAGCTTCCTTTGTACTATTTGTACGTTAGTCATCAAAATAAGCTACATCGAAATACTAAATTAAGTAGCCTACTCAAAAAGTTTCACATATATTTCTAATAGAGTAGATGCAATAAAAATCAACAGAATACTGTCTCATCATTTTCAATTCTCAATCAAAAACTCCAATTCGTCATTGCTTTTTTTTTTTTATGAATATCGCATTAATTCCCAAAGGCATGCTTTATTTGGTTCTTTCCATCAGCCAACATTTGGTCATTAACTTTCATGTTGAAGCTATTAACTTATCAAGCATAAAAGCATGTTTCTTTCAAAATAACATCCAATGTCATAACAAAGTTCCATAAAATCAAACGCACCATCGAAGGGAGCAGTCACTTCAATATCCATATGAAAAAATAAAAAAGACGTTTGAGTAAGAAGTAAAGAAGAAAGGTACATTCTTCATATATACAATTCTACTAGATTTTCTTGTGAGGGTAGACACATCATATATAATATTGTAACGCTCAAAGAACACTATTGTACAAAAAGGCAAAAGTACAGAATCTACAGAACAGATCCATTCAAGTAAGCAGTCAAGAAAAAGGCAATATTACAAACCTTGTTACAGTTGAGCATGACACCTTTATTCATTGCCTTCATTGCAAAGTATTGATCAATCCCACACAGTTCTACAAAATGCACAATGCAACCAATAATGTAAATATTTGTGCTTAATGCTGATACAAAGATTTATTCGATAAATTAACATTGATTCATTCTGAACAAAACCAATAAATATGGGGGAAAAATAAACTTCCAGTATCACCAAACCCCAAAGGCTTCACTGACTTGAAATGTTCCAATCCTATCTTATTTTTGCTGTCCAAAATCTGTACCACAGAAGAAGATAGCATCAATTTTTACTAAACGACAATGGCATAAATTCAAGAAAAGATTACACAACGAGCCGACTATAATGTAAAAAATTAAATCCCATCCTCTCTAAGCTTTATTAGAAGAGATCTTGCATACAAGGATGCATACCTGTTCAAAACCGACCAACTTCAGTAATCAATTCAAAAATAATCGTATTTAAAAAGAATTCTGGTGTGAATTTATTTACCAACATATCACAATTCCTAATGAAGTATGAAATTTGTTTGGTAAGACTATAAATTGGCACACTCTAACCAGCAAATAGAATGTCTGGTTTAATTTACCTTCTTAATTTTTTGATTATGAAGACAGGTGCATTAGGGACATCTAAGCCTATTGGGATTTGTCCCAAGACTAGAACTTTGGTCTCCTACAACTCTTTGGGAGGAGGATTGTAGCTGCTATTTTCTCGGGTCGGAAGAGGTTGCGGAGCTCTCGACCAAAGGTTCTCTTAAGATCGACTTAAGAGGAGATAGAGAGGAAGAGTCAGAAAGACCGGCCCAGGACAGGATAGGATAGGGCCCTTGCCATTGGGATCGGGTGGAAGATCTCTGATGCTCTAAGGTAAGCAGTATAGGTTGAAGACGGGATCGACCATAAATAAAGAGGAAGACTTCGAATGATCAGTCGACTTTCTTCGCCCCGTGGGAGTCGAGTTATTTCATAACCTCCTTTTGATTGAGCAAAGAATTTGCGAAAAAAGAATCTGGACCTTTCGACTCAAGGTCCGGCGCTAATAGAAGTAGCGGACTCTCCTAGTAGCGAAGGAAAAGGGCAGGGCTTTTTTCGTCGTAATAGTGGGCCGGTCTCATGAGATCTATGCCGGCCGAATCAAATTCAGGTCACAGCAGAGAGAGCTTTCGTTTTTGTAGGCGCAAAGAATTTGCGAAAGCGTAGGCAACAAAAGGCAGTGAGGGCTCGACTGAAAGGAGAGAAGGAAAGAGAAATGAAGAAAAAAAGCAGTCGGAAGCCTCCGAGAAGACGGAGTGGGATCCTAGAATAAGTTCCTTTCGCAGGCTAGAAGTAGCTCATTGACGAGAAGAGGTTGCTCGACTTTCTATTAATCAGAGGGAGCGAGAGCGTACACCGACAGCTCGACAAGAGGGAGGCACAAAGGTTATGGCAACAGAGCAAAAACATTCCACTATGGAGAATGAGAATGAAACATTGTCTACATTACCTAATTACTATTGTATTCGTTAAAGATTTCCTAAAGTACAATAGGCTACCTTCTTTTTGTTTGTTTTATTCAACAAGAAATAGCTAGCTCAATATTCGCATAACTTAGCCACTAATATAAATAGAGAAAATGTTTTTTTTTTTTGAAATTGAAGTTAATGAGGAGGTTCGAGCATACCAGACATTAGAGCCATCTGCTTGAAGTTCTAAAGCAAAGAGAGTTCCTAATGCTACTACTCTCTTCACTGCAGGATGTGACGAGATCTCATAAACCAAATTGTCATCCCATAACTGTAAGCGTTGAAAAAACAAATGGATCCAATAGAAAGATATTTTAGCAAGACCTTCAAAGTATAACATAACTTTAAATACAAGTATTAATCATGACTAACGAGAATGCCTATTTATTCAAAATGACATAATATGAAATCACAAACTCTCTTTAGAATTATCATTCTCTTCTAACTTCTTCCTTGATGTATAATATTATCCAAACCCTTCTAGCCAAACTTTATAATCCAAAGAAATTCATAAAAACTTGTGTAACCAGCCACTTGAGAACAACTTTAAATAGATCGCACATACCTCCCTGAGAGATGTCCCTTCATAAATTATATTCAGGTTTGTTTGAGGATCTTTAAACCATTTAATGGACTTCACAGCAACCGTGTAGCCCAAAGCATGAGCAGAATACGAGTGTCCATGTAGAAGGGCCTCAAGTTATAAAAATAACGTGAAAACGAGTATTTAACCACTTGGTGGATGCCAAAAATTTGTAAGAGCAAAGCTTATTTCAGCATTGGTCAGAGAGTGAAGGAAACAAAAGCAGATCATAATGCAATCCTACACATTAACCATACAGAAGTCTGCTGATAAATTTTGATTGAGAACTACTAAAACTAATCAACAATGTATTAGAGTGTTGCCTCACGAAAAACACAAATAACCAAAATAAGTTGTCATAAGATTATGATCGTCTCATAGACAGATGATAACAAAGAGATATTGTAGCTAATGACATAACCCTTGCAGTAATTACCTTAGAGTCACCAATAAAGGATTCAAATACAGAGTTTAAAGCTAATGTAGCAGATAACGGAATAATTCCACCAGTCATCAGCTTTGTGAAGCAGGCTATATCTGGCATACAATGAAGTAGCTTCGCAACAGTCTGTAAGGAACCCATAGATTGAATTACCCCTTTTCATGTTCTTAGTTCCAGTGAGATAATGAAATTTTGTTATGATGAATGGCTACGTACCTCAGTACCCAAGTGCCAAAAACCAGTAAAAACCTCATAAAAATGACAAAAATCTTTTTATCTTGGCATTCTTTCACAAGTACTCGTTGGAAGAGAGGATCTACCATATGCATTCCTTCAGCACCTTGTATTACTGTATAACAATTCTCAGGTTAGATGATAAAATAATTAGTTAAAAGAATTGCATTCGTTGTTACTTAAGCTATGACTTAAGAGTATGCAACCAAAGTCATAAACACTCCAAATTTCAAAATCCTTTCCCATCAGAGGTACAAAAACTAATTATAGTTTTTCCCATCTGAATTAGCCTTAAAATAATTGGAATCAAATGACAATAAGCGCTGCACTTCAAGAATCAACATTCTCAAAAGAAAAATGGAGAGGACTCCACAGGTTCCGTGAAATTTACCCCCTATCCATATTACCTCTCCTCCATAAAATAAGCAAGTACAACTGGTTGATTGTGACATTCTCCATCTCATGGATTAGTAGTCTTATAGGAAACTGTCACTCATTCCTCTGATTTTTTTTTTAATGAGAACCTCGAATGAAATGGCATTCTCAAAATGAGACAAAGGAAAAGATTTATGATAGTAATTATCTTGGTTATCTGGTTCCATAATTAGTGCTTCAAGTAATGACTTGGACTTTGAAGAATATGATAATTGTTGAGACAAATATGCTGAATAAATTTCAGCCAAAATCTGAACGGTTCCTTTTCTCATCAAATACCTCATCACGTGAATCGAAAACTAACAGAAATAACATTACTTTAATAATATAAAAACAAGATACACTTCAATGGACAAGAATTTCATTCACTTACAAACATTCTCAAGTCTCAAGCTCTCCGGTTGCAATCCAACTGGCAAGGAAAGATACCATTTGCCTCCGTGCATATAGACTGTAGGAGGATCCAATAAAACACCTCTTCCAGAATACCTGTTGTGATTATGAGAAAAATGATATTAACATGTATGGAAGGATCTTTATTACTATCCTCTTTCAAAGCATAAACTATTATCCTTCATTAAATTTAATAATAAAATTACAAGTCATAGGCTAAAAAAACATGAAAAGAGACTGAAAGCGAAGAGGCTTTCATGCAATAAGAATTACAAGGTACTTGTTTTTCTTAAGCTAAAAGAACTAAATGACTAGTTACATCAACAATGTTGGAAAGCCTATAAGCGACATCAAAGTTTTTTGCCCCGATTTCATAGATAGGAAGAAAATCAAATCAAAATACTGTTTGCTACTAATAATTTTGATTTTTGATCACATCAAGTGTAGTAAAAATACATAGCAAATAATTAACCAACGATCACAACAATAGCTCAAAACGCCACAAACCCAGGTGCATTAAAATATATATATAGACCCTTCAAAGCAACTATCTAGTTTTTTAAGATCATTGATTGATAGAAAATTGTTCTATAAATACTAATAGAATTTAAACATTTCGAGTTCCATGGTTTCCATTATGGATGAATTATGTTTGGTAGCAAATCACTGATGGATGTTAGGTCATATTATTTCTAGGTGGTAAAACCCAAGAAAATTTACGTTCAAAATAGATACTATTAGAGAAAATTCAACGGTAACCAATCTTATAAACTCTGATCTTAGAATAAATGTCCAAACGAAAATACTTGCTCTTTGATTTCAATTTCTTTCTTCCATTATAGTTAATGATAAGTTTCTTCTTCAAAAATTAAACTAAAGCAAACATTTTGAAACTCTTTGAAAAGAGCTAAACAGCTATCATCCCATGAATGAAATGAACCAAGAAATTTACATTATCAAAGGAATTCAGATCCCTCGAAAAACATTCGTTTCCTCTTGTAAAACCATTCACAACAAGGAAACATTGAATAAAATTAATTTAAACTAAGTCGAAAAATACTAGATTAGAAGCAAGGCATCATGGGAGATTAACCATTACAAGAAACAAATTTCTAGATGGAAATACTGCAATTATAAACCAATCAGCAAAATATTAAATATTAAACTCAAGCTCTACATCTTTTTTAATATCGGCCCATTTAATAAAAAAATATTAAATAACCAACCAACAAGCTAAAATATCAAACAATCTGACTAGTGAACTATTATCAACAACCAACGACCCAAAAGAAAAACCAATGTCACCATTCAGTAATTTCATCAAACATGTTGTGGGCATTAAAAAATAGAGTAAACACAATAACCATGGTTAAATAAAAAGGTTGGTCTCGGTATCAACTGTTGACTGGTTGAAATCGAGAATAACAATGAGAAATGAAATTAAAAGAAAAAAGAATGAAAAAGAGTGGGGTTGAGTAGGAAGACTAAAATACCTCCAATGGAGAAAATAGAAGTTTCTGATGGTCTTGTTGAATGCTCCCAGCATCCATTGATGGGCAATTAGTAAACTAAAAGACATTGATAATCGTAGCAAATGCAAAACCCACTTGTAGTTGGTGCGTTTAATTAATTCAAGAGTTGAAAAGAAGCGTAGGGTTTAGTAGTGGTTGTGAGCTTGGGTGTGACTGTCTTAAGAAACTATTTAAACAAAGGTTGAGGAACTAAGAGAGGTTGAGGTAAATCGAAAGAAAGAAGAGCGACCCAAATTAAACTTACCTGATGGTGGTGGCGAGCACAACGACAATCGAAGAAAAAACTAGTCCAAAGGAATATTCGACGACGACTGGTCATGAGCTGGGCACGAGGGATGACGATGGTGGTGACGGTGGAGGCTGTTCGAAGAATAGAAGGAAGAAAGTGAGATGATATTGAAAAGAGAAGAAAGAAATTAAAAGTGAGGAAGAAATATTTAATTTTTTCTATAAAAAAATTATCATAGCTTTAGTGTCGCTTTTCAAAAGGTAGATGTTTAATGTCGGTTTTAAATCGACGTTAAAGCTCTCTCTTTAATGTCGGTTTAAAATCGACATTAAACATCCATTTTTTGAAAATCGACATTAAAGCTCCGTTTTCATCTTTTCCAACCGATATTAAAGGCTAGATTTCTTCTAGTGGGTTGATTTCTATCAGAAGAAACTACAAGGTGTCGGACTCCAGACAAGAATCGTTCTGTGAAGTAAACCTTTGTTCTGCAAAATAAGATCACCAGAAGCAAGTTAGTGTGCTGATAACGTGGTCTTGGAACAAAGGATATATGAAATTAGAAGTGGACGGAGAAGGGTGTCATGATAGAGACTCATCGACTATCATGAACAAACCCTAAGAAATAAGAAGGCATCATAATAGAGACTCATCGACTATCATGGACAAATCATAAGAAGCAGGAGGGTGTCATGATAGAGACTCATCGGCTATCATGAACAAACTCTAAGAAACAGGAGGGCGTCATGATAGAGACTCATCGGCTATCATGAACAAACCATAAGAAACAGGAGGGCGTCATGATAGAGTTTCATCGTCTATCATGAACAAACTCCAAAAGTTGACGGTCAAAGAAGTAGGACGTCGAGGAGATTGTAACCTCATATATACTTGCATAGGACCTTCAAATGCTTGCAAAAAAAAAAGGGAAAAGACAAGTTGTTTCTCCCATACCTTTGTTCTGTTTGATGAGGAAAGAATGATCAAGGTATGGGTCTATTTATAAGGCTAACAAGTCCAATTCCTAGGAGAATTTGAAATGATTAAATTATAAAATAAACTTAAAATTGAATTATCTTGTGTTATTTTATTTTGGAATAAAATCTCGGATTTCACTTTTAAGATATTTAAACATATTTTAATAATTTAATTTTTTAAATAAAATTAAAGTTCAATTATCTTGCGTTATTTTATTTTGGAATAAAATCTCGAATTTCACTTTTGAGATATTTAAACATATTTTAATAATTTAATTTTTTAAAATAAAATTAAAGTTCAATTATCTTATGTTATTTTGGAATAAAATCTTGAATTCCACTTTGTGATAATTAAGCATATTTAAATATTTTAAGATTTAGATTTTACCCCATTTTTATCTCAAATTTAAAATGAAATCATAAATCCAACTTTATCCAAAGATTGAGATTTTGTATTTATTTCAAAATTAAATTTGGTCATTTTATCCCAACATTTGGTCATTCCAAATTCTTGTCTCAAAGTAAAATACTCAAGACAAATTAGGGTATGGTAGAAACATCATTCTTATTTCAAACTAAAATATGGTTCCAAAATTTTATCTAAAAAAAAAAAATCAAATCATCATCAAATTTTAATTTTTATTCTCAAATTAAAGTAAATTCAGGATAAAACTTTAAACTTTTCTTAAATTAAGGATTGGCCATATCTCAACCCTTATTTCAAATTTAAATCAAACTCACGTACTAAATTCATAGTTTGATTAATTGATATGTCAAATTGAGCAAAAAAAAATTAAAAATAAATAAATAAATAAATAAAAATGCTCGTATTTGAACTTTAAATTTATCTTTTCAAGATTCACCCACTCATACACATACATAAATCTCGAAAGGGAGCATTTGTTGAATAAGAAATTTTGGAACCAATCACAAATTGTCAAATCATTTACTAAAATAATTGTATTTGGGATAAACTAAAATTTTACATGTGTTCCAAATTAAATTTAAAGACAAATTGGACAATTCTAATAATGTCACATGTCGTTATTATGGTAAATGGATCGAATTAATTATTTTGGTTCAATTAAATATTATTTACTTGGGCTAAATTTCAATTGAGCTAAAAAATAAACTTAATTTAGCCCAAAATAAAATATGACCCAAATCCATGAGATTGAGCCCATAGGTATGGTCCATTGACCAAACCAGACCTAAGTCCATAAAAGCCCACTAGGGAACTCTATAAATAGAGGAGTTCTTTTCATTTGTGGGAAAATAAAATTTTTAACTTGAGAAGGTCAGAGAATTCTCCCAAGAGATAGAAGACTCCTCAATTCCTGAAGTCGAATACCCTCCAAGATTGAAACTCCTTTGAAGAGAAAACTTTCTTCCAAGACTCCAACTTCACGGACACCCTCGAAGATTGAAGCTCCTTTGAAGATACAAGCTTTCTTCCAAGACTCCAACTTCAAGAACACTCTCGAAGATTGAAGCTCCTTTGAAGATACAAGCTTTCTTCCAAGACTCCAACTTCAAATACACCCTCAAAGATTGAAGCTCCTTTGAAGATACAAGCTTTCTTCCAAGACTCCAACTTCAAGAACATCACGCGCTTCACTTCCTCAAATTAAGCGTAAGCATCCTGCCGAGAGAGAATCAGAGGATCAAATTCTAGAGATCGAACCACATCGCATCAAATCAACATAAATACAACATCAACACAAGTTCAACTCCACAAACTAAAATTCTTCGAAAATCTCGTGTGAACAATATTTTTTATAGGAGAATTGTTAAAAGTGACAAAATTCATAAAATATTTAGAAAATATTGCAAAATTCAAATTCTATCAATGTTGATTTTGCTATATTTGAAAATGATATATTTTATATAAAGGATAAAGTTTAAGGGTCTTTTGAATAATTTAGCCTAATTTTCGGTCTATAATATTTTTTTAGTATTAACTTAATCAACTACATAAGCAAACAACAAAATGATAAATAAAGTGTTTTAAGTATCTTTTAGGTTTTAATATTATGATTTTTGTTCAATTCTAGTGTAACGTCCCGAATTTTCAAGGTAAATTTTATCTTTTTGCGGGGATACGAAATTTTTTTGAATTTAATGTTTTGTAAATTGCTATAATAATAATATGATATTAATTATATTATTAATATTTTATTATTATTATTATTATTATTATTATTATTATTTTATTATTATTATTATTATTATTATTATTATTATTATTATTATTATTATTATTATTATTTAAAATATATATATATATATATATAATTTGTTTTTTTAATAAAAAACCCTAGCAAGCCGCGCGTCCGCCCCCCCCCATCCGTTCTCCTTCTCCATCTCCGTCTTCAGCTTCGCGAAGCCAACGCTGCCGCCGTCTCGCCATCCTTTCTCTTCAACACGCGTCTCCGTCTCCGCCTCTGTCTCCACCTCTGTCTCCACCTCTGTCTCCGTGTCCATCTCCGTCGTCGGCATTTTTTTCAGCTTCAACGTTCGTCTGCCGCGGCCCCATCCATTTCCATTCTCCCTCCTCGGCCTCACACAACAACAGACCTGCCGGCCACCTCTGTCCCAACCGCAGGTGGTATCCCCTCCTTTCAGTGCCGTGCCTCGTGCGTCGTCTGCGAATCGCCGCCGCCCTCGTTCGCCGGAAGATAATAAACCAACCGCGGCTGCTCGATCTCATCCAACCCGACCCGAGAACCCATTTCGAGCCGAGCCGCGAGCTACCCGAGCCGAAAACCAAACCAACCCAAGCCGCGAGTCGCGAGCTGAGCCGAGTAGCGATCCGAGCAAAGCCGCGAGCCGCGAGCCGAGCCGAGTAGCGATCCGAGCCAAGCCGCAAGCCGCGAGCCGAGCCGAGTAGCGATCCGAGCTGAGCCGCGAGCCGCGAGCCGAGCCGAGGATCGAGCCGCGAGCCGAGTTGAGTCAAAGCCGAGCCGAGCTGAGCCGAGGACCGAGCCGTGAGCCGAGCCGCGAGCCGAGTTGAGTCGAAGCCGAGCCGAAGCTGAGCCGAGCAGAGCCGAAGCCGAGCCGAGCCGAACCGAACGCCTTCAAGCCAAGTCGAGCTCCTTGTTTCACTGAGCCACCTAAGCCTCCCTTCCTTCACTCCGGGCCACGGTGAGTCTTCGGTAAGGATTGTTTTCGATGAATTCCCTAATGTTGCTACATCCGATTCGAGTTTGAATATTGGAATAAGATATGGCCCTACTTTTCTCCCTTGAAGGTAGTAAGGAGTTGATGCTTAAGTTCTCGGGTCCCGCGGCAGGTTTGTTTGGAGATAGCTTTCCTTTCCTTGGGTAAGTCAACGGGTGTCGCTTCGGACCTTTTAAAACGACTTCTACTAGAGTCATCAACTAAAACCTTTGTGTTTTCGTTTAGGTTGATCTGTTGAGCGTGTACTCGATCGAGGGGCATAACCGAGTATTAGGTAAGGGTTTTCCTACTACTAGACCTCGGACCGAGGCTGGAAACGTAGTAATCCACAGGGGATTACACGTTAGTGACTGTACTGAATAACTGTATGTGTGTTGACTGTTAAGCACTGTTATTATATTTTGTCTGATGTAAAGGTACTGTGACTGCTAATTGTAGATTGGGATTTTATGTTGATGGACCTTGAAGTTACGGTTCAGTATGTAGTAATCATTGGTCTGGATCTTGATCATGGAGTTTGGACGAGGAAGGACAGTGAGTCCGGTTTTGGTTGGTTAGTTGATTGGGTCTAGGGTTTTCCCTAATGGTGTGCGAATTGGTGACGCGTATAGCAAGTGAGGGTGTAGTTGTTTAAACCTATACTATCTGACTGACAAAGCCTATGGCGGAACTGTAATATGAATGCCGTTGGGGTGTGACTATTGTAGACGGTTTAGTATGGACTGAGGGGTAACGGTTAGCTTCATCTATGGGGTAGTGTGCCTTACGGATATGTGCATCCTTCTGGAGCACTAGACTGATGTGTGCATCCTTCGGGAGCACTAGACTGATGTGTGCATCCTTCGGGAGCACTAGACTGATATGTGCATCCTTCGGGAGCACTAGACTGATAGGTGCATCCTTCGGGAGCACTAGACTAATATGTGCGTTCTACGGAACCACTAGACTGTTATGTAGGGTACCCCCGAATAGGAAGTTAACTGTTGTCCCCTAACGGGCCCAGTAGTGGGTCCCTTACTGGGTATGTTTATACTCACCCTTTTCTCTTCTTTAACTTTTCAGGTAAGGGCACAGCAAGGGGCAGACCGACGAGAGGCAGGAAGGATGCGTGAAGGCCATATGGACGCGTCTGGTTTTCTTATTGCTTCCACTGATGTTTTTTTTTTTTTTGTTAGAATATGTGGTTTTGTGATTTTGAGTTGATGACCTGAGTTTTTATTTGAAACTTTTGTGACTGTGATTTAAAATAGGGCACGATACTGTTTTTTTGTAATATTTCTAACGTTTTAAGAAATCGTAACCGGTCCGTTATGAATTTTATGTTGTGTGGTCGAGTTTTGGTATTGAGTAGTGACCTCAGCTTAGTCCGGAAAGTTGGGTCGTTACTGTTGGTATCAGAGCCTAAGTTTTAGGTTCTGTAGACTGACTTATAATGTGAGTCTGTGTTTTGTGTCCTTATGGCTAAAACAATCCTTGCCACTCGTCAGGTACGCTCTCATGAAAGTATATGTATAACTCTATATGCATTACCTTACCTAAGTTAAACTGCAAAGTTAATTACCATTTATGACTAAAGGGATCACTGGTGGTTGTTAAGGAAATGCCGCCAAGGAGAGGTGCACGTAGGGGTGGCCGAGGAGGCCGAGGAAGAGGAGCAGGACGCGTTCAGCCTGAGGTGCAGCCTGTAGCCAAAGCCACTGACCCGGCTGCGCCAGTTACTCATGCGGATCTAGCTGCCATGGAGCAGAGGTTTAGAGATTTGATTATGCAGATGCGGGAGCAGCAGCAGCCTGCCCCGCCAGCACCAGCCCCTGCTCCAGCTCCGGCTCCAGTACCAGTTGTGCCCCAGGTTGTGCCGGATCAGTTGTCAGCAGAGGCTAAGCACCTGAGGGATTTCAGGAAGTATAATCCCACGACATTCGATGGGTCTTTGGAGGACCCCACCAGGGCTCAGCTGTGGTTATCGTCTTTGGAGACCATATTCCGATACATGAAATGCCCTGAGGATTAGAAAGTTCAGTGTGCTGTTTTTATGTTGACTGACAGGGGTACTGCATGGTGGGAGACTACAGAGAGAATGCTAGGTGGTGATGTGAGTCAGATCACGTGGCAATAGTTTAAGGAGAGTTTCTATGCGAAATTCTTCTCTGCTAGTTTGAGAGATGCCAAGCGGCAGGAGTTCCTGAACTTAGAGCAGGGTGACATGACAGTGGAGCAGTATGATGCGGAGTTTGACATGTTATCCCGCTTCGCTCCCGAGATGATAGCGACCGAGGCGGCCAGACCTGATAAGTTTGTTAGAGGCCTCCGACTGGGCATTCAGGGTTTGGTCTGAGCTTTCCGACCCACTACTCATGCCGATGCACTACGCCTGGTAGTGGATCTCAGTTTACAGGAGAGGGCTAACTCGTCTAAGACCGCTGGTAGAGGTTCAACATCGGGACAGAAGAGGAAGGCTGAGCAGCAGCCTGTTCCAGTGCCACAGCGGAACTTCAGGTCAGGTGGCGAGTTTCGCCGCTTCCAGCAGAAACCTTTTGAGGTAGGGGAAGCTGCCAGAGGGAAGCCGTTGTGTACCACTTGTGGAAAGTACCATCTGGGTCATTGCTTATTCGGGACCAGGACTTGCTTTAAGTGTAGGCAAGAGGGTCATACAGCTGATAGATGCCCGTTGAGACTTACGGGGAACGCGCAGAATCAGGGAGCAAGTGCTCCACATCAGGGTAGGGTATTTGGTACCAACAAGACTGAGGCTGAGAGGGCAGGCACGGTGGTGACAGGTACGCTTCTAGTATTGGGGCATTACGCCTTAGTTTTGTTTGATTCGGGATCGTCACATTCTTTTATCTCTTCCGCATTTGTGTTGCATGCCCGCTTAGAGGTAGAGCCCTTACACCATGTTCTATCAGTATCTACTCCTTCCGGGGAGTGTATGTTGTCGAAGGAAAGGGTGAAAGCATGCCAGATTGAGATAGCAGGCCATGTGATTGAAGTAACGCTGTTAGTCCTGAATATGCTCGACTTTGATGTAATCCTGGGTATGGATTGGTTGGCCGCTAACCACGTCAGCATAGATTGTTCCCGTAAGGAGGTAACGTTTAACCCTCCCTCGATGGCCAGTTTTAAATTTAAGGGAGGAGGGTCAAGGTCGTTGCCTCAGGTAATCTCAGCCATCAGGGCCAGTAAACTGCTCAGTCAGGGTACTTGGGGTATCTTAGTGAGCGTGGTGGATACTAGAGAGGTCGATGTATCCCTGTCATCAGAACCGGTGGTGAGGGACTGTCCGGATGTCTTTCCTGAAGAACTTCCAGGGTTACCTCCTCACAGAGAGGTTGAGTTTGCCATAGAGTTGGAGCCGGGCACGGTTCCTATATCCAGAGCCCCTTACAGGATGGCCCCCACAGAGCTGAAAGAATTAAAGGTGCAGTTACAAGAATTGCTTGATAAGGGATTCATTCGACCGAGCGTGTTCCCTTGGGGTGCGCCAGTTTTATTTGTTAAGAAGAAGGATGGATCGATGCGTCTATGCATTGACTATAGGGAGTTGAATAAGGTAACCGTTAAGAATAGATATCCCTTGCCCAGGATCGACGATCTATTTGAAAAGTTGCAGGGAGCCACGGTGTTCTCTAAGATTGATCTTCGGTCGGGATACCATCAGCTGAGGATTAAGGATGGTGATGTACCAAAGACAGCATTTCGTTCCATGTATGGACACTACGAGTTTATTGTGATGTCTTTTGGTTTGACGAATGCTCCGGCCGTGTTTATGGACTTGATGAACAGAGTGTTTAGGGAGTTCCTAGATACTTTTGTGATCGTGTTTATCGACGATATCTTGATATACTCCAAGACGGAGGCCGAACATGAGGAGCATTTACGTATAGTTCTGCAAACACTTCGGGATAATAAGTTGTATGCAAAGTTCTCGAAATGCGAGTTTTGGCTGAAGCAGGTGTCTTTTCTGGGCCACGTGGTTTCTAAGGCTGGAGTCTTTGTGGATCCAGCTAAGATAGAGGCAGTCACCGGTTGGACCCGACCTTCCACAGTCAGTGAGGTTCGTAGCTTTCTGGGTTTAGCAGGTTATTATCGACGATTTGTGGAGAACTTTTCTCGTATAGCTACTCCTCTCACTCAGTTGACCAGGAAGGGAGCTCCTTTTGTTTGGAGCAAGGCGTGTGAGGATAGTTTCCAGAACCTTAAACAGAAGCTAGTTACCGCACCGGTTCTTACTGTACCCGATGGTTCTGGCAGTTTCGTGATTTATAGTGATGCTTCCAAGAAGGGTTTGGGTTGTGTTTTGATGCAACAGGGTAAGGTGGTCGCTTATGCGTCTCGTCAGTTGAAGAGTCATGAGCAGAACTACCCTACACATGATTTAGAGTTGGCAGCGGTGGTTTTTGCTTTAAAAATATGGAGGCATTATTTATATGGTGAAAAGATACAGATATTCACGGATCATAAGAGCTTGAAATACTTCTTTACTCAGAAAGAATTGAATATGAGACAGCGAAGGTGGCTTGAGTTAGTGAAGGATTACGATTGTGAGATACTGTATCATCCAGGCAAGGCAAATGTGGTAGCTGATGCTCTTAGTAGAAAGGTATCACATTCAGCAGCACTTATTACCCGACAGACCCCATTGCATCGGGATCTCGAGCGGGCTGAGATTGCAGTGTCAGTGGGGGCAGTCACTATGCAGTTAGCCCAGTTGACGGTACAGCCGACTTTGAGGCAAAGGATCATTGGTGCTCAGAGTAACGATCCTTATTTGGTTGAGAAACGTGGCCTAGCAGAGGCAGGGCAAGCGGAGGGGTTCTCCATATCCTCTGATGGTGGACTTGTGTTTGAGAGACGCCTCTGTGTGCCGTCAGATAGTGCGATTAAGACAGAATTATTATCTGAGGCTCACAGTTCCCCATTTTCCATGCACCCGGGTAGTACGAAGATGTATCAGGACCTGAAGCGGGTTTATTGGTGGCGTAACATGAAGAGGGAGGTAGCAGAATTTGTTAGTAGATGCTTGGTGTGTCAGCAGGTTAAGGCACCAAGGCAGAAACCAGCGGGTTTATTACAACCCTTGAGCATACCGGAATGGAAGTGGGAAAACGTATCCATGGATTTCATTACAGGACTGCCGAGAACTCTGAGGGGTTTTATAGTGATTTGGGTTGTGGTGGACAGGCTTACCAAATCAGCGCACTTCGTTCCGGGTAAATCCACCTATACTGCTAGTAAGTGGGCACAGCTGTACATGTCGGAGATAGTGAGATTACATGGAGTGCCAGTGTCGATTGTTTCTGATAGAGATGCCCGTTTCACTTCCAAATTCTGGAAGGGTTTGCAGACGGCTATGGAAACGAGGTTAGACTTTAGTACAGCTTTCCATCCACAGACTGACGGTCAGACTGAGCGTCTGAACCAAGTTTTAGAGGATATGTTGCGGGCGTGTGCATTGGAATTTCCAGGTAGCTGGGACTCCCATTTGCATTTGATGGAATTTGTTATAATAACAGTTATCAGGCTACTATTGGCATGGCACCATTTGAGGCCTTGTACGGAAAATGTTGTAGATCCCCGGTTTGCTGGGGTGAGGTGGGTGAGCAGAGATTGATGGGTCCTGAGTTAGTTCAGTCTACTAACGAAGTGATATTGAAGATTAGATCACGCATGCATACCGCTCAGAGTAGGCAGAAGAGTTATGCAGATGTGAGGCGGAAGGACCTTGAGTTTGAGGTAGGGGACAAGGTGTTCTTAAAGGTAGCACCTATGAGAGGTGTCTTACGATTTGAAAGGAGGGGAAAACTGAGTCCCCGTTTTGTTGGGCCGTTTGAGATTCTGGAGCGGATTGGCCCTGTGGCTTATCGCTTGGTGTTGCCACCATCACTCTCGACAGTTCACGATGTGTTTCATGTCTCTATGTTGAGAAAGTACGTGCCAGATCCATCCCATGTAGTGGATTACGAGCCACTAGAGATTGATGAAAACTTGAGCTATACTGAACAACCCGTTGAGGTGCTGGCTAGAGAGGTGAAAACGTTGAGGAATAAAGAAATTCCTTTGGTTAAAGTCTTATGGCGGAATCACCGGGTGGAAGAGGCTACATGGGAGCGAGAAGATGACATGAGGTCCCGTTACCCCGAACTGTTCGAGGAATAAAACTTTCGAGGACGAAAGTTTCCTAAGGAGGGAAGAATGTAACGTCCCGAATTTTCAAGGTAAATTTTATCTTTTTGCGGGGATACGAAATTTTTTTGAATTTAATGTTTTGTAAATTGCTATAATAATAATATGATATTAATTATATTATTAATATTATTTATTATTATTATTATTATTATTATTATTATTATTAACTATATTATTATTTTTATTATTATTATTATTACTTATTACATTATTATTATTATTATTATTATTATTATTATTTAAAATATATATATATATAATTTGTATTTTTTAATAAAAAACCCTAGCAAGCCGCGCGTCCGCCCCCCCCATCCGTTCTCCTTCTCCATCTCCGTCTTCAGCTTCGCGAAGCCAACACCGCCGCCGTCTCGCCATCCTTTCTCTTCAACACGCGTCTCCGTCTCCGCCTCTGTCTCCACCTCTGTCTCCGTGTCCATCTCCGTCGTCGACATTTTTTTCAGCTTCAACGTTCGTCTGCCGCGGCCCCATCCATTTCCATTCTCCCTCCTCGGCCTCACACAACAACAGCCCTGCCGGCCGCCTCTGTCCCAACCGCAGGTGGTATCCCCTCCTTTCAGTGCCGTGCCTCGTGCGTCGTCTGCGAATCGCCGCCGCCCTCGTTCGCCGGAAGATAATAAACCAACCGCGGCTGCTCGATCTCATCCAACCCGACCCGAGAACCCATTTCGAGCCGAGTCGCGAGCTACCCGAGCCGAAAACCAAACCAACCCAAGCCACGAGCCGCGAGTCGAGTCGAGTAGCGATCCGAGCCAAGCCGCGAGCCGCGAGCCGAGCCGAGTAGCGATCCGAGCCAAGCCGCGAGCCGCGAGCCGAGTCGAGTAGCGATCCGAGCTGAGCCGCGAGCCGAGCCGAGGATCGAGCCGCGAGCCGAGCTGCGAGCCGAGTTGAGTCGAAACCGAGCCGAGCTGAGTCGTGAGCCGAGCCGCAAGCCGAGTTGAGTCGAAGCCGAGCCGAGCCGAGCCGCGAGCCGAGTTGAGTCGAAGCCGAGCCGAGCCGAGTCGAAGCCGAGCCGAACCGAACGCCTTCAAGCCAAGCCGAGCTCCTTGTTTCACTGAGCCACCTAAGCCTCCCTTCCTTCACTCCGGGCCACGGTGAGTCTTCGGTAAGGATTGTTTTCGATGAATTCTCTAATGTTGCTACATCCGATTCGAGTTTGAATATTGGAATAAGATATGGCCCTACTTTTCTCCCCTGAAGGTAGTAAGGAGTTGACGCTTAAGTTCTCGGGTCCCGCGGCAGGTTTGTTTGGAGATAGCTTTCCTTTCCTTGGGTAAGTCAACGGGTGTCACTTCGGACCTTTTAAAACGACTTCTACTAGAGTCATCAACTAAAACCTTTGTGTTTTCGTTTAGGTTGATCCGTTGAGCGTGGACTCGATCGAGGGGCATAACCGAGTATCAGGTAAGGGTTTTCCTACTACTGAACCTCGGATCGAGGCTGGAAACGTAGTAATCCACAGGGGATTACACGTTAGTGACTGTACTGAATAACTGTATGTGTGTTGACTGTTAAGCACTGTTATTATATTTTGTCTGATGTAAAGGTACTGTGACTGCTAATTGTAGATTGTGATTTTATGTTGATGGACCTTGAAGTTACGGTTCAGTATGTAGTAATCATTGGTCTGGATGTTGATCATGGAGTTTGGACGGGGAAGGACAGTGAGTCCGGTTTTGGTTGGTTAGTTGATTGGGTCTAGGGTTTTCTCTAATGGTGTACGAATTGGTGACGCGTATAGCAACTGAGGGTGTAGTTGTTTAAACCTATACTATCTGACTGACAAAGCCTATGGCGGAACTGTAATATGAATGCCGTTGGGGTGTGACTGTTGTAGACAGTTTAGTATGGACTGAGGGGTAACGGTTAGCTTCATCTATGGGGTAGTGTGCCTTACGAATATGTGCATCCTTCGGGAGCACTAGACTGATATGTGCATCCTTCGGGAGCACTAGACTGATGTGTGCATCCTTCGGGAGCACTAGTTGATATGTGCATCCTTCGGGAGCACTAGACTGATAAGTGCATCCTTCGGGAGCACTAGACTGATATGTGCGTTCTACGGAACCACTAGACTGTTATGTAGGGTACCCCCGAATAGGAAGTTAGCTGTTGTCCCCTAACGGGCCCAGTAGTGGGTCCCTTACTGGGTATGTTTATACTCACCCTTTTCTCTTCTTTAACTTTTCAGGTAAGGGCACAGCGAGGGGCAGACCGACGAGAGGCAGGAAGGATGCGTGAAGGCCATATGGACGCGTCTGGTTTTCTTATTGCTTCCGCTGATGTTTTTTTTTTTTTTTTGTTAGAATATGTGGTTTTGTGATTTTGAGTTGATGACCTGAGTATTTATTTGAAACTTTTGTGACTGTGATTTAAAATAGGGTCCGATACTGTTTTTTTGTAATATTTCTAACGTTTTAAGAAATCGTAACCGGTCCGTTATGAATTTTATGTTGTGTGGTCGAGTTTTGGTATTGAGTAGTGACCTCAGCTTAGTCCGGAAAGTTGGGTCGTTACTTCTAGTCTATATATGTTTAGTTGTCCAAATTCTAGTTTATCTACTCCTAATTAATCTTAATTTTTTTTTTCAAAGAATAATGTATTGTTGTTGTTTTTTTTAAATATTTTTCATATGATATTTTCGGAGAAATGTAATTCTTGGAATTGAACTTTGTATATCGATTTATATAGCGTTGTGGATACAATCTCTAATATTTCACAACTATAAACTTGGGTTTTAACAACGCAAATTTTTCATCATAAAGACTTTCAATGACATAATTTTTGGGTTATTGAAGCCACTGTTAAGAAAGGCTATTTAACGACACATTGGGAAACGTGTCATTAAATATGCTTAGATGACACCAAAATTTTGTCATTAATACCTTTACCTTGACGCAATAAATATTTCACCGTTATCTATAACTTGACACCAATATATTGTCATCAATACCCTTACATTGACGCAAATCATGTGTTACCGTTATCATACCTTGACATTAATATATTGTCATTAATATTCTTACATTGATGCTTTAAATGTGTCACCGTTATCTATACCTTGACACAAATATATTGTCACTAATACCCTTACATTAACACTTTAAATGTGTCACTGTAATCTATCACTCGACAAGAATATATTGTCATTAATACCGTTACATTGATAATTTAAATGTGTCACCATTATCTACACTTGACACGGATATATTGTCATTAATATTCTTATAACAACGCTTTAAGTGTGTCACCTTTCAATTAACTCGAACTATTGTCATTGTAAATGTTTTGTTACACAAAATACTTGTCAAGAAATGTGCTTTGACGACACTGTTTCTATTTAACAAAGGCTTATATGTTGACACATGTTTGGTGTCGTTATTCTTCATTTTCGCAGTATATATTTTTCTGTCATATATTTCTTCTTTCAAAAAAATTAAATACTAAATTTCAACATTACCCACATATGTTTGAAAAGATATTTATATTGATAATAAAAAATATAAATTACATTGTCAGTAAAGGTTTTATAATAATCCAAAAGATAAATTAACTGTAATATTACATGTATGTGTGACCTAATCTAATCAAACTGATGCATAAATAAGAGCTTGATCGATACTACGACCCATGGGTTCTTCAACTACCTGCAAATTTGAAAAAAATGAACCTTAGCCAACATTCATTATGGCAAATGCATAAACATTAAGTACATGTCAAACAGAAATCACCTTCTTAATAAGTAGACTAATAAACTTTTCAAAATAAGCGCCCAAAGTTCATACAACCAAAGTTTTTAATAAAATACCCATAAGGAACGCAAAAGATTTCACCGACTACATAAACATAAGCATAGTATATAAATGTTACAAATGTAAGTTTTGATTCAATCTTTACAGACCAAACAATATTCTAGTTTGCATCTAGTTGAAACTTAGCATAAACTTACCCTTAGCCCCCCTCCTCCAAAGCCATTACAAAACAACATGATTCCTATAACATATGTCTAAGCGGATCGAACAAAATAGTTTTTCAATAACTACCAAAACTTCAGAATAGTCAACGCAACAAAGTATCAAGTTCCTAAGTACATGTCAACATGATTCCTAAAACATATGTCTAAGGGGGTCGCACAAAATAGCTTTTCAATGGCTACCACTGCAGGATAGTCAAAGCAACATTCCTAAGTACATGTTAACAAGATTCCTAAAACAAAATAGTTACGTTACGTTACAAAACATAAAACACGGTTACCTCTTTCTTTTACTAAATCCCCACCCCTATATCTTGATTACCCTCCATAGAGGCTTCTTCTTTCTTGCAAATTCGAAAGCCCTAATAATGAATAGCAAACTATGTAAGTTATACAATTATTATTTCATATGCAACATATTAACTCATTATTTGATCCCTAACAAAGTTCAAGATAAATTAAGTTAACATCATTCTCAAAGTTATTCTCAGAACAAAAGTTGCAACCAATGTTATGAGAAAAGAACAAACAATGTAACAAATAACAAACACTCTAAAAATTTAGATCAGAAGGCAACTCCAAAAATCCAAATAATATATAAATTGCAGTTGCAAAATAAGTAAGTTTCAAAACTTTCTTACTATGAGAATTGGGAAGTGTTGCTATCAAAGACCTCTTGTAGTTCCTTTTTTATCAAATTCAACCCAGAAAATCAAGTAGACAATATATTGATCCAAATAATCCTTGTTTTTCTCTGAGAACTATAGCACAAGAAAACATCTTCATTGACATACAACACACACTAGAAGAAATCTGACCTTTAATGTCACTTGGCAACCAACATCTTTGCGAGCGTTATTAAAGGCCTTTAATGTCGGTTTAAAAATGACTTTAAAGGCCTCCTTAATGTCGGTTTAAAAACGACATTAAAGGCCTTTAATGTCAGTTTTCAACCAACATCTTTGATAGTGTTATTGAAGCCCTTTAATGTGGGTTGGGCTTTAATGTCGGCTTAAAACCGACATCTTTGATAGTGTTATTGAAGCCCTTTAATGTCGATTGGGCTATGATGTCCTTTTAAAACCGACATTAAAGAGGTCAATAATGTCAGTTTAAAACCGACATTAAAGGCTTGTTTTTGTCCATTTTTAGAAATTTATATTTATTTAATTGTTGTATTATTGTCCATTTTTTATAAACCAACATTGAATCCATATAGATAAATATTTTTTCTCGCTCCAACAAATCAATAAAATTAATATTATTTTAGAAACTATAATATTTATCTTTTACATTTGTATACACAAAATGAAAACTTAATATTGTGTTTATATATACATTCTACAATAATACATGAAACAAGATCCTAATACAAGACTTAAATAAGAAATCCTAAACGCCTTCTCAGTCTTCAACCTTCAACGATCACCTGGCTATCTACACAATTGCTTAGCTTTCAATCTGATGACTTCAATCATTCTATAAGCAATATCAAAATAAACCAGCAACTTCAAGGCACTAAATATTTCAATGGTTAGAGCTAACCTTCACTATGTTCACGATCATAAATCTTACACATTTGATGCTGTAAATACCTTTCTCTAAAGTAATGGAGCTTTCTTCTTACATTATTAATAGCATAGACCTCATTTGATACAGATTAGAAAGGAAAATAGTCAAATTAAACTAACTTAAATTTGCATCGACCTGCTCAAAAGTTTGCCTTCTAAAGAAACACCTTCTCCCAGAGCAGCAACCTGACAAATTAGGAACACATATCAATTGCAGTGACAAATATTTTGTCACTGATGTTTTTAATAGACCACTAGTTTGAGTATTGTTCAAGAACACATCAGCATAAAATCCAATATTTCACACATCCCCCACCCCCTCCCCCCCATGTAAAAAGTTCAGATAAAAAAAAGAAATCAAAACAACACACCAATCTGTAAAGTACAGAACAACCAACGAGCCCAAAGAAACTGTGCAAAATTTCAACCCCACAACGGATGATGGAGACAAATGATCGTCGTTTCATAAACATTTATTTTTGTATTCTACATGTATACACATATACTAAAGAGAGAGAAGCTTCTGTAAAACAAATCCATCCTTGGATTAACAGTTGCCAATTTCATTGAAAGAAATTGCATCAAATCCAAAACTATATACATATATATATAGAATGTGACAGATCTTTTGAATATTCAGTGATTACCTTGACTTGGTGCTGCAAAGACTGCACATAGTTTATAATTTCAGTGAGCATGATTGCCTTTCCCGTTAGCTGTTGTAAGGAAATAACAGGAACCTTAAATTAAGCTTTAACCATCAAAAGGCATTAAAGAGGTTTTGGTCTTTTTGATAAACAATACCTAATCCTAAAGTATGTCTATTGTTATTAAGGTCCAATGATTTTATCTTAAAACCACATCAACGATGATCTCATGAGATGCATACAATTGATTGCATACCTGTCCATACTTACAGCTATTATTATGATTTTCACTATCATTGTTGTCTTCACCATTTGCCAAATTATGTTTACTATTATAAGTCACTAAATCAGCCAAAGTGAAACCATTGTGTGCACAAATAACTTGATACTATTCCATGGTTTCCTTCCTCCTCCCTGTAAAACGTTGTTAGACATTAAACTCAATATGCAAATTTAAAAACATTGTTAGAAGTCTAGTCAATATGCAAATATCTTAAACAACACTATAACTAATAGGACAAACAAAAAAAATTAGACTTCAAATAAAGAACAAAAAATCTTAACCATTAAAGGTCATTAGTTGAAGATTTTTATGATTTATGAAACTTATAATTTCCAATTGTAGTAAACGTATTGGGAGAGCTTCTCACAAAGTTAAAAGGCTACAACCAAAGAAACACAAGTCAATATTATAGTTCACAAAAGCACAAATGAGTAAACAACAATCTCAATACATACCTGGTTCAACTATTTTGCAAATCAAGCGATGCCATAATGATTATATGCCTGTATAATTCACTAACAAGTAAAGAACTTGTGAAGAGCTCTAATAAATGCTTCAAATTCAGTGAAATGTCTTGTTCAATAAGGAAGCAATCTTTAAGTATATATCACAGAAATATTGAAATGACAGTTCAATAAAGAGGGCAAATGTCACTTGTCATCGTTTATATTAAAAAGAAGTGAACTACATCACAACCTTGTTTTTCCAAACATCTACGTGCAATTACTTGGTATGTAAGTGATTTAATGAGCTCACACGCATGTTAAGAATAAAAGAGAGACGTTCCATCGGAAGAGCAACTAATATATGCCTCTATAGAAGGTTCATCATTGCTCAGAAGTGATGGAAACGAAGTACACAAACACAAACAAATAGGTAACATAATCCTACTAAATAATTAAAGTTCATAAATGTAGGGCTAGACATTCGATCCTACAAAGCATACAAAAAGTGAGAGATATCTCAAAAATTAACTTTTAATTAAGTCAGAGTAACTCAAGTACAAAATGAAGTATTATAGCCACACTAGGTATACACCATTAGCCAACATTTCAAAAAGTTCAAATATCTTCAACCCCACATCTTGTTAAATTGAGTATTTTATAAAACAAACTTGGAATAAGTAGTTTATACAACAAACTTGGAATAAGTAGTTTATACAACAAACTTGGAATAAGTAGTTTATACAACAAATTTAGAATAAGTAGTTTATACAACAAACTTAGAATAAGCGCTTTTATAAGTCTTTAACTAGGATGACTCAAAACATTATTTTTATCAATATCTTTAATAAGTTCTTTCAACATATAGAATAGTTATAAAATGTAAAAGAATAAACATATCTCGAGATTAGAAATACATTGAAGTATTGTTGCCCATACCAATATTTAGTGTTGAACTAAATCCCTATATGCCCGAGAAATATAATGAAAAAAGTAGAAGAAAACATGTTGCTCCGTAAATTTGTAGAAAAGCAATTGTATGATATACCAGCTCCCCTAGATTGTCTTTCACAACCTACAAAATTAGACCAAGTGAAGACAAAGAAGGTGGCATTGTAAGACAATTAGATGCGTTAAATAATTTGGAATAGAAGAAACAATACCTTGATGTCAAAACAACACATATAGAGAAAAAACTTAAACATAGACATCTGCAAACCTAAAAACACTTGATCATATAACAATGAAGTTCAGTACTCAACTAAAGATACAGAGAAAAGACTAACCCATAATTCTTTAAATTATCAATCAATAATCACACATCCTACAAATTTTCAACCCCATATTGCAATGTGCTTGTATGTTGTACAACAGAGTTGGAATATTGTCTCTAAAAGTTATGGTTATTATAAGCATCAATGCATGGATAAAAAACATATGTTTAGATAGGAAACAAGAAAGGTAAGCTTACAGAGAAATCACAAATCCCTCAACAAAATAAGCAACCATATTCCAGGTGCATGAATCAACCAAATTTATGTCCCATTCTTGTATCACTCTCCGCTCATCCTTTATCCTACTCTTCATTGACAATTACTTACAAGTATACAATTAAATACATTAACAAGTAAAGCACAAACAGTGAAATAGATAAAAACTTTCTTTCCAACGGTTCAAGTAAGGAAGTAACAATTTGAATACCCAATTGCTTCTTCTTTACCAACCACATTCCTTACGATTTCCATATAAATGGCTCCCCATAATTTAGTGATTTCCATTAACAAAAAATGATTAAACACAAAATTTGATTTCACAAACATTAATTGAATTACCTGCAAATAATGGATATATACAAGAACATGGCAGTGAGGTAGAACAGTCCCACATATGACACCACAGAAATAAAGTGGCACAAAAACATACAACGTTACTTTACTTTACATTTTGATCAGATGGAATTTTTTTTGTGTTTCTCCCCTGATGTTGATGTCGTTAGTGTATGAAGATGATACTATAACAAAAGTTGCAATCCAAAAAATGAAGGCAGATCTCGATACTTCCTTCCCTATTATTAAATCCACTAACCAAAACGTAAAAAAAAAAAAATTGGGTGAGGAATTTTTGAACACCCATTAATCCAATCCCAAAAATGTTGAGATAATCGGGGTGTGTAAAAAATCATAACAACAGAAATTAGAAAGCTAACATACAACAAATTGTGCAAACTTGTTGTAGAGCAGTCACCCCTTTGTCAGTGCGCCCAGCAACCACAACACATCCTTCTAATGGTAAGCATTTATCTTTCAGCATTTGAGCTTTCGTCTCATCTACAAACTTCCCTATGATATTTCTAACAAGCTGCCAAAGGATGCAAGTAGACATAATCCTCCTATATACATCAGTGTTTTCCATCTCTGACTAAAATCAAACTATTTATACATCCAATCTAAAGATATTAAACCATTATTTTAAACTCTCGTACTGGAATAAGAAGATACGGTACCAGAAAGGCGAGATTAAAAAGGTTGAATGACTTAACTTGGGCATTGTCCACAAGACGAAAGTTTCATTTGAAATGAAGGTATGACATTTTCAATTGTACTTCTGGAACTAACTTCTCAAACACTTGCTATAAATTACATTTACAGTTCTCAACAACTCTTCAGTTTAAAAATTCAATAATGAAAAGAGTGTCACTAGGTCCCAATGGCATACATTATTACTTGTGCATACGGTGAATTCCATGAAATAAGCTTGCCCGTAAACAGTATTCAAGCCTGGCTGCTTTTGCCACCCATAAAAAGAATTCCCATGGTAGGAAAGAACTATATCTTAAAAGAATCGCCGAACAACAGCTAATTGATGCTTCTGCAACAGATCTGGCCACAAGCCAACTAGATCGAAGCTTGTGAGACAGATGCAGACGTGCGACGGTGGTGGCGAGGGCTGGACATGAACATGGTTGAAGAAAAGGACTCCCGACGGTGGTGGCAAGCATAACAGCGGTTGAAGAAAGGGAGGAGTGACGACGGTGGTGGCGGGCACGGGCTGGGCACGAGGGACGATGGTGGTGGTGGTGGTGGTAGCGACTGTTCAAAGAAGAAAGGGAAGATTATTGGATGAGAATGAGGAGTGAAGAAGAAATTGGAAGGAAGAAATCGTGTGGGTGATTGAGAAAGAGTAAAGTAAGAGAGAGAAATTCCTTTTTTTACAAAATAAAAAATTAAAATTAAAATTAAAAAAGAGCTTTAATGTCGCTTTTCAAAACAAGGATGTTTAATGTCAGTTTTAAACCGACATTAAAGCTCCTTTTTTAATGTCGGTTTAAAACCGACATTAAACATCCACCTTTTCAAAAACGACATTAAAGCTCATTTTTCATTTTTCCAACCGACATTAAAGGCCAGATTTGTGCTAGTGACATAAGCAAATCTTTAATGGCTTAACTTGAGAAGTCCTAATTTTGTTTCTTATCCTCTTATAGTTTTTAATTTTGCTAATAAAAATTCTTGAAACCATAGCTTAAAAGGAGAGTGGTTAGTAGAAAAAGGAATACATAAAAGAATATGTAGGGATTATTCAAGAGAATTTGTAACAAGAATCAAAACAAGTTGATTTTTAGACGGAAATTTAATTCACCAACAAAAAGTAGAAAAAAAAGAAAGAAAGAAACTCTCAAACAAATTGAATACCCATTGCCCTCTTACCTCTTAAAAGATTACCTTTCCATTGGATAAAAAAAGATTGCTGGAGTTTTTAGGAGAAAAATGGCAGAATGGAGAGAGAAGAGTAAAGAAGATTGCTATAGTTTTTGGGAGAAAAGTGGCAAAATGGAGAGGGAAGAGTTCTTGGCAAAGTGAAATTTATAGAGAATTTTGGTGAAAATTGGAGTTGGATTGATGAATTTTGAGAGGAGAGTGGTTAGTAGAAAAAAGAAAACTTCAAAGAATATGTAGGGAATGGAATATTAAAAGAATTTGTAACAAAAATCAAAACAAGTTGTTTTTTAGATGCAAATTTAATTCACAAACAAAAAGTAGAAATAAAGGGAATGAACTCTCGAACAAATTGAATACCCATTGCCTCTTACCTCTTAGAAGATTACCCTTCCATTTTATCAAAAAAGATTGCTGACGTTTTTGGAAGAAAAATGGTAGAATGGAGAGGGAAGTTTCTGTCAAAATGAAATTTAGAGAGAATTTTGGTGAAAATTGGAGTCGGATTGATGAATTGATGAGAAATTAGGGGAAAAATACTTACTTATAGAAAAGAAATCAAAATAACCGTCAGAGAGGTTCGAAATCATGAAGAAAAATCTATATTTTTATTTTCAACGACACAATTTACCTCATCCCACCCTTTTTTGTTCACGACACAATGTCTTGATTAGTAGTGTCATTAAAACCCATTTTTTAGTAGTGTTTACTCCTTTAGTCCTTCTCTCGAATACAAATTAAAATTTAGAGCTTCTTGTTCTTCAATTTTTAGAATGTTGTAGTTGTAAGTCAATTTGAGCTTCAATCTTCTGGAATTTAAGGAAGGTTTAATCTTCCAAGTGTTCAATTTTTGAAAAGATGGTAATCTCGAAGTTTATAAGAACTTGCACTTTTGAGAGCTTTTTGAAGTTTGAATTTTCAATTCTTTAGAGCTTCAATTCTTCCTTCAACCAAAGATATCCCCAAAATGAGTGGGAATGCCTCTATTTATAAAGAACTTCCATGGGCTTTAGGTGGGCTTAGACCCACTAGCTTGTTGAGCTTGGGTCCACTTGAAGGTGGAGAACACTGAGCTTGATTGAAGATGGAGAAATGGGACTACACCAACATATCGTCTGCTGTTGAAGATGGAGATGATGATTGTCTCGGTTGCGGTCGCAGCACATTAAAGATGATGAAGATGAATATTCTCTCAATTGCAATACATTGAAGATGAAGATGGTGATACTCTTGACTACAACTAATTGAAGATGAAGATGAGGATCCCCTCGTCTGCAATACATTGAAGATGAAGATGATGATGATCCTCTCTACTACAACACATTGAAGAAGATGAAGATAAAGATTCCCTCGGCTGCAACACGTTGAAAAAGATGAAGATGGAGATCCACTTGACTGCAACAAATTGAAGAAGATGAAGATCCTCTCGGCTACAACATATGGCAGAAGATCAAGATCAAGATCAAGATCCTCCCGACTACAACACATGGAAGAAGAAGATTCTCTCAGCTGCAACACATTGGAAAGCAGGTAGAGCTCGCTGCATCAATGAAGCCTAAAGCCTTCGACCTTGAGCTTAAGCAGCAACAATGAAGCTTTTGAGCTTGAGGAAGATGAAGACTTAGACTAGAAATAGCAACACTCATTTTGAGAATTATGAAGATCCATTCAGACGACCTGACTCCTATTGAAGAATATTTGTATAACTATCTTAAGAGGGAAGACAATTAAACAGCCCTACTATTACCGATGAAGCCACTAAGACCCTACATAGATTCATAAAAGTATGGAGGCTGCATGCGAAGAATGTAAGAACTTTAAGTGGAAGCTTTGAATTTGCCTCCTTTGTCCCTTTTTTTTTTTTTTTTTTTGCGATTCTTGTAAATGCAAGATTTAGTTGAATGGTAATGAAAATTTTCTTATCCTGGTGTGACTACTCCTGAATTTCATTTTTTGTTATTTACATATCCTTTACTATGAGATTACATCATCACAATGAAGCATAATTTTTTTTTCTTGTGCATGTGACTAAACTTAAAGTAAACTTTAAGCTACGCGTGTACCATTTTTATATCATGGGGATCAAGTCATAATGTAGTTCAATTGGAACAATTTTTTTTGTACATGGCAAAATTAAGCATAATATTTCTTTAGAAATTTTTCGTTGATTGGGCCAATTTGTAATCCGTCTTGATCAATGATTTTGTATGCTCCATTTGTGAAAACTTCTTTGACAATGTAGAATCCATCCCATTTAGGTGTGAGCTTATTCCCTGTATGTGTCGTCGTGATGATAGGTCTTCTTACAGCAAACACTAAATCACCAACTTGAAATGATTGGTGCTTTACATGTTTGTCAAAAGCCTTAAACATTTGTGCTTGATAACATTCTAGTGCTTGTTGAGCTTCTAGTCTCTTTCGTCAAGTGCTTCTAACTCTTGATGATGTAATTTAGCATATTGTCTTCAGTAGTTAGCCCCTCTTAAATTGCCATTCTCAAGGATGGAATTTCTCTCTTTAGTGGGAGGACTACTTCTACTCCGCTAACCAAAGAATAGGATGTAACACCTGTAGGAATACGATGGGTAGTTCGATAGGGCCATAATGCTTCTCCAATCTTTTCTTATCAATCTCTTTTTGTCTTGGAGACCACATTTTTTAGAAGATTGAACAAGGTTTTGTTGAATGCCTGTGCCAATCCATTTGCTGCGGCATTTTACATAGAAGACATGTACTATTTGAAGTTAAATTTCTCACACAACTTGTCCATCAAAGTGTTAGCAAATTATCTTTCATTATCAGTCATGATGCTAAATCGGTAAATAATGTGTGTTCGAACAAATTTTACGATGTTTTTCTTATTCTCTTGTCTTAATGACACAATTTCAGCTCAATGTAGAAGATCGACGTGAAGTTTACCATGCTCCAAGTAGTCTATAATGCACTAGCACTAATCTTCTTCATCAATTGCATACACAGATAGCACATCGATTTCTTCGTATTGACTTTTGATCGAGGAAACAATCCACTTTTGGCAAAGGAAAATGTTTATTGGAACATCATCTGAGATTGTTAAAGTTGTGGTCAAATTTGCAAGCACATTAGTTTTCTTATTTTTTGATCTCGATATATGCTCCAATATTATGCCGTCGAATCTGTCCATCAATCTTCTAGCATAAACGAAGTAGGGCTTTAAATCTTGATGTTTCATCTCATACTGATAGGAGAGCTGATTTATGATTAACTTCGTATCGTCGAATACTTCTATGTATTTTATCCCAAATTTTGAGGCCATTAGTTAGTTGTGATGAGTTCTTGGTACTCAACAACATTATTTGAACACAATTCACTAAGTGTGAAGTTATATGGCAACATATGTTTCTCATGAAAGATGACGACGATGTCGACACCAACTTCACTTCTTCGTACCGCACCATCAAAGAACATGGCCCAAGGCTCCATACTTTCAACAAACAATACTTCTTCATGAGGTAAGTCTTCACATAATTTCCAATTTGACGGAAATGAATGATCAACCAAGAAATCTGCCAATGTTTGACCCTTTACTACCTTATGTGAGATATATACAACATCGTATTGCTGGAGTATAATTGTCCATTTAGCGAGGCGTCCCGAGATGGTTGGCCTTGATAAGATACATTTGACACGGTCGACTTTTCCCACCAGATGTATAGTGAAAGCTTGCATATAATGTCTCAGTCTATCTATTATAAAGAAAAGGGCGAGACATTTTCTCAATTGGAGAATAATTCAATTCAGCTCTAGACAGAGTTGTACTTAGATAATAGAGTGCACATTCCTTGCCCTTATCATTTTTTTTGTGCGAGTAATGCTCCAAGCAAGCCTTTTTGAGCTGTTATAAACAATATAATTGGTTTTCCAGTTGCAAGTGCACTCGAGATAGGAGGGTTGAGCAAATACTTTTTTATGCTATCAAATGAATTTTGGCATGACTAATCCCAATCAAAGATTGCATCCTTTCTCATCAATCTCTGGAATGGTTGACACCTACCCACGAGATTAGATATAAATATTTGGATGTAGGCCAAAGGACCCTATAGTGTCTCAACTCATGCAGGTTCTTCGAACTTGACATCTTCTGGATGGCGTCAATTTTAGAATTTTCAACTTCAATTCCACGATGCCTCACAATAAATTCCATAAACTTTCCTGAGGTCATACTGAATGCATACTTAAGAGGGTGCATTCTTAGTTGATATTTTCTAAGGCAATCAAGGACAAGCTCCAAGTCTTTTAGGTGGTCACACTTCTTCTTGGACTTCACTATAAGATTATCAACATAACATTCAACGTGTTTATGTAGCATATCATCAAAGTTTCCTTGCATAGCGCGCTGGTATGTGGCACCTGCATTTTTCAATCCGAAAGACATTACCTTATAACAGTATATACCTTTTAAAGTTTGGAATGTTGTTTTCTCTTCATCATCTAGAGCCATTTGAAAGATAAAGCTTCGTGAAAGATAAAGCTTCATGCCTTGCAGTTGCATCTACCATGATTTCCATATAGGCAAGGGAAAGTCAACTTTTGGGCATGTGTTATTTAGGTCTAAAAAATCGACACAAACACGTAGTTGGCCATTCTTCTTCCTTACAGGAAGAATGTTAGCTATCCATGTTGGGTACTTAACTTTGTGAATAAATCTAGCTTCAATGAGCTTATTTACCTCTTCCTTGATTTAAGAAGTGAGTTCGGGTTAAAATCGTCATAGTGCTTGCTTGATTGGTCGATACTTTAGTTTGATTTCTAAGCGATGAATGGCCATCTATGGATCGAGTCTAGGCATTTCCTTATATGACCATGCAAAGACATCTTTATATGCTTAGAGTAAGCTCACATACTCATTTTCATCATCATCAGAAAATTGGGCACTTATGAAGGTTGGATGAGCCTCTTCTATCGTACCAAGATTGACTTCCTTTAGCTCATCAATCATTGATTAACCCCTATCCTCGAGTGATAATGGAGCAACTTCAGTATCTTCTTCAAACGACTCATCGCTGGATGCCTCTTCTATTGTAACATGACCACAACCTGCTACATCTACTTTGTTTTCTAGTTCATTATTTTCAGGTCATGTAAAAACAACATCGTGTCGCTTACTTTCAATAAACCCTTTGTATTTACTAAGACAAACATCTTCCTTTTTACTCTTGATGGAACTACATTACAATTTCCTCGTCCCTTGCCACTAAGCCAGGTTTGCTTGAGAAGGATATGGGAGGTTGCTTTTGGCCTCTTGTTATAGACACGTTTAATCTTTTGAAGGCAGATTCTCTTAGGACCAAAGTTGGGCTCGGATATTGTACTTTTTCCAAAGTAGTCATTAACCTTTGAAATACAGAAAGTCAAGTGGAACTGAAAGTTGAACCTTGATTTTTGTCCTCTATCGTTAGTGTACTCAACCTCTAGAAAACTAAAGGCCGTGTAGTCGAAGAAGTAATGCGATTAAAAACTAAAACTTTTTTTACTTCTATTTTGTTTTCCTTTTCCATAATCTTTGCTTTCTTCAACTGTAATATGACATGTATTAGCAACTTTTAATTTTTCTTTACCAGATATTAGAATTGGTTCAAAAGACTTATATATATCAAACTTCATATCTAGAATTAGGTATAGAATATTCTTGCTTTTTGAACTTCTTTTGTGTATGGGAAAGCACATGTCTATCGTCAAATATCTTCATGCTTTTAAGCTCAATACGAGTTGTAAAGTCGTAACCTGCCTTTGCCATCAACTTATATGCATTTGGATCAAATCCCTCCACTGTTCATCTTTTTGGAAGGAATGCCTCTACGCCCTTTTTCTTAATTCTTTTTGCCTCTCCTTTACCCATCTTATAAATGGTGTGGTAAAGCTTTCCTTTAATATCTAGATGCTTTCGACCGTTAGATCTTTCGAACATTTTGCAAACGACGATTCTCCCTTCTTACGTCGACATAGAGGAATATAGTGTAAAACAGGGAGCTTTGAAACTTTTTCTTGTGAGATTGTCATCTTTTCATTCTCTGACACTTTAGACTTAGCTTGGATCTTTGGTTCATCATTCCCTCGACCATTGAGTGCATCCTCTTCATTTGACTTCGTTGTTGTGACCATTCTTTGCTTGGACCTGTAAGTGCCTTTGGCCATAGAAACTTCAGTTGATATGACTTCACTTACATCATCACTTCTTGTGTAAAATTTTGCATCAGCAAAGTGAGACTCAACCTCTGAGAATGGCTTAGTGCTAGCATCAACCTTCTTAATTTCTTGTTTATAAAATTTAAAACATTGGTGGAGCGTGGAGGTTACTAGCTATTCCATTTTCATGAATCCATGGACATCCTAATAACAACTTATAAGTAGTCCTCGAATCGATCACATGAAATATTGTGCTTGCTTGCAAATTCTCTATGGTGATCTCTAAACGAGCAGTGTTTATCACCCACTGTGCTCCTTGGTTAAAGCCTTGAATCATCAATTTACTGCTTAATAACTCTTCAATTAAGATACCTAATTGATTCATGGTTGACTTTAGCAGAATTTGACGGTAGACCCATTATCGATGAGAATTCGATTAAGCTTTTGCTCCGAAACATATCCTAATACAAATAAAGGTCTGTTATGAAGCTTTGACCCAAGTAGAAAATCCTCATCACTAAATGATATCGTTATAAAACATGAATCACATGTCTTCGTTTGTGATGCAGAAATAGTCGAGATATCATCATTTTTTAATATCTCAATAATTGTATCCTTGATTTCCTGCAGGAGTGACAGCAGATGATCTATGCCTAAAGAAGGGAATTCCTCTGGCTTGGTTGCTGCCTCCATTGAACTTGAGGAAAAAGTGTCATCCTTAGTTGTGCTAACAATATGACACGAAACGATCTCAATTGCAAAGTTTTCAGGGAAGAAGTCTTTCAAAGTTATCGGTTGTCATGGTCGAGTAAGCACCTCACTTTCTTCAGTGATTGGACGAAACTTTCTCGCATTCTTTATTGTCTTTCTTCTTTGAGACTTAACCTTTTGCTTATACTCTTGGTACGAGATTCTTTTTTAAGAAAATTTTGTGTATGCTTCTTTCGACGGGTTACTAACATCCATCCCTCATCAACATCCTTCACATGCTTTTCTTCTTCTTTGGAGTAAACAGATTGTTGGCCATTATTTTTGTAACGCCTCCGGTGAAGAATATATAACAACAAGCTCCAAAGATTTAAATTGGATTAGGCTCCGTGTAGCAAGTAATCGACCATTTAGATGAATCATTACTGCAACATCATTTGTTTATGCCACATCATCAAGATCTAACTTAATCTTTTTTCTAAAGCTAATTTTCAAAATCAACTCCTTCAATCCAAAGCATTTTTCTATGGGAAGGTGACGATCCAATGGTATTTGCAGTAATTGGGATCATTTACTCTCTCTATTTTTGCAAGTCGTTTACATTCAGGAAGTTGAATGAGTTGTTTTTCGGTAGTTATTCTAACATATCAGGTAAGTCAGAGTCTGGAAAAGGGTAAACTTTTTCTCGTCTCCTTTTCAGTGTCGGACGTCTTTTTTCGCCTTCATCTTGACATTTTTCAATATTCTTTTCCTTGGAGACAAACTTTAAGATGATCATGTTGATGACCATAGCCTCCTTGTAGCACCCTTCAATACCTTCTGGGTGCTATTCACTTCTTTCTTCTTTTCTAATTTTCGAAACTAGTAGATCATTGGTTCCTTTATTAGCAATACTTATCTCCATATCATGAGCTCTAGTTGTTGACTCATCAAAGGTGTGGGGTTTTATTTCCTACAAAATGTACATAAGCCCCCAATGCATTCCTTGAGTGCACATTTCCATTGTTGATAGTTCAGTTACGTTTATCTATCTTTACAGTCAAGGCTTAATGCTCTCCAGCGATTAATATAGTCAATGACCGGCTTATCCTTTCGTTGCTTGGTGGTAGTTAGCTCTATCATGCTAAAAATACGCTGAGTATTGTAGAAGCGGTTGAGAAAGTTCCTCTCAAGTTACTCCCAACTATCAATGGATTCAAGTTCAAGGTCGGTGTACCAGTCGAAGGCATTTCCTTTGAGAGTTCGAATGAATTGTTTTACCAATAAGTCTCCTTGCTTACCACCAGTTTCGCATGTTTCGATGAAATGAGAAACATGTTGTTTTAGGTTTTCCTTTCCATTGAATTATTGGAACTTGGGTGGCTGGTATCCATTCAGCATTCTCAAATTGTCAATCCTTTTTGTATATGGCTTGTATACAAAGAGAAATTTTGAGTAGGCCCACCGTATTGAGTTTTGATGGAGTTTTCTATCATCTCCTACCACTACTAAATAGACAGCGATGTAATTGAAGTTGAATTTTGAGGTTGACTTTCATGCATAACTCCCTTCCCTTTGTTAGTATTCTTGACGGTATGCGTATGGCTTGATTCAACAATATCATGACCCTAGATGTGATTCTTGAGAGATGTAATCTCATAATCCTTTTCTTCAGCTTCCTTCATGGGCATGTTAACCTTCTTTTCAAGCTTTGTCATTTTATCTTCACTTATATTCACGTCAGTCACCATAATTGACATTATATTTTTGTGAGGCATCTCCTCACTTGAACGTTTAGATGATGAATTTTGTTCATCAATCACATGATTTTCTTTGATTACAGTTCCATCTTTTGGTGGTTTTGATAGTCGTTCTCAAATATTCTTTGCGACCTCAAAGGGTGGTATATCCTCAAATAATTGAGTTTCCTTTGAGCAATTGCGAATATTTGGCCTTTTACTAACGTCGCTTGGAGCTTTGGAAGTGTTCCCTTTAGACATCATGATTTCTTCAGATGTTCTTTGCAAAAAGGGAAAGAGATGAAGGTAGAAACGATCCCACTGGAAGTGTCAAACTATGTACACGAGATTTCTGGAGAAATATAATTCGTGGAATTGAACTTTGTATATTGATTTATATAGTGTTGTGGATACAATCTCTAATATTTCCTCATTTGATGTTTTCTCTCGAATACAAATTAAAACTTAGAACTTCTTGTTCTTCAATCTTTAGGAAGTTGTAGTTGCAAGTCAATTTAAGATTCAATCTTATAGAATTCAAAGAACATTTAATCTTCCAAGTCTTCCATCTTTTAGAAGATGGTAATCTCAAAGTTGATAAGAACTCGCACGTCTTGAGAGCTTTTTAAAGTTTGAATCTCCAATTCTTCAGAGCTTCAGTTATTCCTTCAACCAGATATCCCCAAAATGTGTGGGAAGAGAATTTCCCTAGGCTTTAGGCTTGGCTTGGGCCCATTTGCTTGTTAGGCTTGGCTTGGGCCCATTTTCTTGTTAGGCTTGGCTTGGGCCCATTTGCTTGTTTGGCTTGGCTTGGGCCCATTTGCTTGTTTGGCTTGGCTTGGACCCATTTGCTTCTTAGGCTTGGACTTGCGCCAATTGACTTGTTGGGCTTAACTTGGACCCATTTGCTTGTTGGGCATGGACTTGGGCCCATTTTCTTGGCGAGCTTAGACCCATTATTTATGTGGTTCAATTTTTCAATAGAGGCTTAAATTGGGTTGAATGTGAGAAAACTTGGTTACCCAAATCCAATCAAATTATAATCAACATAACTTTTGAGGATGACGTGACGCGATTTAATTGACCAAAATTTCTTGTTGGGGCCTTTTCAATAATATAACAAAACGGCAAATTATTTACACTCTATAGAACAATTTCAGAAACGGAAAAGCCCAGACCCACAATGCGAAATACCAAAAATATCTCAATAAACGTGCGATTAATCATCCGTGCTTGCCCGATTAATGTTATTAAATGATTATTAGACACCATCGTGTAGAATAATATACAATTGATACACGATCTTGTAAATTACCAAATATATAAACGAACAAAAAATAAACGCTAAACGATAACGAAAGACTTTAGATATAAACAATTGTGTAGATTATCTTTAATGATTATCTCATATGTGCGTCTGATCATATATGAAAGTATAAACGATAAAAAAATCATCATAAACGATTCTGTACATTACCATATATATAAACGATAAGGTAATAAACAGTAAAAGATGACAAAAAACTTTAGATGTAGACAATCATGTAGAGTAGCTTCAACGATCCTATATATAACTATAAACGATCATTTAGAGAAACTAGCGCGCTCCAATCACTCATAATTACGAAAGTACCATCAAAATGAAAGGACTATAAAATGGTGAAGGTTCTTGCTCAGACTTTTCATCTTATTTACAATCCTTTATCTTCTTCACTACTTTATTTTCATTCATCTTCTTCGTCAATCATTTATATCCTTGTAACTAATTCAACAGAACTACAAAAATTCTTCTTCGTCAATCATTCTTCACCTTCGGTTGTTCAAGAATTTATTTTTGGCATTAATCTATATTTTGTTTCCACAAACAAATTTATCTCCATCTAATTCAATTTATCTTCATCATTTATCTCTATCTATCACGATTTGTCTCGCATATAAAGAGGTTTGAATCTATATTCATTTCGATCTATCTTCATCATCTATCTTTATCCATCATCTATCTCTATCTATCACGATCTATCTTGCATATAAAGAGGTATGAATCTATATTCATTTTGATCTATCTATATCTATCACGATCTATCCCGCATACAAAGACGTCTGTTTCTATACTCATTGTATATATTTTATTGAATAATTTATATTTTTTTTTTTTTACAAATAGATGGTGAACAACAAGCAACAAGCATCAAGAAGCAAATCAATAAAGTCTAAAGTAAAGACAGAAGAAAGAAAAATTAAAAAAGAAAAAGAAATAAATGTAACAAACTAGAATGTGAATATCTGTCTGTATAACATTGTATATGTATGTATTTTTTTTCTAAATAGCGCTCTATATTTATAAATTTGTTAAAACTAGCCCTTATTTGAAACATACTGTTTATTATGTCTTTCAACAGATGAAACACTATCCAAATGACATTATTATGGAAGACGAACAAAAAAATCTTTGTATACTACAGTTTAGAAACATTGAAACAGATCAAATCCAAAATAGATCAAAGAATTCTTTCTCGAGTTTTGATGAACAACCCTTTTGGCTAGTTTCTTAACATTAAAATCGTCAAAATACCAACACGGTTCTTGATTTTTCTATTAAGAAAATAATGTCATACAAAAAAACTAATGTCCTTACTTTCGAGTTCAATGGACATATAGCAGAATTTGGCCTGAAAGAATTTTGTTTCGTAATTGGACTAGAAGGTCATAAATTCCCTGAGCTAAACCTAGGAGAAAGAAAAGAAAATGGTCTGAAAAATATCTTTTTTCTTCATGATGACTTTATAACAAGAAGAGATATAGAAAGAACTTTCTAAGCGTTACGCAATGTGGAAGACTCATCGAAAGAAAAACTAGTTAACCTCTATATCTTAGAAGCATTTTTAATTCCCAAACAACAACACAACCACATAAATCTCCAACATCTAGACATTTTTGGATAATGAAGAAATCTATAAAGACTGTCCATGGGGAAGGTTATTATACATCCTAACATATCAATTCTTGAAAAAAGCATCCTACAATGACAAGGATGTTGTATACCTTCAAAGATTTCCCCTAGCTTTAGTTTATTGGACTTTTGAGACAATACCAAGACTTTCCAATTTAGATATTAGGTTTCGAAACAAGCTTGCAATTGAAGGACTAACAATTGTAACATGAAAATGTTTGGAAACAAGTGAGTGGAGGACTCTAAATATCAACATTTTTTAATCTAAGAATGTAAGTAAATTTAGAGAATGTTTTATATATGTCTATCTAGATAGACAATGAAAGATTTCTATCCATGCCTATCTTGAATAGATGATGATATAAATCTATCACTGCTGATCAATACATTTGCTACTTTTTCACTAATAATCTAATATCATTTTATTTTTAGTTCTCTACGACACTACTAGACTCAACAGAAGATTCTCAAACAATTTTGAAATATTTCAAAGATATTGAGAAGCAGGATAGAAATGCGAAATTCGTGTAGTAAATTTAGAATATGATTTTTTTAAAAAAAAATATTTTCACGTAACGATTACTTAAAAAAGATTTGGCAAATTGTTTTACGAAAACTAGGACAATTTCGTAAATTAAATATATAATATTTGTGTATTATAGTTAAGAATATGAATTTTAAAAAAAATTAATACTTCACCCGTAACGTAAAAAATATTGAAAATAAACGTCGTATTTAAAAAAGTACTGAAAATTATTTTACGAAAATAGGACAATGGTAAATTAAATATACGAAACTTGTGTATTTAATTTAGAATTAAAAAATGTGTAAAAAATTAAATTTCATAAAACAATCTACGTAACTCTTACCCCAAACACATCTTATCATAATCACCCCATATCCCTTCCTACATAACCATTTTCTAAACACATCTTGTCATAACGTTATCATAACACTATCTCCAAACACATACTATCTGTTAAGTTTGTTTTCACATTTAGATGAACAAATAATTATGTTTTTCTAGATCGACCCTTTTGATTTAAATTAAAATAATTTTAAATATTACATATTATGAATTAAAAATGATAAAAGTGCAATGTAGTAAATGTTCAAATTGATCTAACCGTAAAAGAGTAAAGACCAATCAGTATACTGGATAACTTTATTGTTTTAAAAAGATTCTTTTGAATTTTGTGAATTTAGAATTTTTGGACACTGAACTTTGATTCAATCGACTAGCCCCATTTCTCAGTCTATCTGTTTACCCCTATTAAACAAAACGTTACTGATTACATAAGTTCAATAATTTTACAACAATTTAACACCATGTTTACATAAATATGTAATTGAATTAAATTGGAGTGCCAAACAGATTTGGACATCACTGAAGGATAGAAGTAATAGTAGTAGTGTTAATTTGTCATCGAGAATATAGAACTTTAATAGCTATTGTATATATTTTCAAATAAATGTTATATACTTTTCCTATTATATAATTAAATTATAATTAAACTATGAATAAAAATAACAAAAAAAATATGAATAAAAATAACAAAAACAAAAACCAAAAACCATAAATAATTATGAAACAAGCTTATTTTTTTTTTGCATTTTCTCAAGAAATAAGAAATAGTACAAAATAGTGTTGATTCTTATTCCCAAAACACCAGGCAAAAAAAAAAAAAAAAAGAACAAAAATAAAAACAAAAAATGTAACCAAACAAAACCGAAAAGACCAAATTGTGAGAATACCCATCGGAAAAGAATAGGACAAATCAGAGACTAAATGCACATTTGCGAGTGAATTAAAAATTACTAAAATAACTTTAGATCACTCCAAAACACTCCTTTACTCTTTCACAATTAATTTTTTATTTTACGCTCTTAAACGCAGTATTCATATCATAAAAATCAATTTTAGATAAAAACATGTTTAAAAGTGATTTTGAAAATACCAAAGGTCGGTATATCTAAACTCTGAAACAATCGTGATTAGAAAGATTTGTCATTTTCTTCTTTTACTTGCCATCAACCACCTAATGTTAGTGAGAGTTAACTCTACAAGGCATTACATCAAACATTTGTTATTAGTGGAACTAATTAAGCCAACCAATTGTGTTAATGAAAGTTCTATTTTGAAGTAATAGACACATTAAGCCTGATCAACTGGTTTAACAAAAGTTTGCATATATAACAATAATGTAATGATCAATCTATAATCAATGCATGTTTTAAATAATTGAACATAACTTATGAACACATATAAACCCTAACATTCAAATCAGAGAAATCATTCTGTGACCGAATAAATTAAAAAAAACATACTACTTGGAGCATTATAATACAATAGGACCACCAGTTACCTATCTATATCGAGATAAAGATAGCTTAGTATTGAGAAAACGTGGATGCATGCGAGCGATCTTACCTCCCCTTTTCTCTGTGCAGCATCTAAGAATCCGAGAGATGCAACGTTAACATCAATTGATACCATGTCAAGGAACATGCTAAGATGTTAAATTATTCGGACGAGTTGATGAACCTCGGGTTGCAGATAAATCAACAAGCAAACGCCACCTTAACAAGATTTGTAAGATGCGCATCGACAAACTTTGGGCAAAGCCGAGAAGTAATCTGAGACTTTCCTGGAACCACTGCAGAAAACAGAACCCAGAAAAAAGGAAAATTTGGCAGAGTTAAAGAACAAAAATAAGTTTGATAATCGCTCATGAGCTTGTTGCTAAAGTTTATGTGAAGTTCTAGAACATTCGTAAAAGGTGAAAAAGAAATGAATAGTTTGTTAATCTTGAAAAGATTAACACTGGGACCACAATTCCTGAACTTCTTTTTCTTATTAATAACCAGGAGTCAAAGCTTTGTTCCCCTATCCTCGGAGCACCCGCACTTCCACATTTTCTCCCGGGCCCAAACTGGGCGAGAAATCAAGAGTTTTGCTATTAATGAACTCAACCAAAGGTTAAAAACTCCACACCTCTAAGCCGGTGTGACTAAGAGACCTCAAGCCCTTGCCAATTCTACCCAGCCTAGAGTTCTTAGTACCATTCTGATAGTGTATCTACAGTACAATGCAAAAAAAAATTTGCCATTTTCCCAGTGCCAAGGCAAGGCTCTAAGTTTTAGCCTCGAGATGTACATGTTATAATATGTGTTTATATTGTAATTATGTATGGTCGTTCTTTATTGTAATTTTATATTCCTTAGATTAAGGTTTCTTAATTGCCAACATATATGTATCTTCAGTCTGATTAAAGAATAAGATCATAATGTTCTTCAAAAATACAGAATACATGGTATCAAAGCATCTAGGATAGGTCATATTCGAGTGGCTGTTGGTCAACATCGCCCATCTCAAGGTGAGTGTCACTGCCATTTGCCGAAGTCTGCCCTCACAGTATGCTGGAAACAACTACGCATGAGGTTCACGTGCCGCGAAAAGAAGAGTATTCTGTCTCCACATGCCGGCGCGTGGGAGCATGTGGAAGTTCTGTTTATGTTTTCGTCAGTTAGGTTCTTGATTTGCATTGTCCGGCTGATCCGTGCATTTGGTATCATTGAAATCTACTCAGGGTGTAAAGTTATTCGAAAATACCCTATTGTGCTTTGGGTTTGTTGTTTCAGTTTCAATTTTGAGTTAGTTCTGCTCTTTAGTTCATCCTTGATTTCGTTTTTAATTTGTTTTCTTCACTTGCGAGAATTGAAAAATGTTGGTTATCTTGTAATGGGTGATGTGAAGCATATGGTTGTCCCATGTTATTCCCCTAGTGTTGAAGATAACTAAACACAAGTTAAATGGATCTAACTATTATGATTTGTGTCACATGATTCAGTTTTACTTCGTATAAATATGGCTGATCACGTGACTGAGGAGCCACCAATAGATGATAAGAAAAAATCTTGGCTTCGTGACAACGCTCGACTTTATCTTCAAATTAAGAATTCTATTGAAAGTGACGTTGGTTTGAACCGTTTAGTAGATCATTGTGATTCAGTGAAAAGCTCCTAGAGTTTTAGACTTGTTATACTCTTGGAAAAGAACAAGTTCGTCTGATGTTTGATGTCTATATGCAATTTTTTCAAGCTGAACAGAAGGCAGAATCTCTTACAAGCTACTTTACGAGGCTTAAGAAGACTGCTGCCAGAACTTTCTTCACTGTTACCTTATAGCTCCAATTTCAAGGTTCAACAAGCTCAGCGAGAAAAGATGGTTGTTATGATATTTTCAAACAGACTATTACTTCAATTTGGAAAGGTTAAAACACAGATCCTTTACGATTATGAGATTCCGTCATTAGATGAGCCCTTCAGTTGTGTTCTTCATATTAAAAGTTCCCAATCTAGTTTGCTTGTTCCTCAACCTAGTAGTGCTGTAATCAACCAGAAGAATAATAACTCTCAGGGTATTTTAGGGATGACTAACAATTTTCAAAAGCCTAGTTTTGATATTCAAAAATCTGACTCTCAAGAGATTGTCCATATGCCAAGACATCTAAAATGTGATCGTTGAAAGTTGTATAGACTCAACGATCTCAACATGCTCAGATAACTTCCACCAATAATATGGCAATCTGTTACCAGCTCTGCCGACAACTTTGCTAAATTTCAAGTATTCCAAGAATCCTTGTAGGCATCTTCGTCATCGAATTTTGTTGCCACCGTTGCCAAGACAGGTAATACGAAATGTCATTTTACATCATTTACCCATGGGTCATTGACACTAGTGCCACCCATAATATGACAAGCAGTTCTAACTTATTTTCTACACCTTTGTCCCCTGCCTCATCCCCATCTGTCACCTTGGTAGATGGATCAACCTCCTCTATGCTTGGATCCGGCACCATTTCTCTCACTCCATCCTTTCTTTGTCCTATGTATTACACTTGCCTCAATGGTCCTTTAATTTAATTTCTATTAGCCAGCTTACTCGTGATCTAAATTGTCTTGTCCTGGTTTTCCTGATTATTGCTTGTTTCAGGATCATATGACGAAGATCATTGATAGAGAACATGAGTCAGAGAACATGAGTCAGAGAACATGAGTCAAGGGGCCTTCACATTTTTTACCACCAAATACCAAAAGTTGTAGCTTGCTCTAGGGTTACATCTTCATTCGAAGTTCATTGTCATTTTGGTCATCCATCTTTGTTTATGTTGAAAAATATTTATCTAGAATTTCATTCCATGTCGTCTTTGAATTATGATTCGTGTTAGTTTGCTAAAATTCTTTGTCTTGGTTTTAGTTCTAGAGTTCATAGACAAGCTAGTGCTCCTCTTAAGTTAGTTCATTATGATATTTGGGGTCCTTATTCAGTTGTGTCCCAAATAGGTTTTCGTTATTTTTTTTACTTTTGTTGACGATTACTCTCATGTGTTGGTTATATTTAATGAAAAATCGTTCAAAGTTTTCTCATTTTTGTGTTCTTTCATGCTGAAATGCAAACTCAATTTAATGTCTCTCAAAGTTGTCTCTAGTGAATATTTCTCGCATGTAATTGGCTTTTACTTACATGATCATGGCATCATTCATCAATCCTCTTGTGCAGACACTCCATCCCAAAATGGAGTTGCTGAAAAAAAGAACAGGTACCTGCTTGACACAGCTTGAGCCTTATTGATGTATTTAGTTGGTTATTATTTGCTTGTGTCTGTTATAGCTAGCTATTCTGCCTTAATAAGTGCTGACTAGCTGTCAAGATTATAAGTCACCTTTAGTCTTTTAAAACATTGGTGCCACGTGCCATTTATATTATTTTCCAGTTCAAGTAAACAAGAATAATAACCTATATACTATCTACCGGAAAATTGTAGTTCGGATCTTTTATTTAACAAGAAACTTATTATATTTCTTCTTGATATACTGATAAAGAAATTTTGGTATGAACCATAACACTACTCAAATTAAAGCTTGCATACAAACTAACAGAGCTGTTGAGATATATTACCTCAGTAACGTCTTTGTTGTTTCTGCTGGGGAGGATAACCTGGCATTCCCATTCCAGGATCTTTTCTCCTTAACTATTTGAGATATTAAAGAAGGAAAAGAAAAGGTCATTATAGTTGGTGAGATTCATCTAATAATGTACAAGAAAAATATATATATTTAGGAAATAATAAAACTGAGTCATAAACAAGCAACCTGTTGTTGCTGATGAGCTTGGGAAGAAACACCTCGCTGCATAGGGATGCCACCAGGATTCATACCCATCCCAGCCTGAGAAGCAAGATTATAGGCAGCCATGCCCTGATGCGGCATCCTCGGCATGCCGACTCCCATTGCCCGAGGGACTGATCTTGCCATATGACCACCTTGCATGTTTACAGCATTTCCAGATGTTACCTGTTGACAAAATACTAATAAGTCCAGTCTGACAATGGAGATACATTTTATGCTTCCTTCTCTCAAATTCTATTTTAAATAATAATAAATAAATGAACCAAAGATTTATGTGGAAAATTGATTTTTCAATAACTAATCGAAATTATTGTTAGATTTATTATTTTTTTAATTATTTTTAGTGGATTTATAAAAAATGATAAAATAATTATTCTACTTTTCTTTCTTACTTTTTCCTTTTTTTTTTTTTTTTTTGAAAGACCGCAAATGAGAACAACAAACAATATGTCACCAAAATTGAAAACGTTTCTTATAATTATGCAATGGAGAAGCTTTATTGGATAAATTACTTTTTTTGTTTTGTACTTGAGGTTTGGGATTTGTATCAAATTAGTCTCTAGATTTCAAAATTGAACAATTAAGTTCCTATCTCAACAACCAAAAGTGTAATTTTACCCTAATTTATTAAATCCTTATATTTCAATAAAAACGGAAACAGGAAACAGAGAGAGGAAAAATATGAATGTTAAGAAACCATTGAAGCTTGAACGTCATTGAGGAATCAGAAAGTTAAAAGTGAGACGTGGAATGTAATTAGTTATGGATGGTGGTAATGGAATTCATTATACATCAGATGAAGAGCACATACAAAAAGTCTCTTTTACTGACACGACAGGAGACTATTCAATTAAATCAAAAACCCCACACACACATAATGCTCTTGAGCAAAGGGCACAACCAGATACAAGAAAGATTGAGTAAAAGACTTTAAAAAATCCGATCAAATCAATCGAAAATTCATATTCAACGAAAAAGAATGAAGAGGGCGGTTCTTATATACCTCACACTTTTAAGAACGCCAAATAATTTACAGCTATCTAGATTATCATGATGAACGAAAAGGCAAAGTAATCTTTCAAAATAGACTCGGTGGATGCCATGAAAAAGAAAAATAGTTGAGGCAAAGGAAGACATGCAGCCTGAACCCATGATTTAATTTAAGAAAATTTCACGTGGCACCTTGTTCATCATACATATATGATTACTAGAATTTTGTAGCTTTAAAGGGAAGGAAAAGGAACTTGACAAATTACAGCTTACCGTTTGTGAGGGTTGAAGGCTGGTTGTTCCCTCGAAATCTGTGGTTGTGTCCACAGGGCGAGTTGGATAATTAATGACCTTCTCTCCAGGTTGGTTTGGAACCAGAGCACTATAATTGCAATCCACATAGCGAGTGATGAAATCAAGATGCTGAGGCCCATTTCGATTTCGCTTTTAGTTTTAAAATTTATGCTTGTTTCCACTTAATTTGCCATTATAATTTTTACATTGTTAAAAAAGTTCAATAATAATAATAATAATAATAGTATTAAAACTCCTAATTAAATTCTAAAATCAAAAACTACTTTTTGAGACTTGGTTTCTTAAAAAATTAGTAAGAAAGTAGATAACAAAACATAAACTAATAGAGAAATAGGTTGACAAGCTGAATTTTCTAAAGCAAAAAACAAAAATCGAAATGATTAACAAATGGGATCTAAATATTTCGAAATTGTAAAAGTAATATTCAACAAATATACAGAGATAAAAACATACTTGTATCCCGGAAGAGGTTCTAAACGAAAGTACCTAAAAAAAGACAATAAAATCTATGTTCAATATTATGCACCAAATTGATGGCAACATCCAACTGACAAAATCATGCAAGACTAATAAGGGGTACATATCACATGAAACAAATCTCTTAATAGACATTTTTACTACGAGTGTTAAATACTGCATTTCCATTGAGAAGAATAAAAGAACACATATGCATTAAAAGAAAAAAAGAAGAAGAAGAAGAAGAAAGAGAAGCCCGTAAAAAGGGAGCATATTACGAGAAGGGGATCCAATGAAGTTAGTACCTACCGAGTAAGCACCAAAGCCCAAACTGAATCAGACGAAAGACTGAACATCACTCCGAGAACTCTCCTCGCCCTAAAGATTATATTACTCCTCACACTCCTTTCCACAAAATCACACAAACCCTAAACTGTCACAAAAACAACCCTTTCTCATGAAAAGGCGGATATAAGAATAACTCCTTAGTCTTTACCAAATCCCTACGTCCAAAGAGCTTACAAAGCTATAGCCAGAATCTAATCTTAGGTGTTAACCTGTCCATGCAAAACCAACCACACAAAGAACTACACAGTAGGGAACGGTCACACAGTTGACACAAGGACAAAAGAGAAATATCTCCCTCTCGTGCCTAAAGCAAAAATCATCCAACAAAGATAAACGAGACAGAGCATCTGCCACTTCCTTATTGGTTAAGAGACGGAAACCAAAAGGAGAAGGTAGAGACTCCAACAGAAAAGACAATGAATGCAACTGAATGATTATTGGGAGATAACAATTGGATAATGAGGAAACAAGGCACACATGAGTCGATTTCCCAACCACTTTCTCCCCACTTTCTCCCCTGAAAATAGGAATTCCTCGCGTTCCCAACCACATTATGAACAAACTAAAGGGAACTTTGATGAAATATTTTTTCCAATGGTTTCTTGAGGTGTCTGACCATTGGTCCAATCAAGGGGATGAGGCCTATACTTACTAACAATAACCCACTCATTATGGAAAAGATCACCCAATCTGACACTCTCTTATCTCCTCTTTTCCCAAAGTTATATGCAGAAGCTTTTACCTAAATATTTTTTTCACACAAACAACTTTCATGGAAAAAAGGAGAAGAATACAAGGGCATACAAAAAATCCAAGCCCACAAACATCAAAAACTCGCTCGACAGAAAGGGACTCCAACCATGCAAAATAGAGCCTATAGAATAGTTACAAAAGATCTTCAAAAACAAAACCCAAAGAGAAACATGAAAACAAACAAGGGCCACCCCTATATACACTCTACCATTCCGCTTCCCCCACAGAAACCCAAAAGATCGCAAACACCCTAACAAGCCATAAAAAGCAAACCATGTCCTGAAGAGACAAATAGAGAAGGAACTACATTATCATGTCCCTTGTATCCCTATGCCAAGAATACTATCCTTTTCATAAAACCAAACTATTGAAAGCAATTAACAACAACCCGAGATTTACGTGGAAACCCGAGAACCGGGAGAAAAACCACGATACTTTAGTTTTTATTATTTTTCTTATGAACGAAAACAATAGGTACAAAGGGAGAATAAATAGAGTACAATAGGAATAAGAAAGGAAAAGATTTAGGAAATATTTAGGAAATAAAATCTTATATTTTATTCTTTCCAAAAATACTAATTCTAACACAAACATCTAGACGAAGAAAACCCAAATGAATCTTGCAACTCACAACACCAGAGAATATGGTCGAGGTTTTCCTCCACCTTCTCTGGCGTCGTGAGTTTGAAAGATACAACAAATAATAGAGCAAATCAGGCCAACTAACAAGGGTGAATTCCTCGCACGCCAATCTATCATGTTAGCACAACGATGTTAAACTTGTGACTTGCCAAGTAGAAAGCCTCACTTTCCTAAAAAATTTAATCTTCCAAGACAGGAAAGATCATCATTTACATCTCCTTGACAATCCCCACACCAAAATGTTTCTCTATTTCGTCCATTCTTTTTTGCTTCATTTGCTGCTCCTGCTCTTGGCTCTTTCTCCAGCCTTTTCAAAATGGTTCCCACATGTATGGAAAGAAGACTTGTTGCCATAAAATATGAAAAGGAAAATGGAAAGGGAAAGGGAATATTAGTCTCAAAAGGAAAATTTAGCTTGATTATAGCCTAGTACTTGAAACCAAATTCATCCATTAACTAGCCAACAACATTGACGACTTGGTTATCAACAAACAATTGTTCAAGTTTTTCAGGAAAACTGACGATGGAAATAGCTTCGTCTATCGGTAGAAGATATCAAACAAAAGAGCATTTTCAAACATCTGCTCTCTCCTGTCTAAGCTCAAAATCATCCAAATTTCAATAAATAATGGAGATAAATAACCTCTATCGTTTTTCTAATGGACAACTGACAACAAAACCGAAAAAAAGAGAGGAAGAGCTACCTTAATAGAATAGTTTTTCATAGCCAATAAATGATAAAGTCTATGAAACATGCTGCAAGCAGATCACGTTGAATCATATTAAATAAATAAAAACAATAAAAAGTAGGAGTCTTAGAAATTTCATTCCAGACTTCTGAATGTTCCCCATAACAACTCCACATTATTCAATCAAAATGACGAGGATCATACTCGCTCACGACAATCCTATACCACAGGGAAGTGGGAAAACACCATAACCAATTTACCAATAACACTTTTTACAGGCACTTGAGTTCCCTGACTATGACCCACCCAGATGTACAGGCTTCCCGACATTCTTCCAAATCATCAGGTGCACACCTTTACCTTCCTCCCCAAATTCCACTGACAACCCCTCAGGTTTTCCAGACTTTAACACAAAAGAGAGAATAAATGGAATACCACTTAAAACCGATCAATGACTTGCTAAAGAAAAAGCTTCTCTTCCAAGAGCCCAACCTTTCTCAAACCTTGTCCTCCACAAAACTCCAACAAGCTAACTGCCTTGGGTTATCACCTAGAAGACCCCAGGTTGGGGTCAGACGGGAAACTCGTCAACCTCACACCCCTTCCCTGACTTTGTGCTTGGTTTGCATTTCTTTATTATTATTTTTTATATATTCCATACCATCCTTGACATATTTGTTTATATTTAAATAAAAAATGTAAAAAGCATTAATATAATCATCTGCTTCATTTCTAGTCAATTCAATATTGACCACTAATTCAGGTGAAACATTATTTCTCTGTAAAATAAAGGAACCTAAAAGTTCCACATGCATTGACATAAAAATGAGCAATTATATACAAGGAAATATAATGATAGTCAAAAAAGTGCAGACTATTAGTACACATTCAGATACAGAAAGGGGTGGGGGCAACAAGAAGGTTTGGAAAGTGGTGTGAAGAAGGCATACTCATGCTCTAGGGCTTGGGCTGCTGTTATACGCTTTCGAGGATCATACCTGACCAAAAAATTACCATATGCACGGGGGATAGAGAGTTAAGTTAGCAACTTGAAATCCCAACGAAGAAATCATTACTGTTTCAGGCAATATTTTATCATTCATATAGAGACTAAAAGGAGGAAATGATTAACAATGCACAGACACAGAATCTCTCTCTTTTTCAATAACAAAAGAGGGCAAATATTGGAAAAGAAATTTCAAAAAATGAAAAAAAACAGTTCCATTGGACAACAAGATAAGTGAGGTTGTATAATCTAAAAAGTGAATATAGTTTATTTACACCGAGAGAGTAATATAAGTCTTTCACCAAAAAAAAAAAAAAGATATAGAGCAATATAAGTAAGTTGATCCAACAAGTCATCAAAATTTGGTGGCTTTATCTTCAAAGACACGAAGATTGCACTCAAGCCAATATGCCAAAGCCATAAACTAGAAGAATAATTTAAGCTACGTGGCTGTTTTTAAAATCTTTGAAAGAAACAGAAGATTTATGATGTGGCATATTTACCCCACTGTTTCTATGTTGTATTATTCTTTTTATTGGAAAAAACAACTTTCATTAAAATGAAAGAATACGAGGTGCATACAGAAAAAAACAGGCCATAAAAACACTCCAACTAAACGAAGGGGACCAACTAGAAGAATGTCACCAATGGAGTAATTATAAAAGGACTTTGAAATCAAAGCCCAAAGGAAAACATAAAATCTAATCAAAGACCAAACCTCATTATATTCCTTTCCCTACCTCAAAACAATGGATAGTTCCTCTCCCCCCAAATGTCCCACACAATAGCACACACCCCCGCGATCCATAGAAAAAAAAGCCCTTTCTCTGAATGATGGATGGAGGAGGAACTCCTCAATCATCGCACAAACACCCCATGACCAGCATGGCTAACACCGAACTTCTGCAAAAACAAACTCCACAAAGCACACACATACTGGCAATCCCAAAAATAGTGATCAAGGTCTTCCTCCGTCTTCCGACAAAGCAAGGAGCAAAAAGGCCCAACAAGAGTAGACCTCCTCCTCACAAGCCTATCCCCAGTGTTAACCCGACCCGGCAAAGCTTGCAAGATGAAGAACCTAACTTCCTTAGAAACCTTGGTCTTGACCACATTAAAAACAGACTCCTTAGAAGGAGGGGGATCCAACAACAAACTAAAAAAAGATTTACACAAGTACCCCTGACTCAGGTTTGGGAACCTCCTTCCCTCCCTAAGACTGCACCCCTCAACCAAAGAAAAAAGAGAGACAACCTCTGTCCTTTCCCTAAAAGTCAAATTGCAGCTGAACCTGAAAGAGAAGGATACAGATAGGCTGCTTGTAAAAATAGGCTATGTTGTATTAGAATTTAGCGAGGGTTCTTTTGTGCTGCAAAGCTTTACTCTGTAAACAATAAACAACCTTGTTAACCAGTTGTTTAGGTTGTTATCTTCTATGTCCGGCTAGCTTGTATAAATAGGCTGCTTCAGCCCCCCTTCATTAGCATCAATAATAATTAGTGACTTTCTGGAGGTTTTATACATCAATTTATAATCCTCAAGGTTATCAGAGAGGGAAAAAGGGTGTCATTGATGATGGGAAATGAATTGTGTTAAGTTGACTAACAAAACCTTCCATAAGACCATCACTAGCCGCCTTTCTCTAGTGAATCATGATACCAACTAAAACAGTTTCTTCAGAAGTGTCAACCATGGCCGTGGAGAACGGTTCATAGAAGGGATATGAAATTGCAAGGTCTTGTCATGCAAACATAGAATTTGACCAGGGGAACTTAAGCAACTATTAAAGCTTCATTAATTATTCAAAAAAAAATTCATTTGTTCCTATAATTTCCACGGTGGTTCCAAATATTCCTGGTAATGCCAAAGTTTCCTTTAATATCAGCATTTTTCTCCTATAAGCAAGGCACTGTTAAGAATGACATAATATGTTTATGACTACATAGGAAGAGAAAAAAACACAATGAAATTTCCACAAAATATAAGGATCGGAGAGAGAAAATGTCTTCATAGCAACAGCCCATAATATCAATATTCTTTACCATATGCCCTACTTTTTCTCCTCTTGGTGAGAAACATTAATTCCTTTATTTCATTTATAGGATGAAAATACAAAAGAAGGTAGACTATTTCCTAATTACCATACCTAAATTCCGTTAGATATTTCACTCCCACCAATTTATTTTTTAACTAGCATTATAGATACATACATAATATATATCAACATTAACAACACATCAGACATTTTTACATGTACAAAAATTAAATTTGGAAGATACTAATAATCTACAGGCTGCATATGTACAGTCTGAATAATACAGACATATAGGCAAGAACAGTACGGTAGAAAAATAAGTTCTAGAATTGAAAGACGTACTCCAGCATTTTGGACAGAAGATCGTATGCAGGACTTTTTGGAGACAGGTGTACAACATTATATAATCCAGCATTGTCACTGTAAAAAACACACAGAAACATGATCATCACATGTGCGCAACATGTTAGAAAAGAGGGTTTTAAATACAGGTTTTAGGTTTATACGGAAGCCTATTCTTGGTTTCATATTGAGACAGAGAGAGAGAGAGAACCCTTACTATTTATGCCCCTGAATGTGCTGTACATCTTGTTGCCAATTTGGAAGATTAGCAAGTGTTGGCCATTTCTCAATCGTGGGATGGCCTAGTAAATTAATGACTTAAGAAACAAATTCTTGTACATGTAGAAGAAGTGGAGACAAAAGAAGCAATTCAATACCTAAAACCTTAAAAATCTTGTCGAGTTGATCAAGCTGCTCAAATAAAAGTTCCATTGTAAAGCAGCACATGCATTAAAATGACAAATTGATATCAATTACAGTTTAAAGAGGTGGAAAACACAATAACAAAATGGTAGGCATCCAAGATAACTTTTATACCTGGAAAGGATTCGGAGGCCCTTTGACTTCTTGACCTTGAAATAATGGCTTCAACGTCAAAAGCTCAGCAAAAATGCATCCAACAGCCCACATATCTAATTTTCTTTATAAAGGAAGAATTGCTTTTACTTGGGATGAGAATATATACAAGTCAACTACCTAAGGGTATGGGTAATAGACATTTGCAATAGATAAGCAATAAAAACTCCCTCTCTAAATAACCCTCATGCGAAACATCATATAGACGGTGGATGTTTGTATTTTTTAGTAATGAGAGCTTCTATAGTGACCCTCATTTCAATGTTTCTTTAGACATTCACAGACCTAGGTCCATTAAATATTACCTAAACTGTTGTAATTTTACTATATCATTTTCACCTTAATAGAATTGCCTTTCTTTGTAAAGTATGACACTATACCATCCAACGTAGAGCTATAATATACTAACGAACAAAATAGGATAAATAGTATCCAAAACTCTGGAAAGAAAACATTTCCTGGAACTGAAGTTGAAAGAATAAATTCTCATATTACACAAATCAAGATCAGGGACTATGGCATGAAGATAAGCATCAATTAATCATATTTATGTCCCATGTAAAATGCATCAATCATATAACAACCCAAAATCGCTTCACTTAATAGAATCTAAATGATTTTATCAAGGATACCAACAGCACTAGTGTAGTGCTTTGCTCCAAGGAGAAGTTCAGGTGCTCTATACCAAATGGTGACAACCACCTACAAGCAAATTGCAAATGGGTACCTCAAAAACTAAACAGTAAACATGTTCATTTTCACATGCAATGATTTTCTGTGTTTTATATAGTCTAGTAGCAAAGCAGATTTATGGGGCAAAGAGTATGTTAATACAGGTAGCTTTTTCCTTCTTTCCTTTCTTTTTATCTTCTACTTCTTTCTATATCGTACCCATTTTTACAAGGCATTAGGTTAACGGTTGGTCCTCTTTAGTATTTAGCAATAATTTTTTAGGTACTCCATACCTTTCAACTCCAGCCCCAAGTTAAAATTTATAGATTTTCTACAACATCCGACTTCACATTTTAGATAGAAAATTTTCTAATTCCAGCATGGATCATTGGTTCCTCTCTTCCTTATAAATTAGAATAGTTAAGAATGAAGACTCTTCCTTGTCATGTAAAATAATTTTACGTTGTATTTAGCATCTAACCTCTTAAATTTTGGATGTAAAATTAACCCATTGCCTTTTAGTTTAGATGATCTGTAGATTATCGTTTGAACCAGAAAAAAACAAAAAGAAAAAAAAAACAAACAATTAAAATGAAAGGGAAACATAAGATCAGTACTCCATTTTCAAATAATGGCTTCAAGGGAGCTTGGTATATTCTTGCAAGTCCAAAATCAGCTATTTTAACCACTCCTTGCTCTTCTCCTTCACCCATAACCTGGTAACAAAATAGACATGCAATCAAAAAAAAGAAAGAGTCTACACATATGAGGACAAGGACAACAGCTTATGCAAAACCTGAAGTTGAGAGAAAACAGGATAATTCATTGAACACTATAAGTATCATATAAATTTTACCAAAATATTTGACGGCTTTAAATCGCGGTGAATAATCCAATTACTGCAACAGAAGTTGAAATTATTTTATAAGTCTTCTTGTGATAAGAAATTAAATTTGAGAAAGTGGCTTACTACAACTTTACCTATGGAGATAATTCAAACCATTGAGAAGTTGCCAGAGCAAGGATTTAACGGTATACTGATTAAGGGGATGGTTAGCCTTGTCCCGATGATGTCTAATGATTTCCTGTAAAGAAAAACAAAATTCATCCAATTACATAACTATGCATATGCAAGAAGAGATGATTAGTAGATGAAACAACATATTCCTTTCCTCTAAAATCCACAAATGCCATTGGTTCTCTACCTAAAAGGAAGTGGTTGCAGGTCAAAAGGGACAGTGAATTTTTCTTTCTTAACCACCCATATCAAATCAAATCAACCCTTGAACGTAGCATATTAAAGCAAGATAAACTTACGTAGAGATCATGTTCAGCATAATCAAAAGCTAGATACAACGACATATCTGCATGGTTGATATGAACATTTACAAGCTTGACGACATTCTCGTGTGAAATTTCCCGCAGTAGCTGAACCATAAAGAAGATTAATTTATCAGAAATGCTTAAAGCAAGATTAACAGCTCCAGCAGAAAAAGGGGAATCGAGTTCTTCAATCCCTTAGCCGCATTAAACAGTAAATTTCAACAAAAACCCTAATCGTTTTGTCAAGATTATTTGAAAAATGAAACCCAACATCTAAATGGACAATGTATAACACCAACAACTATTTATCCTCGTCCATCCTCAGCCTAAACCCAATTATAATAGAATCAAAAACAGGACGAATGAATACGAGAAGTGACAGAAAAGGGAAGAAACCATAATTTCTCGAATGGCAGTTGGGGAGACCCCGTCACCGTCCTTGGATTGCTTGAATTTTTTTATAGCAATTGACTTGCCGCGACTAGGTGAAGGGGGTTTGATTTTGGCAAGGAACACGAGGCCATAGGTTCCCTCGCCGATCTTCCCGATTAGATCGTACTGCTGCAGCCACTCGGGCTTCTTGTGGTGGCTGCCGTTATTGTTGTTGTTGTTGTTGTTCCGGCTGGCGGCGTTGGCGGAGACAAGGCCTCTGTTGGAGTTATTGCCGTCTCCCATGGAGGCTGGAGATTAAGCTAGGGCCGTCGTCGAGACCATTTTGCTAGGAAATTCTTCAGCAGAGAGAGGAAAATCATGAGGAGAAGGAAGAAGGCAAGCGTGTAGAGTGCGACAAGGCAATGCTGGATGCGAATGGATTCGATTTTTAATGATAGATTATGTGTGTGATGTCTAATGCTTGGTGCCTAATACTTTAATCGATATTTAATATATACCGTAACGTACCTGAAATATTATGCATTTCCTGCTTAATTATATATTATGTTTGTAATGCTTAATTATATATGATATATATCGTAAATTATATGATATTTTTTATGTTATACGTTTGTAGAGTACATTATGGATCCTCTTATGTAATAAACTTGTAACGCTCCAAAGTAAGGTAATTTTAGTTTTAATTACCTTAAATTTAATTTTTAATTATGTTGAAATTTTTTGGTGTTAATTGAGTTAATCGGTAAGATTATGGATAATTATATATATGTGAATATATAATTAATTAAGTTATTGAAGATAAGAATAATTATGTTATAATAATATAATTAATTAAGGAATAGGTGTTATTTTGAGGAGAAAGAAAAAGAAGATAAAAAGATGATGTGATGGTAGGAATTAATAATGAGAGAGAATAAAGGATATTAAATTTTATTTTTTAGATAAAGAAAATAACGTTTTGATTAGTAGTAAATGAAGAAAAAGGGTGTGATTATATTTATTTGGAAAAGATCGAGGAAAAAGTAAATAATAATGATAATAATAATAATAATATTTTTATTTAAATAACCCCCTCGGCAAGCGTGCAAGCCATTCATCATCTTCTTTCTTACACACAAAACACTAGTCGCCGCCACCTCAAGTTCTCTATCAACCTTCGTCACACGTCATCATCTCCCTCCCTCCGATTGATGGCAACCACGAAACGTTGTCCATTCAAGTTGTCATTGAAGTCGAGAGTCATCGCATTCGTCCAAAGTCATCTTCGCTCCCGTCGCACTTCGGTTCTTCGATCGTTTACGTCGCGTCTCGTTCATCGTGCTCTGTTGCGCTCCAACGTCTCTGTCTCATGCACCGATCATCAGGTTGTCTGTCGATCAAGCCATTGAAGCGTCGTCCGAGCTGAGTGCATCAACAAAGTCGTTCCTTCATGAGTCGCTACTCCATCCCGAGTTGTACCTTCAAATGTCCGAGCGCGAGCCACGCATACGAGCCGTCCGAGCCATTTCTCCATTCACCTAAGCCAACCCCTTCTACCCGAGCCGAGAGCGAGCCACTGAGCCTATTTTCCTCCTTTAGCTTAGCCGTGTGAACCACCTTCTCCCTAGTGTGCTAATAGTAGAAAAATGGCCTACGATGATAGTTAAATTCTGTCATAAAAAGATTTCGTGACAGTTATTTGCAGTCATTGATATGGCACCATGGAAAGTATTCTATGACAATTCCACAAAATTGTCACGAAATGTATTTTTCATGACAGAGAATAAATGTCACGAATTGTTTATTTTATGACAGATTATAAATGTCATTGTTTAGATTTTATGACAGATAACAACTGTCATTGTTTATATTTTATGATAGAGAATAACTGTCATGGTTTACATTTTATGATAGAGAATAAGTGTCATTATTAATCTTGTTTGACAGATATTAACTGTCATTATTTATCATTTATGACTTTTATTAACTGTCATCACTTCACCTACCATGACTTTAATTAACTGTCAAGAAAACGTTTTCGATGACAATTTTTTTTAGATTCAAACGTCATAATTTTATTTTCAGGCCTTGTTTTTTTTTTTTTTTTTTTGCCCTATTTTTAATTGAATCCCTGTTTTTCTTATTGCCCTACTAGTAAACACACCAATACAATCACAAAGTACTATACAATACACCCATATGGAAAGAAATGGTGAACGCTTTAATATATATACTTAAATATATGTACAATTGTTCATAAAGTGTTTGTACAATGAAACAATGAACATACTATTTAAATAAGGACATTTGAATCAAAATTTGGCTACTAAACCTACAAAAAGGCCTATAAATCAAACAATTGCCGCAAATATGACTTTATTGCTCCAATGGTTTTTTGCAAAGCCTAGTAAGAAAACAAAATGAAATTTTAGAGTATGACTCTACACATCAAGATAAGAATCTAAGAAAGTTTTACATTCAGTTCATTTAACTGCAACACATACCCAACACATTCACTTCAATAACACAGCACATTCACTTCAATAACACAACACAGAACATACACAAAACATAAATGTAACAACATAAAATTTTAGTGGCAGTTAACAAAAAAACTACCCACAAAACTATGTAACCCCCCTCCCCTCTCACACACACTTTAAATTCAAACTTAAATTTACCCCTTAATATTAATAATCTCTTGGAATGACTCTCTGTATGTCAATGGAACATAAGAATGCAAAACTTAAACAAACAAAAACAAACTTAACATTGATGATTAGAGATTTCACACCCAAAGGTCAGGGTTAGCCCAAGGATATTAGTACTAAATATGTCTAAAGTTCAATTTCGAAAGTGAATAGATCTTACCACAAGGTAGGTGTACCAAAACTTCTCGGAGAGGATTGATATTATTTACACAAAACTTGTAATGTAGATCATATCATGCATGTAGCTACAAAAAACAAGACAAACCATGAAGATGTTTCAATTAATTATTGAAATGTCAAGAGATCGTTGACAGATGGAAGGCTAGCCATATTGGATTCCAACCTCTTTTTTAAAGTCAATCCATAACTTTTTTTGGTAAAAAAACAAGGAAGAACCACGAACAGCAAAAGCTTGTTACATAAGAGATCACCAATTACTAAATAAAAAAGAAAGGTTGAAATGAGAGAAGGGATGCTTAGTTTTACACTAAAAAAAAAAAAAAAGCAGGCGACAGAACAAGATTCATAAAACGATTAAAAGAATAAAAAGAGTCACTAAAAAGTCATATGTTCCTTTCAATTACTTCATCCATATTATAAAAACCACATTTTCCACTGAGTTGAAAAACCCTACAAAAAACTACTCAATATTATGTAGGCAAAAAACATTACCATGGAATTGTTTTGTCACATTGGTGATAGTGAACACATCAATTGATCAAAGCAACAAGTGGAGCAGAACCATTTTCCTGAAAACTTAAAAACCCAATAAGCCTATTCCTTTTGAAGCTACAAGCTTGCTTATATATCACTATCCAATTTGAAATATGTTCAAGAAAGAAAATTGAAAGATCCAGTAAGGCAAATGACCAAACAACCGTGATTTTTGTATATATTGCCCTCATGGAGAGTTATTAAGCCAATAGACAATTATACTAAATATCAATTTACAATTCTGTAAATGAAAGTCAATTTAGTCACGAAATTCAGGCGGAAAGGAAATGATAACTATAGAGGAAACTAAAATAGAATAATATGCCACAGTTGTAGGTTGATATGGCCAGTATTTAAAAGATGAAGGAAGAAGAAAAAGGCACTCAGAGATCGTAGAGCAAAGGCCCAACAAAAGGGCTAACTTTGAAGGTGCTAAGCTTTTGAAGAGCGAGAAGAAATGAGAGTTAGGCCAAGCAAATCACTAGTTTCTTCCATTTCAAGCATTTTAGACTAAATTTTAGAACGAAGATCAAGAAAAATACCTTCAGCTTCCTCATGAAATTTGATATTTGGTGAACAATATCATACCAATTCTTAGCAAGTTTCAGAGCAACCGCTTACCTTAAACTTGGGTCACAGAACAATTAAATATATCAGGTCTGTACTCAACGATTATACTTTATGTAATGGAGATAAAACATGCATGAAACTGACATTTAATGGTTATACATTAAAAAGAAAGAAGACATACCCACAAATTCCACCAGTACTCATATCAAATCCACCATCTAGAAGTTCACCATCATCACCATAGGTTGGCTTTGCCATTTTTTTAAGTTGCTTGTAAGGAATAAAATAAGTTGCAGATATGACAATTAGACCAATCCAGTGTTTTCAGGTGAAACTTGAATGAAAAATTAGCATCCGAACCAATATATAGATAACCTAAATAAGCAACTCAAGTTATACAAAGTAAACAACATAAGTCACGTTGCACTCATAGGCTTAATGAATCATGACTAGAGCAAAAATGACGAAGTTTTTGGATATGCTCATAACGGTGAAGTTATACGGTTATACCTCTAACAAATCTTAAGAAAAAAACTAGAAAACCTAACCAAGAATTTACAAACCAAAAACAAACTCTAAACTTACTGCATGAAACATGAACAATAATCTAAATAATTCTCCATCTTCTAATTCTCAAGTCATCTCATACTGCTCTGAAGAAATCACAAAAAATCTCCCTCAATCTTACCATCCTACGTTTCTAGTCCACATTTGTGGATTCGAAGAACATGCATTTGGGGATTTTACAATTGGTATCTAACCTTCACTAAAAACAGAGGTATAAAGTATTTAATATAAATCAGTCATCTTTAGATATTAATAACCATGCAAGTGATGTACATATTTATCTCACCATCTTATCGAATATATATCACTGTTGACAAAATGTGATCCATCTAAAAACATAAATTTAGAATCAATATCTCAAAAGATTTCGATGAGATCCTTTTAGATATGTAGTGTAAGGTAGGGGTGAAAAAACCGACCCGAACCGATGACCCGACCCAAACCGTTTCGGTTCGATTTGGGTTGGATCGGTTAGTAACAACAACGTTACTGAACCGAACCGAACCGATTTGATTCGGTTCGGGTCGAGTCGGGTTTAAAATTAACCGATTAGGTTAAAATTATTTTTTCGTCTGCGACTTCATTTCCTATTGTTTGCGACTTCATTTCCTCTTGTCTTCGACTCTTCTTCACCTCTTCGTCTGTAGACTCAGCGTCGGCATCATCTCTTCGTCTTCATCACTTCGCCACTCCATCGTCTTCATCACTTCGCCATTCCATCGTCTTCATCACTTGAGTTTTGGGGAGGTGGGTGTGTTTACCTATTGTTTTTGCCTTCCTTTTCGACCTTTTCAGTGTTTACCTAACCATGATGACCTCTGATTACAACTTCCTCGTTACCTTCAAGATCTTCAGATTCTCAGGTATTGTTGGGTTTTTTTTTTTTGTTTATTTTGTGTTATTGCCTATTGGATGTTCATATAGGAACTTGGATGTTGGATTTTTTTTAAAAAAATTTTATTGGCTATATAATCGGTAGACTATGTTGTTTTCTCAATTTGTCATCTGGGTTCTCATAAATTTCTCAATTTCTCCAAGAAAACCAGAGTGTTTTAATAGATATAGAGAGGGGTTTGGACTCTTGTGAGGAGGTCTAGAAATACTAAACTTTAATGTTCTTCCATATGGGGTTTTTGTGCCCGAAACTTCAGTACTACTTGTTTTGTCATCACTGTGATGCTACCAAAGTTAACATAAACCACAGAATTGGGTTCCTTTGAATTCAACCATTCAATGCATTCAGATTCCTCCACCCAAAGATTTGAACCTACTGCTCTTGTTTTTTCATCCTCAATTTGTTTGACCATCATGTGAAGTGGACCAACTGTATAATGATGAGGATTGGAGAAAGGGAGAGTGCTAGCCACTAATACATCCTTTTCAAGTTCATCATATGTGTTTAATATCATTGCAGTTGCTTGGTTACGTATGTTTACGAATTGAATAACAAGATTTAGCATGAAATCATTTGGATCTGTTGTTCTAAACAAAGTAGGAAGATCCTTCAATCGTATATTCTCTTTTCCTTTAGTCCATTCTATTGTTTTTTCTAGATATTCATTGGTTAAATAGCTTGCATCTGTAAAAAAAATAATATAGAGTAAAAAAAAGGTAACAAAATTATTTGAACATTTTGTGGGTTAGAAATTTCATTAGAGATTTTAATACTATTTTCCCTCGTAAAGGATTAAGTCATTACAACTCCTTAACTAAGCTGAAAGAATATTTACTAATGGAAACAATTTGTAGAACTGTCAAAATATAGGTATATATTCATTTCTGACTTTCTGTTCAACATGTTTTATTGATAATATGATTGTAGAATTATTCAAAGCAGAATCTCTCATATCCTAAGTTGAGTCTGCAAGTATCATAAACTAGATTAATTTTTACATATAAAATTTTTTGTTAAAACGCCTGATTAATGGTTACTAATTTGAAAGTACAAAAAATAAATTGTTACCAAATGAAAACCATACCTTTGAGTGGAATCAATCCTTGCTTCATGAGCTTAGGATATTGTAAATAACCCAAGTAGCTGCAAGCACTGGCTGTAAAGAACAATGCATAAGGAATCTTAAACGTACCTTGGCCAATAATAATTGTACTATGTTTATTACTTTGATTATATAAAATGAAAGCAAGTTATATGTTATGTGGATAATTTGGGTTTGTGTATGGATTACAATTAAGAGGTTGACTTATCCTCACTCTATTTGCATTCACATAAATCAATCTTTTTAAGTGTATTTTGTTTCTAGTTTTTAGTGAAGTGTTTTTTTAGTGAAGTGTATTTTGGTTTATGTTTTTACTGAAGTGTATTTTGGTTTATGTCAAATCTAAAGACTTTATCTATAGAGAAGTCTTAATTATATCCATATACACACACATTTTATTAATAAATTAAGTTTACCCGACGGTGTCCAATAGTATGAAACATTCCATCCTTCCTTCTCCTTGTCATTATGAATTATGGAGTCAATTAGATCTTGACTGGTTTGTGTTATTGCTTATAATTCAAAAGTTTGTATGAGAACTCGTAGTTATTGTTTATGAGAAATCATTAGATCTGACTTGTTCTTTGAATAAGCCAAAATTTCTTTTTTCAACTGTGGCAGTATAGTTAAATGAATCAAATAAGTCAAATTTGAGTGTTTTTTTTCTATGTGTTTTGTTTGATGATTATTAGGATGACTTCATTCTCGGTACACGAGACTTCAAATCAGAGTTGTTCTAGTCCAGTGTTAGAAAAAGAAAATCGGTTAAACCACCATCATCGGTATGGGAACATTTTATAAAAGTAGAAGGATGTGATCCTAAATATCCTAGGGCTGCTTGTAAACATTGTGGGGCTTCATATGCTTGTGATTCCAAAAGAAATGGTACCACTAATTTAAAAAGACATTTAGAGAAATGTAAGATGTATGTAAATCCATTGAAAGATAATGTTGAAGGAGAGGGAGATTCTGAAAGTAGTTTGATGGCTGCATCATTCACTCAAGAAAATTGTAGAAAAATGCTTGCTAGGATGGTTATCTTGGATTAATTACCATTTAAGTTCGTAGAAAATGAAGGGTTTCACCAATTTTGTTGGGCATTAAATCCAAAGTTTGTGATTCCATCAAGAGTAACCGTTGCAAAAGATTGTTTTCAAATGTATATGAGGGAGAAAAAAAAGTTAAAAAATGCATTAACTCGAAGTGGCCAAAGAGTTTGTTTAACAACGGATACATGGACTTCTGTGCAAAATATTAATTATATGGTTATAACGGCTCATTTCATTGATGATGATTGGAACTTGCACAAAAGAATTTTAAACTTTTGTCAAGTAGCTAATCATAAAGGAGATACCATAGGTAGAGCCATTGAAAAGTGCTTAGAAGGTTGGGGTATTGATAGGCTCTTTACTGTAACAGTTGATAATGCAAGATCAAATGATGTAGCAATTGCCTACTTGGTTAAAAAGTTTAAAGTTAGAAATGGATTGGTATTGGATGGTGAATTTATTCACATTAGATGTTGTGCCCGTATTCTTAATTTAATTGTTAGCGATGCCTTAAAAGATTTGCATGTGTTTATCATTCGAATCAGAAATGCTGTGAAGTATGTTAGGTCATCTCCTGCTAGATTGCAAATATTTAAAGATTTTGCTAAAGAAGATAAGATGTCAACAAAAAATTATCTTACAATGGATGTTTCGACACGATGAAATTCTACTTTTAATATGTTGGATGGAGCAATTAAGTGTCAAAAGACTTTTGAAAGATTGGAGGAGCATGGCCCTAGTTATTTGCCAAAGGATGATATTCCTACTACTGAAATTGGGATAATGCAAAAGTGTTTGTAAAGTTCCTAAAGACTTTTTCAGAGGTAACAAAGAAGTTTTCTGCATCTATGTCTGTGACTTCAAACATATTTTTTTCATGAACTTTGTTTGATCCAAGAAATAATTCGTGAATACTCATCGTATGAGAATGCATTATTGAGTTAAATGACATTAAGCATGCAGACAAAATTCAACAAGTATTGGGTATAACTACAAGTGAGAAGAACAATTTATTATTGTATGTTTCTGTAGTTCTTAACCCTAGGTACAAGCTAGCTTATGTGAATTATTGTTTTAATGATTTTTTGGAGGAAGATTGCGCAAAAATATGGACGAATAAGGTTGAAGAAGTATTTCGTCGATTGTGTGATGATTATTATATGAGAATGTCAAAAGAAAAATATTCACAAACACAATCATGTACACCTATCGAAGGAATTTGGCTTTCAAAGTCAAAGTGAAATACCTTCTATCTCATCTAGTGGATCTTATAAGGCACGTGCTGCTGTTCATGATAGATTTAAACAAAGTAACAAAACATGTCTAGATGATGCTAAAACAGAGGTGGCTCGTTATCTGGATGAGGCTCGTATAGATTCTATAGGCGATGAATATTTAGATTTGCTAACTTGGTGGAAGGTGAATTCCTCTCGATTTAAGATCATTAGCCAAGTAGCTTGGGACATCTACAGTATTCCTATATCAACTGTGCCTTCTGAGTCCGCCTTTAGCACTAGAGGATGGGTGTTAGATTCTTTTCGAAGTTCTTTAACTCCTCAAACTGCAGAGACACTCATTTGTGCTCAGAATTGGATTCAGTCTAAACCTTTGGATGAGATGACTGAAGAAATTGACGGAGCTGAAGAAATTGATGAAGGTAATATTCTTTTTGAAGTACGCATTTAAAATTTTCAATTATCCCATATAAGTTAACTGTTTGTCATTTTGATCTAGAATTCATAAACATAGGAAGGAGATGGAAGCCGCATTTGAGAATTTGAATAATGACTCTATGGTTTAAATCCTCACTCTCAAATCTTTATTTACATTTTTTTAAATTGTTAACTTGTTAAATATTGAATCTTATTTTTTTAGAGTCTTGAAGCACAGTGATGGAAGCACTTTGGGTTATACGAACAAGGTGGTCTCGTGAAGATGTTCATTAATTCATACCTTCACAATTGTAAACTCTGTTGTTTGCGGAAGGATTTGAAGGGCCAGTAGCTTCTCTACTATCAACTCTTTAATCCCGCTATGTGTGTCCTAAGAAGATTCTTAGTTTATTTTCCTTTGTTTTCTGTTTTCCATTTTTAAGTAATATACTTTAGTATTGGGAAGAGTTTGAACGAATGAAATAGTAACGAAATAAATGACGAGAATTTTGAATTTGGTTTTCTTTATCCTGCTGCAATGTTCTTGGCCACAATAAGATTTTTGTTTAACTGTAGGAAGTTTTTTGATTAAGAGGTTGTTGCAGTTGCTGTGGCAAGATTAATTCTGTATTAGTGATGTGTTACATGGCGTAGGTTTGTAGAAGAATTATTTTGTTTGTATATTGTTTGAGATTTGAATAATTTTTTTCTTTTCCTTCCAGAAATCTTCATATCATGTGCATGTGCAGTTAGAAAATCAAATAGTTTATGTGCAGTTTTTATCCAAGTGCAGATATATGTTTTTCTCTCCTAGGTACAAATTAAAGAACTAACTATACTTTATTTAGCTTTTGATTAGAGATCTGTCACATTTCCCTTTATGTTCCATTTCTTTTGTCCTTATATTAAGCACATGACAATTGATAATCTCTTAGATGAGTTTACTTAAGAGGAATGAGCAATTTTTGGTGCATACTTGTCTTTCATCAAGGAGAAAGGATCTCTTGATGTCGTCTTGAAATTAGAAGAAGAAGAAGAAGAACCCTAGTCAATTAACCGTACATTTCAGAATTACACCCCGTACATTTCAGAATTAACCGAATGTGGGTCGGGTCGGGTCAAGCTGTGTTTCAGAATTAACCGTACATTTTGGGTCGGGTTGGTTTTGAAGAAACCCGACCCGACCCGACCCAATTACACCCCTAGTGTAAGGTACCACGACAATAACTCTCAACTAGTATTTATACTGCTTTTCTCCAAGCTTTTAGACTATACCTTTCGCTACCAACATTCCACTTCTCGCTCAGCAGAGGATAAACCTAAAACACTAAACAAGTAGTAGAGTAACTCGAAGGATAAGCTCACAAACTCAGCTAAATTAATTACAAAACTTCACACAAAGTCCAAAACCAATAGCCAATAACAAAACTCAAAGCTAAAACCCCTACAAGCATATCAATGGCTAAAAGCAAAAAAATTGATCAAACGATGCAATAGCACAAAGTACAAAAGGAGAGAAAAACAACCTTTTGAATGAAAATGAATTCTGAAGTGCCGGGATTTGAAGTAAAAGGTTGAGAAGAAGAACTTTTAGCGCCTAGCAAGTAAAATAGAGTGTCTCATCTTAGCAAATAATGTAATATAGAGGCAGAAAGCCAAAAGAAAGAAATGGGAATAAAGAAAATCTAAGAGTCACATAGTAAGGACGGACGGGAGGGGTAATAAAAGTATGATGTTAAATCAAGAAACAGAAAAGTAAAAAAGGAATAATAAAAATATGATGTAGAAAAGTGAAAGGGGTCGTTTGTTCAATCTTTTAATTTGCTCTAAATAATGTACATTTTTCATGAGATTTAACAAACCAAGAATGTTTTGTAGTTGTGTTGAACTCTGATAAAAAATGTTGTCATTTCATGAGGTGGTTATAAAAAAGCTATCTTATTAGTCAATACTAAGATGAATGGTGAAAAAAAACATCAACAAAATAAAGTTGGTTACAAAAAAGCTATCTTATTAATCATGAGGTGGTTACAAATAAAGTTTTAACCTTTGTTAGAGACATATACTCGAAGACAATACATGGAGATGGGTAATCAATCACCTAAGGCAAGAAGCATATCCTTGAGAATAAGTAAAGAGATGAGGAGAAAATGAGGCATTTAGCTATACTCACTGGAAAGTCGATATGTTTGTTGCTCCACAAAATACTAACAAAGTTAGCAACCTTAACAACACGGGGGAAAGAGACAACCCTACACATATACTTTACAGAAAACTTTATTTTTCCTTTTCTTAATATAGTTTTTTTTTCTTTTTTGCATGGGCTCCAATGAAAAATAAGCCTTGATAATACTCTGTACTCAAAATACTACAAAAGAAGTTTAAGGAATAAGCAAGATCACCCTTTTTCCACATGCCTCATTTGCTGTAATTTTCTGCATCTGGTACTTTGGTTTTCATTTCAGTAATGGAATACCCTTCAATTGGGCTTGGTCTTAATACACGCCTTCATTAAAGGCATCACCAACAGCTTGAAGTGATTATATACATAACACACTCTCACGTGGAAATAAACTTGTTGAACGGTTAAAATTTTAATTTTCAATTTGTTAACTTATCTTGGACATCAAAAGTACAAGCATGATGAGAGGTAAAAATTTCAAATTGTTTGAAATTTAAACCATGATGATGCACATACGCATTTGAAATTTTTAGCAAACAAACAAATCATTAATCATCTTAAACAATCAAAAAATAAAATTACGTCTCAGACTCATTTCGTATGATCAAGCAAATTCAATTTGAAAGTACATGCTAATCAACTACATTTCGCTTAATCCATCCTAAAAAAAGAATCAAAAGCTATAATTGTCATGACCACATTTCAGATAATCAAACAGGTCAAATTTGAAAGTAAATATCAACAACTACACTTTACTCAATCTTGAAAGTTCAACAGTAAAATCCTCGAAAACAAGCAAACATACATAACTCACTATCTTGCACTAATTTTGACATCGTGAACAGAAATCCTATAGTTTCTTTGTATTTTCGATTCTTTGGCATTAGAATCTCATCTGCATATCAAAAATTCGTGAAAACCAGAACATTTTCTACACATACAACAACACAAAAGAAGACCTCAATACATACACCAATACAGGACGTCCTCCGTGTTTCTAGTTAAAAGTTTCTCCAAGATAACGAGTACTGATCATAAGATAACATTTTAAAAAGATAAATCCATGCAAAGTCAAGTTCAAAATAGACAATATCATAGATATACAAAGAGCCTCATTTCTTTAAACACTATCAGCCCTAAAATGTTTCTGAATCCAGAGGGAAAGGGGAAAGGAAATTCCATCTAACCTTGAATTTTGTTGGTGATTTCCTTTGCCAAACCACAGTTAAAAGTGAAGGGATGAAAGCCCTTTGTACAGCGGAACAATTACAGAGACCTTAACCCAAATTTGATTGGAACCTAAAAATACCAATACATTGGTAAAATTTAAATTAATTATGGCTAAACATGTTTTCAAGAAAAAAATACAGAGAAGAACTTACGATCGTTGACGTCTCTGAATCTACTAGACACCTTGAAGCACCACCACTTGGAAACCTTCCTATTCTCTAGATTGAGATGGTTTGTGGGAAACAAATTGGAAGAGAGAATTTTTCAGAGAGAAAAAAAAAATTCAGAGACAATGGGAGGTACGAAAAAATTCACAGAACTCACTTATGTGTATCGTACCAGTAACTCCCTCTTCTTCAGGAAGTTGAGAGAAAAGAGGGAACGTGGGTGATTTAATAAATAAATATTAAATTAATATTAATATTAAAATAATTAATTAAATCATATTTAATTAATATTTCATTTAAATCATATTTAAATGAATATCTCTCACATAACCTATAGTTTTAATTTAATTAAATCAAAATAAATTAAACTATTAATTAATTCTCCAATTAATTAATTTCTAAATTAAATATCTTATATTTAATTTAATCCAAATTTGAATTATATTCAAATATGAATTTCTCTCATAACCTATAGTTTTAATATGTATCATATACACATTAAATTTTAACCTATAGTTTTAGTATGAATCTAATTCACATTAAATTAATAATTGAACTTATTCAAATATTTTATTTTCTCATAAACTAATTTTGAATCATATCTGAAATTAAATTTATATATTAAAGTTTAATTAAAATATAAACTTTATATTATAATTTATCACCATACATTATATTAATTCCTAAAGTAAATTTGAACATTTCAAATTACAACCAATATAAATAAATCTCATTACCCTTTATGAGGTAGGAAGGGGACTTAATGGACCTATAGATCAGAAGTTACAACGATATGAGATTAATTGGCAAAACTCATTAACCACATTAATCAATATTCATTAATTGTGCGTACACTCCACTAAAGACTCATAACTGAGCTCTTCTCACTGTAGATATATTTCTGTGTCCACGGATGTAGACCAATTACCAGTAAGTTAGTCTTTTACAAGTGTTCGTAACACCAGTTGGGTTAAATTACCGTTTTACCCCTGGGTTACATCTAGTCCTTAAATACCAGTGTTCCTCTAATGAACAACCTGTTTATGGTCCAACCACTAAACAGAAACCCGTTTCGTGCCATAGAGAGGGTAAGACCCTTTATTCAAGTCCCGTAGACACCATTTAAGGGAACACTTATCTACTTACCCTAAAGTCGGGAAGGAGTGAATTCCATCTTGTGTGATTATGTTTCCAACTTCCCACTCAATCATGTCCCCAAAATGATAAGCATATTAAGTCGAAAATCTGGCCACTCTCACCCGTATAAATCAAAGGACAATCCCTTGCAAGCAGGAGTTCATAATACCACTCAAGATTAAGACTAAGTTACGTAGGTCATCCTAATGAAATAGAAACCTAACTAGTTAACAAAGTTACATCTAGTGATTACTATTTCATGGTCTTGTCTTATGTAAACTCATTGCATATGATACCCTCACTCGTATGTCGCATACATGAATGCATTGGATCAATATGTTTGTATTAAATACAAAGTGAGCCGTATCCATAGTGTTACCAGGATAAGGTACCCAACTTTAACCCTATACTATAGACCCTTTAAGCTGATCTTGAACATTGATCCCCGTATGTCTTTACATATTGTTCAAGACTCATAAAATAGCTTAAGATGTTAGTTTATTGGATTTAGGTTATTAAGACAAAACTAATAATATAATCAATAACACTTATTAAAATTATAATAATAAAATACTTTATTAATAACGGTCAATGGATTATATTTACTATCTACGAGTTTTAGGACATAAAGTCCAACAAAAAGGATAAAGAGTGTCATCTAGATCTGAAAGTAAATAAATAATTCTTCATTATAAAAAACTTTCCAATCCAACTTTGAACTTGAAAAAAGATAAGAAGTCCAAAATGTTATACCAAAGAGAAGACATTCACCTGAAGAAGAGAAACCAATGAAAATAGACAAAAAGTTGTTGAAAAATGAAAAAGAAATGGGAAGATGTAATGCTATATCGTGGGCTTATAAGATATAGACACGATCTTAGTTCTTTCACGCTTTTTCATGAACAGTCATCGAGGGAATGAGTGAAATCGAAGCCTTTTTAATTACATTAAAAAAGCCCCCACTTTTCCTTTTTTGGTTGATTGAATTTTAAAATTGAAGGTCATCCTTGAGAGTGTCTTTGGTAACAGTCTTCTAAAAATTTTCATGTTTTAAAAAAACATGTAAGCACCTTAATGTGCTATGTAAGAAACCATAGCTGAATATAGAATCAAGTATCCAAATAATTTTCCATTCATTCCAAAATTCATTACTTGAGAAACAATCCTAAATACATTCTAAGATTAAATATTCTTTTCAATAAGAGAGGAGATTGAAATTCCTGCACTACTACTCTAGAAAATACTTAAAGGCCCTACACATCATCAAAGTTTAGAATCTAACCATTCATTTTCATTCTCTTTTTCTCAAAGCTTCCCATAAACATATCAGTCAAAAACATGTTTTTCAAATACTTTCTAAACTTGATACTTATGCTTTAGAAATCAACTATATGAATCAAGTATAACTCAAGTAGTTTAACACAAAGTATGCTTTAATCTAAGCTCAGTAAATCATGTTTAGAAATCAATTTTAAATTAATTTTACTCCTAAATGGTAGCTAAAGCCTTAGCTTATAAACATGTCTTATCTCATATTGTCTTGAAATTAGAGAATTTAAACCTAATTTAATTCTCTAAGATTATAAAATCCCAACTTAACCAAAAAATTCCAAAAAACACCAAAACAACTAAAAAATGGTATCAAGCATGGCTGGCCATTGGGCTTGAGCTGTAGGCAACACCTACGCACACAAGAGCCCCTAAGGTCCTTGGTCGCATGCTAGCCTCACGCGCTAGGCATGCCTACTCCCTGACCACGCCCTTCATGTTGCATCCTGACGCGTTTCGAGCACATGGCCTGCTGCACGGCCTTGGCGTGTGCCTTATGCCGCCTAGTTGTGCGCTGACCATGTTCTGCATGCCTGTTGACATCAGACACATTTATTAACATGACCAGCGTAATGATTGTTGTTTCGCATATAAATAGTGAACATAAACTCTCTTAAACCTTTTTACAAATCCCTCAAAGCTCTCACGTGAAGAAATTCTCTCTCTCAATCCTTACTATTCTCACGAGAAAACTCATCGGTTCATCGCAATCTTCACCAACAACTTCATCCTTTATACATTCCAATGGTTGACAAGCAAAAGAAGACTCTTGAAACCTCCCTTACCTCCAAGCTTATCCCAAGGAATGATGCTTCATCCACTCAATCCCAAGCTAAATGCCCAGAAGCATCCAAACATCACGAATCATCTTCCCAGGAATCCAGACCTGAGGGTTTTGGGAAGAAGATTTTCATCAAGCTTAGAATGCAAACAACTTTTTCCCTCCCACAAGACTTGGATAAGCTAATTAAAATTGAGAAGGGAATGCTCCCATTCAACGGTCATCTACTTGACTTTCTATATGGACCCATCAAAGTTTTGAAGTGGGAAATTTTTTTCATGGTGAGATGAAAGTAAGGTTGGAAATAGTAGACATTTTATGCAGCGAAATTTCATCCAGACAAATCATACGTGATTGTGGAAGGTAAGAAGGTGTCTTTCACCGTAGAAGAGATAAATGATTTATATGATCTAGCCAATGATTCAGATGCGTACCCTGGCCAAAGGCTCATCGCAAACCCCAGAAAAGGAAATGCAAATAATATAATCAAATTGATTGCATGGCCAGGGGTAGCTTGGATGATAACACCAACTATGAAACTTTAACTCTTTTTGCATCAATTGCCAATTGAGGCCAATGTCTGGCTGTTCTTTATAAAAAAGAAGATCATCCAAACGCACCATGAAAGCATAGTCCCAATTGAGAATTCGTTGCTTTTGTATTGCATTACGGTAAAGAAACCATTAAACTTGGGACATGTAATGAATGAGGCCTTCCTTGGCTAGATGAGCAACCCCAAAGGCGCCCACATTCTCATCTACTATAGAGAAATTATGTCTGAAGTATTTACCTACACTAGTAAGATACATCCAAATGAGTATGGTGGGAGGCAAGTGTAACTTGGCAGTCTTGAATCACATAAGAACCCTCAATCAAAATAAGGAGGAAGAATGCCGCCAAAAGACACAACAACAACTAAGAGGAAATCATCAACCTTAGGGGTAGAGGTTGATCCAACCCAAGATGACAAACCCATTAAGGATCCTCCACAAAAGAAACAAAGAAAGCAAACAGTCAACAGGATCCTTGATGATGACTCCTTCGACGAATCCAATGGTTTAGATGACTCGATACCTTCCTCCTCTCTACCTTCTAAAGATAACCCACCCATTCCTCATGAAGATATTGAAGATCCCTTTCCACTACCTCACAAAGAAATTTTTTACCCTCCTTCACCTATATCTCCCCTATTCAGCGCAGCTATCGCCTAACTGTTTGTTCAAAAATCAACCTTCCATATTCTTCGCCTACCATGGACCCCTCACGTGCTCATTCCTCTTCTCTCGCTCACTCTCATGACTCTAAACTCTTCAAGGCTCTCCTTCGCGATGATCATCTATGTCGCCCATATATAAGCCCACCCATCATCAACTAGGACCCTAAAGCACATCGATTTAAATGTCCCTATTATAAACTTATCAGAAGGGGAAGTTTCGACAGAGAAGGCGATAGAGGATGAAGCGATAGTTGACCTAGATCTTTCATTGACCATTTATGACCCACTCTTCCAAGACATCCTTGTTGAGGAAGATGCAGGCGAGACGAGTTTTGAGGAAGAAGCACAACCAGATGACGAAGCCCTTGCAGCGAAGGAAGTTGAGTTTTACGATGTACTTCACAATGTAATCGCGGGGCATATGTACACGACTTCTAAGGAAGCACTTTTGGAGAATATGGTGATGAAGGACCAAATCGCAAGCCTTAACACTCAAGTGCAAGGCTTAGAAGCCACTGTCTCCAACCTCAACTCCATGGTTGAGTAACTCTCCTCTGCCTTAACCAACTTGACAAGTTTGATGATCGCTCACTCTAACCAGTCATGTCACATTGTAGAATGACACGACAGGAAATTTGTGGCACAAATGGAGTATACGAACGCGGTGTTTGTAGAGCGTATTCCCCAGCCTGTCATCGTGCCAGAGTTAATTGCGCCAATTTTCCCAATTCAGCTCACATATCCTACTCTTGGCGAACCTGACCCTCGCCCAGAGAATTAAATTTGAGGGTGTTATTATGGAGTTTTGTATTTTTCGTTTATTATCTTATGTTCTTTTGTATTGAACTCTTCACATTTATTAATCAAATATCTATGAAGTCTTTCTCTTTATTCATGTGATTTACTTTCCCTTGGCGCATGCCTTATTTATGCATTCTTTGCTTACTTTCTCTTATTCCTCTCAAGATAACTTTCATTATGAAATTTATGTTAAGTGTAGTTTAACTTGTACCTAGCGATGAAGCTTTCCCTAGAGAAATGAACTTAGTAAGTATTTCTTGTAGTTTTTTGACGAGCAAGCTTTATCTCAAACTTTGTTTGTAAAATTTTCAAAGTTCATCTTATCATTCACTTTTTCACAATGAGGACCTTGCGAGACTCTAAATTTGCGGGTGTACTAGATCAAAGTCAAAACTTTTGAAAAATCAAGGAACCCTTCCTTTAGAAAGAAGAAGAAGAAGAAGAAAGACAAAACAAAAAAAATTCATTTGTTGATTCTAAATTCAATTGAAATTTCTATGTTGCCGCCTCTCACAAAAAGTAATAAGAAGCAAAGCTTCAGCAAAATCTGAGAATAAATAAACAAGTGGCGATAAGAGTTATAATTAAGGAGAGGAACAGACTCATAGAGTACCTATAATTTTCCACTCAACGCCTAATGTAAATAAATAACTTCGCTAATAAAAGTTTCTGTGAGAAAAAGAAAGAAACTAAGAGTTTTTGAAAAGAACAACCATTTCACATAAAAAAAATAAGATTTTTTGAAAATGAATAAGGATACTTTGAGACTTAAGCTTGTCACATTTAGAATCTAGAAATATTTTCAAGTTAAGAGTAGGCGAAGAAAAGAAGAAATGTCAGAGTGCGAGATAGATTAGAAAAACATTATGAAAGGTTTAGCAATGTGCACAAAAGAAATCATGTTTAGAATCCTTATATGATGCTTGAGGACAAACATTATTTTAAATTTGAGGGTGTGATAACTTGTAAAAATACAAGTTATTATAGCCTTTTAGGTAAAATAATGAAGTTTTATCGCATGAAAATAGAAGTAAACAGAGGAAAAAATAGGTGATTTGATTAATCTGCGAATTGCATGATACAAAAGAATCTTATCCTTGTTTTATTATGTTTGAGTGCTCTAACGGCAAGATTTTAGGCAAAAAGAAGTGAAGCTCGGTGATATAATGTTTATACGAGAAGACGCGTTCAGTCTATGCAGTGATAAGCAGTACAAGCAAGGGGACACGATGCACTAGTAGATAAATTTGGTCGATGCGAATATCAGAAAAAGGACAAAGGACGTCTGCACGACGCTGATGCAGCTTTTAGAGGCATTAATGATGCATGGAACATTTTGTCAACGTCAAGCATGACTTATAAATAGAGCCTATCACTTACGAACAAGGTATGCACATTTTGGCCAAAGAGCAAGTTCTTACATTGTTCGTCTTCTCCCTTTCCTTATGTTTTAGGTGAGAGCTTAAAACAAGAGAGAGAGTGAATGTTATTCCCTTTATCTTCCCCCTCATCAATAGGCAAAAATCAAAGCCAAAGAGTATGAGAAATCAGACTCTGCAGCGTAACAGCTTCTTTTGTATTCTAGTTTATACTTTTATTGTATTATTTTGTAAGATGTATACTATGGCCGAGAGGCCTAATGTTATTTTTATTAAAGCAATGCCTTTTTTCTTCCATTCTCCTACATTTCTTAAAGACTCAGAATGTATGTAATATGAGTTTTGCTGAGTTAGATGCGGGCATCTTAACGTTGTAAACTCAAGAGAAGAACAATGATATAGATTGTAATCGCTTAACAAGTGAGAACCAACATTTAACAAAGTGAGTGGCAAAAAAATTGTAGCAATACAGTCTTATCGACAAACTCGTCCTTTGCATACATTATCGAGAGGCTAATGTGTGGCGATAGCACCCAGCGGTTCCCCGCCTTAATTAAGAATAAGTTACTACTAGCACACTCAAGATGATCAGGTATAAATCATATCTTAACTTGTGTAGTTGCATCCTAAGAGGGGAGTAAGTATGGCAAAAGCACCGAGAGGTTGCTCGTCCTAATTCTGAGCTAATATATGCTTTATTTCGCCTTGAAGTATTAAAGCACAAATTATTATGTTTAGATAATTAGACTTTTCCTTCCTCGCCATGTCTATAATGAGTTCATAATTCACTTCTCCATCTCACCATGCCCACCTTACACCACCAAACACAGTAGTGTAAATAGTTAAGATAATTAGTATATTGTTCAAAATTATACTATATAACTTATTCACATGATTTAGTTGCGTAATAGGAAAACTTAGGAGCTTAAATTCTCTGTGTTAAACCCTAGACTTACTAGGGAACCTCTCTTCTCTTACACTTAGACGATAAGCGAAGAGAGGAAAACTTGTATGGTAACATATATCTCTAGCGATTTAGCAATGCATGAATAAGAGTGCACCTTTTAACACATAACCTTATTTAGTCGCATATTAGTCGCTCAATTAGAGCACCTCATGACAAATCTATAAGTATAATACGTATAAAAATATAGCACATAAACAGACAAGCACTAACCTCAAGACTTGTTGGAATTTATGTCTTAAAACTCACAGTTTGTAGTTTAAAATTATATTCCATTCAATAAAGTGATTATTGAGGACTTATTAGTGAAATTTGAATACTATAATCTTGAATCCAATAAACTAAGGTTTCGAGGCTATCTAGTGTAGACTTGATGAAAGACCCGCACCTAAATTAAGAACTTAGAGGTTAAAATTTGTCTAAGTGTTCTAGATTAGGCGGGTTGAATAAAAGAAGGTATTTGAAGCAATGTTTATGTGAAAAGTAATTGATTTTTAAGGTAGTTCACGAGATAGGTTAAGCGGAAAAACTTTAGAGACTAAGTGCTATTATGCGATTAAGGCGTCACGCAAGAAGGAAGTCTAGGCGAGAAGAAGTAAAGAAACTTCTAAGAAATTTCCTAAGTTTATTTAATGGGCAACGTGTAAAGATTAAGTTAAGCATGATTAGTCTAAATCTTAAGCTTACATGTGCATCATTAAGAGTAGGAGCTGGCAAGTGGACAAGGATTTAAGGATGACTAAGCTTGCTTAGAGAATAGTGTAAATAAGGGTTGAAGCAAGACCATTGGTTGTTTTTATTCTGCATAATTCAAGAGGAAATCTAAACAGCTTAAGTGCTGCAAAAGTGCCTAGGCGAGAAGAGGAAAGTAGAAGCAATCTGGGTATAAGGCTAAGTTCAGTGAGTGTTTTCTTTAGATTATTTGAATGATTTTAAGCATTCTTATAATTCTTTGATGATTTGAAATGATGACTTCAATTTAAATGTTTCCAAAAGAGATTTATGTGAAAAGCTTATATGTTCAAATAATAATCTATATATTTCAAAGCATGACCTGTTTATAAAATGATGTTCAAACCATTAGTTACTTCCTGTCAATGAGCTAACTATTATGTGCACATAATGAGTCAAGGCAGCTATGGGGTGAAAGAGGCTACATGGTGATGTGAAGTTGGCTAATTCGTTATACAAAGCGTATTAAGCTTAGCAGCTTGAGCAACAAGGACGAATCTGTATATTCTCAGATGCTGTTATTACAGTAGTTTAAACATGAAGTAATGAGACCTAACGTAGAGAATGATTCGGGATCCTTGGTAAAATGAATGCTTGGTAACTAATGTCTGTATGAAGATTTTATGCAAAATGTTATGTTTATATGAACTAATGTATTTCTATTTTATGTGAGGAAAAGATATTTACAAAGGTATTTTGAAAATGATTTCTTAAAACCTCACTGAGTCTTTTAGATTTACGTTTTTAAATCTCATCTTCAAGGAATCAGGCGTTAAGGCCAAGTAAGATGAGTTTGAAGGGCTTATTAGGCGAGAAGATTGTCAAGACATTTTACTTTTTAAGTTTTAAGAGTTGTGTTTTATGTATTTGTTGTAAAGGTGTTGTAAAACACTTACGAAAGTATAATAAAGCTTTAGTTTGGTTTACTTCTATGTGTCAAGTATTTTATATTGCCTAAAAGTACTGGTAAAGGCATGAAGCGATTAAGCAAAGCTTAAAGAACTCAAGTCTAAGTGTCTTTGGCATTTAAACACGTCAAGGATACTTAAGTCACGTTACATCTCACATACTAAGCAAGGATGTGTGCGAGGCGGGGTGTGACACTTGAAATTTATGTAGAGACATAAACGTGGATCAAGTTCGAGTATATTGCCCAAACGGTCTATAGTGTATGAATAAGGTTGGACGCTTTATTCTGTATAGACTATGGATGTGATCCGCTTTGTAGTTAGTACAAATAATGTGATCCTAAATAGTTCATGTAGATACATGAAAGTGAAGACTTCCAATGTAAAGAGTTTACATAAAATTAGAACATGAAATAATCACTTTTAAGTTATAACACCATTGACTATATAAAACTGACTATTTCGATTATTGGTGACTTAGATAACTTAATCTTAATCCTGAGCTAAATATGAACATCTATTTAAATGCAATTATACTTAGATCTTCATAGGTGAGAGTAACTCAATAGCTCTAGCCCAATAAGCCTCTCATTTTAGGTGTAAGACCGAGAGGATGGCTAGGGACATATGATGCAAGATGGAATTCTCTCCTACCTGCTTTAAGTAGATAGGTTGTTCCTTTAAGGACCGAATCTAAGTCTTGAACAAGGGGCCCTACCCTCTCATTGGCCTTAATCTTATAGGTTGGACCTTAAACCAATTGTTCAATAGTGGATCAGTGGGACATAAGGAGCATGATGTAGCCTTGGGGGTAAAATGGTATTTTGACCCAATCGAGTTTACAAACAACCTGCAACTACGGGACTTTAGTGGAATGACCCTTTAGTTAACGAATGTTGATTAGCTCGGTTTAAAAGGGTTTAACCAGTTAACCTCAGATTGTTGGAGCCTATGACCTATAGGTCCATTAGATTCCCCTTCCAGATCGTATGAAATTTAACTGAGAACCATATGTTGAAATAATTTGAATTGTTCAAATTAGGTAAAGAGAGAGAAACCAGACAAAATTGATGGAAATGGTTAAAGTTGTAAAAAGTCAAAATATTGATTTTTTGACTTTGAAAAGTCAAACTTTGATCGGCTTTTTATTCAAATATGATTTGTATTTCAGAAAAATGAATGTGGATTCATTCTATAGAGGTCAAAATTTGTCAAGACGGATAAAATGGTGAAGAGTCAAAATGTTGACTTTTGATTTAAAAAAGTCAAAGTTTGACTGACTTAAATGGTGAAATCACCATATTGCCCTTAGACTAAAGTTTGTGGGAAAATCCAACATTTTCTTTGGATAATCCCATTAACACTTGGTGTGATAAGTGGCTACATGAAATGTAGACACCTAGCCCATTAAGTTCCCCTAATGGTTAGTGGAATGTTAGGTGATGAGATTTGGTGAACTAATTACATGCATTTTTTCCATGTAATTAGGTTATTTAAAGCCCCTTTCCAAGACTTTTGAAATTTTGGTATTTTTTCGTTTTTACAAAATAATACCAAATTCTTTTGTTTTTCTCTCAAATATCAACTTTAATTAATCCCTCCTCCAAATTCCTTACATCTCTTAATTACTTCCCTTAATCGGCTCCTATAACCTGATTCTAAGTTTAGAGAATAGAGGGTATACACTAGTGATGGTCCTCGGTTTGAGTTCGTGAGGAGATTATGAGGAACGGGAAGCTAAGAAAATGAGTTTTCTTTTAACCCTAATGCCATTTAATTAGGGTAGTCTTTTAATCATGTTAATCTCTAAACTGTTTAGATGCATCTAGAGTAAAATTGTTCATGTTTTCCCATGCGCATGTCAAAAATGATGTTTTTGAAAGACGAGGAGACATGTGCAATTAGCAAGGCTACGATCATAACAAGCTAGGCAATCTCAAGCACTAGCAACAAAAATGGTTGGTGTGAATGTCATAAAAAGGAAAAATGTACATCTGCGGCGTCGATGTAGCTTTATCAGAAGAATTAATGAAGCATGAAATGTCCTGTCACATCAACTCTCGCTTATAGATAGAGGCGTTTACTTTATATCAAATGGTGCAAAATTGGACTCTGTAGAGCAAGCTCAATCTTCCATTCATTCTTTCTTTCATAAATTTTTAGGTGAGAATCTAGAACAAAAAGAGAGAGATTTCCCCTCATCACAACAGGCAAAAATCAGAGCCAAGAAAATGAGAAATCATATTCTGAAGCTTGATTCATTTCTTTGTATTCCATTTTCTATTTCATTTTTATTAATGTGTAATATCAACTCTAGGCCGAGGGGCCTAAAATTTTATATTAATACATTTCTTCTACAATTCTCCCATATCTCTTTATCTTACCATTCTTATCGCATTTAATTAGTTATGTATTATAAGTTCTGCTTAGCTAAACACGACCATCAATGCTTGTTTTATTGGAGAGAAAAGACAATTGTGTTGACTATGATCACTTGACACGTGAAAGCTCGTATTTAACTAATCAGACGATTAAGAGATTGTAGAAATACAATCTAATCGCCGAATTCATCCTTCGCATAGGTTAAAGAAATGCCAAACAAGTGTGGCGAAAGCACCAAAAGGATGCTCGCCTTAAATTAGGATAAATAACTTATCATGCATACAGATTGACTAGATACAAATCATAACTTACTTTAAGTATTTTGAATCTTAAAAGGCCAGAAAGTATGGTGAAGGCACCAAGAGGATACTCACCTTAATTCTGAAGTTAATAGATGCTTTGTATCGCCTCAAAGTATTAATACACAACACATGCATAACATTAGAAAATCAGCAACGCATAAGTAGGACATGCATCTTTTATTGTATCATCCTATCCTAGCTACCTACTAGGTTGCTTAACTAGTCCTAGCATGACATATCTTCGAATGAATGATTGTAAACAAAATCGTAACAAGCAAGCACCGTGATGCTTGACTATTTTTCGCATGAGCGTTGCATCACATGACTTGAGCGCGCCTTGGGGTGACGCGCTTCTTCCACAAAATTACCAAAATTCTCCTAAAGCTCATTTAAACCCGTTCTTGCACGTTTTAGCTTTGTTTTAAGCGATTTTCGTTGCGTTGTACTGGTTATGATGTCTAGTTTACTATTCCCTACAAAAGGTGAATTTAGTGAATAAATGGATTGATGGGGAGAGAGTTAGACACTAAAAATCATGTCAAATATAGTCCTAATAGAGACAATTTAAGATCCATGAATTGACGAATGAGAGAAAATCTGAGTGTCGATGATCAGCTTTAACCAAGATAAAGTCGACTGGTACCGTTGGTCAAAAAATAAAAAAAAATCCAGAGTTGGGATGATTTCAAAAACATGGGTGAAGGATTGATTTCGGATCTCTATGGAGGGGACAGTGTTATCAAGACTATGGAACTCGGAGACGGAGTCATTAGAGGCTGAATACCAAAAACAATTTTAAGATTATGGCAGTGCTGTTATGGGTCATGGTGGATAACATGTCAAAAATGATGTTTTTGAATGGGCTACATCCTACTATAAAAGCGAAAGTGATCAGTAGAAGGTTGGTGGGCCTAGATGAAATTATAAGAGAAGCCCGGTTGGTAGAGGATCGAAACCTAATGATCTTGTGGTCTATTAATGAGTTAAAGTCTAAAGGCCCAAGTGGGTTTGGGGCCTGGATAGGGATTAGCAAAACAAAGGGGTTAAATATGAAGAAATGATTAGCATAATCATCTGACACAATGACTATGAAGAGTGTCATGATGCTCGAACGAGAAGAAGCGATGAAGAGGTTGTCGAACATGGAGTTTCAAGCCATAAGGGGAAAATAGGGTTGTATTTCCGATGTGACAAGAAATTATTTGAGGGGCACAAGTGTAAAGCTAAAGCAAAAGAGAACTAATGTTATTGATCGACAACACAAAGGGAGGTGAATGGGAAGACAAACTCGAGGAAGTGGAAGCAATGTTCGAAATGATGAAAAAGGTGGAAGACACAGTGGAATTAGTTATTCGCTTTGTTATGAGGTTCTCGGCTCCAAAGACTATGAAGATAAAAGGACAGATCTAAGAGATCGAAATGGTGGCTATGATTGACTATGGAACAACTCACAATTGCATACATCTAATGTTGTGGATCAATTAAAGCTATCTGTGATAGGAGGCACTAATTACGAAGTGGTAATCAGGAACAATAAGCTATGAAGGGCAAAGGAGTTTGTAAGTTGGTATACTTGATCTTGTTGATCTTAACTATCACAAAGGATTTCTTAGCATTGGAAATTGGGAACGTAGATGTAACATTGGGATTACCATAGCTTCACATTATGGGACATATGGGAATAGAATGGCGAAGTGTGATGATGACATTTACCAAAGGAGACTAAAGAGTCTAGATCAAAGGAGACTTGTCCTAGACTAAAGCAAAAGGTGACATTAAAGATGATGATTCAAGAATGGGAAGAGGAATATCAAGGGTTTCTAGTTGAGTTACACAAACTATAGATAGAGGAAGAAGGGAAAGTAACACCAAGGAGAAACAACATGAAGTGGATTATGATATCCAAGAAATGGTGAAGGATTATGCAGATATTTTTCAAACCCCTAAGAATATACCTAATAGAAGACACGTGGATCATCGTATCACGTTGAGAGAACAAAATTCGATTAATGTGAGACCATACAAATATGCCATATCCAAAAGGAATAAATAGAAAGGTTAGTGGAGGATATGATGAAGAGTACAGTTCTATTAGTGAAAGAGAAAGATGGGGGTGGTTTGCGTGGACTATTGGAGTTTGAATAAAGCCACAGTACCTTATAAGTTTCTAATGTCTATCATAGAAGAATGAATTACATGGTGCGAAGGTCTACTTGAAACCAAATTTGAGGTGAGTTATCATCAAATAAAATAGCGGAGGACATGTCCAAGTCAACATTCTAAATGCATGAAGGGCACTATGAATTGGTAGGCATGCGATTTGGGGTTGACAAATGCCCCAATCACTTTTCAATTGTTGATGAACCACATATTCAAGTTGTCTCGAAGAAGGTGTGTGCTTAGCCCGGCTTGGAATCAATTGAGGATGGTTTTCAATGTTTTGCGTGATAATAAGTTGTTTGCCAACTATAAGAAGTTTATCTTCAATCAGAGTTTTCACACCCCTTCCCAGATCACCTTTTTTCTTGATGCGAGAGACGGTATGAAATCAACAGATATCGTTATCTACTCAACAATACCTATTAACTCTAATGTCTAATACCTTTATTTGAATAACTCATGAAAGAAATATAGAACTTTAAAGAAAGAAGAATTAAAACAACTCAAGTGTAACCCATATTATAACAAACATTAAGATAGTTTTACACAGACAATAGTTTTTCTTAGTAACATAAACCAACTCTCTCTGCTCACAACTAAAAACTAACTATACCCTAGGCACATTCACAAGACTATATGCACACATAAGTACAAAACAACTGCACAAAATACTAAAGAAAAGATAGGACCCTCTAGTAGAGTAACAACAGTGTATCAGGCTTCAGGAACATGATCTCTACTTGAAATGTGGAAAATCAATTTGGAAATAGTGACCTGAAAAGCCTAGTGAATGACTTGGTGTTAAAACAAGCATTTTATAAAATGTTCAAGTCATAAACTCAAGAAATATTTTAATAATTCAATTCAACAAACATTTTACAGTAATTTTTCAAACATTAGTTTTTTCTTATCGATAACTCAGGAATATCAAATCCTCAGAAGATGACAGAGCTAAATTAATACCAAATTCAATTCTCAGCCACGATAACAGAGTAAAATCAATACTATCAGACCAATCTTAGAGATAGACATCCCCAACTCATTCTCAAAGATAAGCGTCCCTACCTCAAATCCTCAGAGATAGGTGTCCCTACCTCAAAATTCCATTGCACATAATGTTCTACCCTATAAGGCTATAATAATAACAAGAAACATGCTTTAAATCTCAAACTTTTAAAACAATAACTCAACATGTTTAAGAACTCTCTTGCACTTAACAAATCTAAAACCATAACTCATGCTTTTAAAACATTTATAAACTCATAAATTCAAAATATCATTTCTACATTCCTCTTGCTAGCCCAAAAATACATCTCAAGAAATGCATCCTTTTCAAATAGTTTTAGCTTTAGAACTAACTCGTAAATCAGATTAAAAACTCAGGCATACTCAAACTTTTGGCTAGCAAATACATATAGAAATCTTTATTAGATATTAGTAGTGTAAGAATAAGTCGAATAACCGACAATCAAGACTATCCAACCCATATTATATGGATTCGGTTGGGTTAGTTTAAATTGTGGGTTAGGATGGGTTGAAAATTTTGATTTTTTTCAGGTTGGGTTAGGTCTCGAGTTGGAGGGTTGAAAAATTCGGGTCGACCCAACCTAACTCCAACTAATGTAATATAATATGTATATATGCATGTGTATATATACATATATATATATATAATATTTATATGTATGTTTGAAACTTTGAATGTACAACAATTTTGAACTTTTTTTTCTAAAAGGAACAACTTTGAACTTTACAAACATTAGAATTTAGAAATAATAATAATAATAAAAAATAATACAACCTGAAAACTTAATCTAACCCAACCCATATTTCACGAGTTGAGTTGAAAACATAATTCCGGTTATTTGGGTTGCCAACCTAACCAACCCAAAAACATAGGTTGGGTTGAGAATGTCTTCCAACCCAACTCGTTTACATCCCAATTAGATATTTTGTCACTCATAGATACAAGTTATGTCCTCGACCTATAAATTTACCTAATTTTATCATGACCTAAAATAATGATAATTAAATCCAAATTAATCCCTTGGGTCTAGAAAACATCCAAACTTTGCTAAAAATTGCAAAAATATAAAAAAAGTGACATTTTGGCACGATTGGCACATATGCATGAGCGGCAGGCTTGGCTCACGCGAGCAAGGCTCAAGGGCCTGGTCACGTGCTAACCTCATATGTTTGTGCATGCCGCATGCACCCCTTGGCCGCTTTCCATGTCATGTTGTGTGTCCTATGCGCGCATGGCTGACCACGTGTTGGATGAGTCACGTGAACATGCTTGGCCACATAGTCCTGACTTATGTTCAACAAATGCCCAACTAACCTCTTTAACTTATTTTTTAGTGCAATACAACCTCTTCCGTCTTGATGCTCGACCCACACTCAAGTTTGGAGGTTAATAACTAAAAATACATAACTCAAATGAGAAAATGTTCTTCTACAAAGTTATTTATAAATGTCTTAAGTACCTTACCTTCAAATGTCCACCATAAAGACCAAGTATTGTGTTCTGTAGCTTTAAAAAACTCAACACTGTGCATATTACTTTTGAAGATGATTTTTTTCTCTTTCCTCAATCGGTTGGATATCTTTCGTACACCTTCTTAAACTGGAAGCTCTACCTCAAAAACTAGATGCAAAATCGAAGCTTTTATAATTGGTTTGAGAGATAACGCACAAGTAAAATGAAAGCTTTGTCCATTTGAAAATAACCTTTTTATAGGAACCTTTGCATGACTTCGAAATGCCACCTCCACCATGCATGGTTACCTCTCCACACCTCCTGCTTGCTAAAATCGAAGTATTTGTATGTAATGACACCTAGATTCCGCTCCACCTTTTGCCCAAAATGGCTAGGGCCTTACCTTGCTCATATATACACAACCAAACTTTGTTGCAAAGCCCCATGTGTCAAATCGTATGATTCAACTCGCCTAGCCCTTATCTGGCCAGTGAAGCACATCTAAACACCTAGTCAATACATCACAACGTCTAGCATGCCTTGCTTGGCCGCATAGCCTTGTCCTTAGAGGTTATTTAGATAACTTTGGTCGCATAGTCTAACCTCAAAACACCTAGTTATTGAAGGAACATGAGATACCTGCAGCAAAATTACAGGATCTATTTTACTCTAATTGCAATTAAACTAATAAGAAATTACATTGCAACACGAAAAATACCCGAGTTTATCTAAATTAGGGTTAAAGGAAATACATATCTTCGTAGCTTTTTATTTCTCGAAATCTCCTCATGAACTCGAAACGAAAACCACCACTAGTGTTGACTCACAGGTGGTGGGCCTGATAATTGAAGGAAATAGAGAGAGAGAGATGGAAATTGGAGGTGGAATCAACCTTTTATTATGAGAGTTGAGATTTAAAAGAGAAAAAAATATTTTGGTATAAAATTTGTAATTCAAAATTTCAAAAACTATCAAAATTCTTTTAAAAATAATTTTTCAAAACATTTTATAAAAAACTAACATGCAAATGCATGTAAAAACTTCATCTTTGAATAACACATCTCATTCCACTTAATCTTAGTAGGCTTAGTGTTGACATCACATGTAAGCACTTTTTTCACTAAGTGTTAGTGGGATTATCCAACAAAATGTTGGATTTTCCAATAACTTTAGTCAAAGGGAAATATGGTCATTTGACCATTCAAGTCAAAGTCCAAAGTCGACATTTTGACTTTTTTATAACTTTGACCATTTTCATCAATGAGCTTTCAAATATGAATTTGCATTCATATTTTTAATATTTAGATCACATTTAAACATAAAGCTCAAGCTCAAATTGATAATCAATTGGTAGATCATAGGCTCCAACGATCTGAGATTAACTAGCTAAACCATTTTAGACTGAGCTAATCAACATTCGTTAACTAATGGGTTATTCCATTAAAGTCCTGTAGTTGCACTCCCCTTGCTATAGATATATTTGTGTCCATCTAATGTAACCATGATCAATAAGTTAATAACCTTGGCTGGGTGAAAATGTCATTTTATCCCCGAGACTACAACTTGCTCTTTAAGTTCCGCTGATCCACTATTGAACAAATTGTTTTAGGTCCAACCTATAAACCGAATCCCTCTCGGGCCACTGAGAGGGTAGGGTCCTTTATTCAAGACTTGAATTCGGTCTTTAAGGGAACAACCTATCTACTAACCCTAAAGCGGGTAGGAGCGAATTTCGTCTTGCACCCTACATCCCTAGACATCCACCCAATCTTGAGCTACCCTCACCTATGCAGATCTAATGATAATTCTATTTGAACAGAAGTTCATAGTTAGCTTAGGATTAAGATTAAATTACCTAGGTCATCAAAATCAAATTAGTCAGTTTTATACAGTCAACGGTGTTATAACTTAAAAGTGACTATTTCATGGTTCCAGTTTTATTTAAACTCTTTACATAGGATGCCCCCACTTCCATGTCTTTACATGAACAATTAAGGATTGCATCGTTTATACTAACTACATAGTGGGTTGCATCCATAATGTCCACATAATAGAGTGCTCAAACTTATTCATACACTATAGACTGTTTGGGCTATATACTTGAACTTGATCCACGTTTTTATCTCTACATAAAGTTCAAGTCTACGCTAGATAGCCTCAGAACCTTAGTTTATTGCATTCAAGGTTATAGTATTCAATTTTCACTAATAAGCCCTCAACAACCGCTTTATTGAATAGAATATAATTTAAATTACAAACTACGAGTTTTAAGACATAAATTCCAACAAACTCCTACTTTGACTAAAACTCCTAGTAGGATAAAACAATGTTGAATTTAACCGTGAGAAATTGCTAATATGAGTTCAATAAATATATGATTACAATAAACTAGGGCATTCACCCAAATATTCTCCTACTTGTCCTAGTGCACAAACTTCATAGACCTAAACAATTTAGGTTAAACACTTTAGCTGTGAAGGAGTTTGTAAACCAAATAGCCATGATTTGCTCAACACGTATCGTGGTTACTACAATGTCACCAAGATGCACAATTACCCGAATAAGGTAGTACAATTTGGCTTTATGCTTCTTCACACTATTGCTCTTCTATTTAGTGTGAATAGTGATTCCGATGTAGACTTTCTAGCATCTTTAGAAATCAGAATTAGATTATCTGTTAAGGATTAGATCCTTAACACTATACATAAGCACGTAGTCTTTTAATCTCCTAAACTATTTTAGGATACACTTAACAGTAATCCATCCCTTCTAAATAGCTAATGTCAGGTCTAGTACATAACATTGCATACATCAAACTCCCAACAATGAAAGCAAAGGGAATATGTCTCTTATCCTCAACTTTTAAGCTATCTTAGGACATTTTTCCTTAGACTCTTGAATAATGAAAAACAGTAAAGTATAATCAAGGACCCTTCAGTTACGACTGCAGTTAATAATGTAAATAATCACTAGTGAGACAGTAGAAGAGAATAACATATGAGACTTTGATAACCCAGTTCGGCCAATATTGCCTACGTCTGGGAAACTGCGCACAGCTCAGATGAGTCATTTTATTAATAGTCACCATAAACATCAAAACATCAATATAGCTTATGTATACTTCTCAATACTATAACTATAGGACATGAGTATTAACATCAGACTCCAGGCTCCCCCTAGAATAAAGAAGACTCCCGTCAACAACGTCTGATGGTTAGGCTCCCCTTGAACGTATGTGACTCTATTATTAATCAAACCAACCACAGATTCATTCTATATGTTACTCATTCGCAGATCTCTACTTTAGGTAGTCATGATGTTTCAGAAGACATAACTCAAGCTACCTTTCGTTGTGGGCGCTTCAATGATAAACCAGAAGTTCCTTCTTAGTGATACTTTCTTTTGATAATTTTTCCAATCTTTTACCTGGATCATCAGACAGGTTATCAGCTTTAAAAACTTTTACAATGCTCGTAGTTCTAGCTTCAGACATGTTTGGAGTCTCATCTTCCTCATCATTTATCTGTTTGATAGTTGAATCATGATCATTTATAACTACATTGATTGTTTCCATCACACTCCTAGATATGTTATTGAAGACTCTATAGGTCCGGCAGTTCTGAGAGTACCCAAGAAATATTCTTTGTTCTGACTTAGCATCCCATTTCTGGTGGTATTCCTTGTCAGCTAAGATATAACATGTACTTCCAAACACATGAAAGTATTTAACATTTGGCTTTCTATCTTTCCAAAGTTCATAAAGTGTAACAGTCGTTCTAGTTCTAATAGTTACCCTGTTATGAATGTGACAGGTAGTATTTACAGCTTCTGCCCAGAAACATAAATTTTTGGCATGAATCATAACACGTGCCATTTCCTGTAACGTCCTATTCTTTCTTTCTAATACACCATTTTATTGAGGAGTTATAGGTGCAGAGAATTCATGGTGTATTCCTTTTAACAGACAGAAACTGTTAAAGCCTTCATTATCAATCTCTTTACCATGATTACTTCGGATCCTGATTATTTTCTTCCCTTTTTCACATTGAAGCTTCAAACACAGATTTTTACATATTTCGACATTATCTGTTTTGCCTTTGAGAAAGCAAACCCAAGTATATCTTGAGTAATCATCAACTACTACCAGCACATACCTCTTTCCTCCCAGACTTTCTATTTACATTGGACCCATAATATCCATATGTAACAATTTCAAGACTCTGTTAGTATAACATTCTTTCAGACTTTTATGAGTAAACCTTGTCTGCTTGCCAATTTGACAGTCTCCACATAAAAAATTTCCATTTACTTCTAAATCAGGAATTCCCCCAATTGCTTCATTTTTAATAATCTTTTCCAAGCCTCTCATACTGACATGCCCCAGCTTTTTATTCCATAGCCATGTTTGATCTGATCTTGTCAACTGACAGGTGTCTGACGTATTTGAGTTCCAGTGATAACAGTTATCAGTATGTCGTTTACCACTCATACAAATCTAATTTTCTTTATTTATCACAACACAACCAACATCATCAAAACTAACTTTGTAGCCTTGATCATATAGTTGACTTATACTAATCAAGTTTGCTTTTAGTCCATCCACATACCTAACATCATTTAGCCGTGGTAAGTGATTTTTGTCTATATTGCCTTTACCTATAATTTTTCCTTTTGCACCATCACAAAAGGTAACATGTCCGGTGACACAGTCTTTTAAGTTCGTAAAGTAGGATCTGTTTCTAGTTATATGTCTGGAGCACCCACTATCAAAATACCACGCATCACCTGTGGTCTAAACGGATGTAAAAGCAATCTTACATCTATCAGCAGATTTAATTCTCCGGACCATGCGAGGTTGTGCATGCCTCCTATTCCAGAATTTCTGTTGACGAAGCTGTTCTCGCCTTAACTTATAACAAATTGACCTGATATGACCTTTTCGACCACAATAGTAACACGTTCTCCCAAGATATTTGACAGTAGTCCTGATGCCAGTCTCTATATGAATCGTTTCATGTTCAACTCCCATTGAGGCAGGAACAAATTTGATTTCTGATGTAGCTTTAGAACTACTTGCAGAGGCCACAAATCCTAACCCATGTCTATGAGAACCATTATGTCCAGACTTAAGTATTAAATCTAGATTCTCCGTTCCTGAGTTTAACATTTTAACGGATTTTAAAATCTGATCATTCTCATTCTGAAATTCTCTCAGTTTTAACTTTATAGAGGATATTACAGACATCAAACATTCATTTTCTTCTATAAGGTCTTGTATCCTTTCCTTTTGTATTGCCCTTGCTTCACAATCTTCTTTCCATAAGGCTTCATGCTTTTCAATTGCCAGGTCATCATTTTTGCTTTCTTCAGAACATTCACTATCATCATTAGAGTTCACATCCGTAATTCGTATTGTGAAGGCATTTATGTTTCCGTCATCATCTCTACTATCACCAGATTCTTCATCCGATAGTGTGACACGAAAGTTTTTTTCTGTTTTCTCAGGTATGTGGGACATTCTGCCTGATAATGACTAACTCCTCCACATTCTCTACACTTGAAAATCCTTCTGTCACCTTCCTTTTCTTGATATAACCATCACCTCTTCTATCAGAATTTTCATTGTTCCTCCTGGTAGTGCCATCATCATTTCTTCTTCGATACTGATTAGAAGTTTGAGCATTCATACCTGTGGTATTTTTTAATTTTCGAAGGCCGTTTGTGAATTGCTTTGTTAATAAGACTATTGACTCATCCATGTTTGATTCAGTGTCACTTACAGCCTCCCCACCTACGTGTGTGGATTTAAAAGCAATTCCCTTGCCTTTCTTACTTTCTCTATTGGCAGTGGCCATTTCAAACGTAAGCAACGAACCAAACAGTTCATCAAGTTTCAGTGTCGTAATGTCATGGGCTTCCTCAGTGGCAGTAACTTTCATATCCAATTTTCTGGGAAAGGATCGAAGTACTTTCCGCACTATTTTAGAGTCAGGTATCTTCTCACCGAGCAGCAAGGATTCATTTGCGATTTCAAGCACTCTCTTATTATAATCAGACACTGATTCATCCTCGGTCATTCTCAATGCCTCAAACTTATATGTTATCAACTGTAATCTAGAAATTTTTACTTTTGAAGTACCTTCACACGCTACCTCCAAGGTTTTCCAAGCTTCTTTGGCTGTACTGCACGAATTTATTAACTTGAAAACGTTCAGGTCAACACCATTGAATATCGTGTTAAGTGCTCTGGCATTCCTAACGGATGCTTGCTCTTCAGCATCTGTCCAATCAACTTCAGGCTTTGGAACCGAAACACCATTCACGGTAATCATAGGAGGATCATAGCCTGCCACAAGAGCTCTCTAAGCTTTTCCATCTAACGTCTTAATGAAGAAGATCATCTGAGGTTTCCAATATGAGTAGTTTTTACCATCAAGGACAGGACGACGTGATGCAGATGGTCCTTCTCTGATTATCTCCATGATCCTTCAACCCACTTCGATACCAAATGAAAAACAGTAAAGTATAATCAAGGACCCTTCAGTTACGACTGCAGTTAATAATGTAAGTAATCACTAGTGAGACAATAGAAGAGAATAACACATGAGACTTTGATAACCCAGTTTGGCCAATATTGCCTACGTTTGGGGAATTGAGCACAGCTCAGATGAGCCATTTTATTAATAGTCACCATAAACATCAAAACATCAATATAGCTTATGTATACTTTTCAATACTATAACTATATGACATGAGTATTAACATCAGACTCCAGACTCCCCTTGGAATAAAAAAGACTCCCGTCAACAACGTCTGATGGTCAGGCTCCCCCTGAATGTATGCGTGACTCTATTATTAACCAAACCAACCACAGATTCATTCTGTATGTTACTCATCCGCAGATCTCTACTTTAAGTAGTCATGATGTTTCAGAAGACATAACTCAAGCTACCTTTCGTTGCGGACGCTTCAATAATAAACCAGAAGTTCCTTCTTAGTATCAGCAACACGACTTTTCTCACTGTTTCTGCGCGCCTTTTCACGATCTTCAAAACACATATATATACATACATATCCAGATATGTATAAGACTTGTATCTTTAATAAGATCCCTAAAGAATAGGAGCTTATTATATTCTTGGAGATAATTAGAGAGATTCCCTAAATATAGGAGAATCAAATATTCGTTGATTATCTTCTCTTTTAATTTTAAAGATATTTTTTTAGACAAAGAACACTTCAACAAATTCCAAATCTATAATGCAACATACCCTTTAGGAATTCTACATTTTATATCGATACAACATTTTGTCTATATAAGATTCTTGAGACATGGCTAGTGGTTTGTTCTTGCAAATCGCAATAATTTAGATCCTGAAAACACATTGCGCATTTCAAAATCTTTTATTTGAAATTGCATAGCTAATAATTTCTTGACGTCAGTTAGATAATTTATATCATTTGTTGCCTGTTTATACTCCAATAGATCCTTTAAACCATTATCAAGCATGATGATTTGGTTTTTATAAAACTATATAATGGTCAGGTGGATGAACAATCCTCCCACCACTTTTGGGCACTCTCAACTCTTAAGAAGAATGTGGCTAACCAAATTCCCTAGTTTTATCAACTACTTTAATGGATGAACTAAGTTATCTATAACATCTTTGGAAATCTTATTCAATACTAATTTACTAGGTGGTTTGATGATTCCTAATGAGGTTTTCCTCTAAGAATGTGGCATTTATTGAAACAAATTCCTTATTTTCTTGAGGATAAAAAAGCAAAGCTAATCATAAAGTGAACCATGTCCAACAAGGCTCAGTTTCTTCTTTTTGATACACCGTTCTACTTAGGCATACTAGATGTAAAGAGTTGTGACTGGATTTCGTGCTTTATCAAATAGTCTTGGAATCCCAAGTCCACATACTCTCTGCCTCAATCTGATCAAAGTGTCTTTATAGTTTACCTTATTGATTCTCAACTTCAGCCTTATATTCTCTGAACTTTTCAAGAGAATCAGACTTGTGATGTAATAGGTAAACATGACCTAAACCTTAAATAATCATTAATAAAATTGATAAAAAATTTATACCCTCTTCTTGAACTTTGACATTCAATGGTTCACAGAGGTTCGAATGCACAAGCTCTTAAAGTATTTTGGCTCTAAGATGTTTTCCAGTAAAAAATCTCTTGGTCATTATTTCTTTTAAGACAAGACTCACATGAAGGTAAAGAGTTATCTTCTAACTAGAAGTCAACTCTTAACCGATCTTCTAATCACATTGAGATTTATTTGACCGAATCTAAGTACCATATATAGGTATTAGAAGAAACCTTTTTGTATTTTATGCTAAACGTTTCAGTATTAAAGATAAATTATGCTCCAATTGGTCCTAACTTATATAAGTTGTTAAATAAGTATAGTAGAACAAAATTTAATACATTTTCTAAAAAAAAATGAACATTTCATTGATTTCAAAATATATTTTGTACATTTGTTCTAAATACAAGAAGTAGATATTAAATTCCTCAACTTTTGAAAAGCATACAAAACATTTTAAGTATGATATATCTATCAAAACAACTTCAGATCTCCCACTGCTTTAGCCGAGGCAACCTCTCTAGTTCTAAACTTTGAGGATGATCTCACCTTCTACAAGCTTTCTAAGAAATAGTTTCCTGAATAGAGAAGTAAATATGATTAGTGGCTCTTGAATCTAGTATTTAGATTAAAGTATCATATTCCACTAAGCATGTTTCAACAGATAGTAAATCATATTTACCTTGTGCTTCCTTCTTCGCTTTCTTCTTAGCAAGGTACTTCGGGCAATTTCTCAACCAATGCTCATTCTAGTTGCAGTAGTATCATATACCTTTCACAACTTTCTTTCCCTTAATTTTATTGGGAGTCTTCCTCTTTCCCTTCTTCTTTATTTGTGAAAATCCAACTTTAGTTTTAGAGGACGATCCTTTCATAAACTCTTTTTCAATGGTAGCAATATTTGCTTCCACTTCCTTCCTCTTATCCATGGTAAGGTTTTGGAAACGCTAGATCTCATTTAGAAGGATGGTCAGAGTGAACTCTATCTTATTCAGAGATGCATTCTTTTGAAATTGTACAAAACTCTTCGGAAGAGATTACAAAATAAAGCTCATCTAATTTGCCTCATCGATGGGACCGTCATTTACTTCAGTGATATTGAAGTACATCATCATGTTCAGGACATATTCTTTAATAGATGTCCCTTCCTTCATTTGCATGGTGTAAATGTGCTTAATTCCTTCGTGTTTGAGGGACCATGAAGGCTGACCAAACATCTCTCACATTGAATCCATAATCTCTTTAGTCGTGACTAAGGATTCATGTTTCTTTGCCAAAACATCATACATGCTGGCAGAAATATAGGCACGGGCCTTTTCATTGGCCTTAACTCATCGACCATATTCTTTCTGAACATTTCAATTAGCATTTAAGATCGGTTCTTGAGGATATTCCTCAGTTAAGACAAACCTTAAATCATCTACAACTAGTAATGTATTTAGGTCTGATTTCCATGTCACATAATTTTTTCCATTAAGTTTCTCGAAAGCTAAGAGTTGTACTATCGAGCTATTCATGCTGAAAAACATATTCTGTTTAGTGAAAAACTATAATTCTTTAAGAACCAATTAATTTACACTAAATATTAATAATGTACCTCTCATTATTATGTTCTGCAATTATATTTCAAAGGTTCAGAATAACCTCTATCGAGCCACAATCAATTACTCCTCCTTTGAATCAAGAAAATCTTGAGAAGATGCTAACTCCTGAATATCTCATATTCCTATAGCACTTAGTTATCGCTACTTCGATCAAGAATATACTAACTCCAATATAATCTGCCATTTTTCGGATCTTAGAGATAAGAATCATTATGCTCCCAAAAGTGGAAAATCAATATGAAATCGATCCAAGAGACACTACTACAGAAGTTGGATTACTTGACATTAATACAGTGTCAAGTAAACCTAACTTGACATTTTAAAAAGCGTCAAGTAATCAACTGTCAAGTATAATCTCATTACTTGACACTAAAAAATCGTCAAGTGTAATATTTTTTAACGTCATTTTCGTGTTCAGTAAGGTATCACACTTGACGTTTTTACGTATCAAGTAAGATAGTATAATTGACTCTATTTACTTGTCAAGTAAGATGGTATACTTGACTCTATTTATGTGTCAAGTAAGACAATATACTTGACACCTTTTATGTGTCAAGTAAGATAGTATACTTGATGCCTTTTACGTGTCAAGTAAGATAGTATAATTGACTCTATTAACGTGTCAAGTAAGATGGTATACTTGACTCCATGCACATGTCAAGTAAGATAAAATATACTTGGTTCTTTTTATATCTCAAGTAAGACAATATACTTGACATTTTTTACATTTCTCATATCCTATTTCCTATATTACATTCATTCAAATAAATAAACTCTCCAACCAACAATAATTTCATTCTTCAACAGTAAGTCATGTGTACATAATTTACAATAATATAAATATTTACAATAATATTATACAAGTAGTATAGCTATTCATGTCTCTTTAAAAACTACTCTCAATTTACAAAGATAAATAAAATCACTAACTATAAGACTATAAAACATTAAATTATGTTCTGACCCTTAATAATTACATCTTTCTGAGTGTTAAATACTTCATGAAGTTTTACAGTAAATTTCACCAAATAATTCTTATAGCAACAACCTATAATAGAATTTATCAAGTTTTAGCATAAAAGAAAAAAAATATTGATCATCAATTGTCTAAGGAAAAAAATCAAGACATACTTGCAGCAATAGAGAGGTCTGATATTCTATAAATGAGGAAGATCCAGAGAAACAGAAGTCAAAAGACTGCAATTATCAAGCTCCAGAACCTACAATAAGTCTCCATACCATGCAATTTTAACTAACCAGATACAACATTAGACAACTAGAAAATAAAATGGTATTCAACCTCCGAAGATATATTTGGGAAGTATGATGCATCCAGAAGCTGAAGATTTGGGTAGTTTCAAAAAATTTCACATATAGCTGCAATGTAACGATGTAAAGCAAGGTAATTTTAATTTTAATTACCTTAAGTTTGATTTTAATTATGTTGAAATTATTTGGGTGTTATTGGAAATAATTTGAGAATTTGTTTGATTTTGTAGAAATTGAGTTTATTTAATTATTGGATAAGATTTTGGTATTATAAAAGATATGATTTAAGTTTATTGTTATTGGTTAATGATATTTGTGAAGTTTAGAGAATTTTGGTAATTATATATATGGGTATATATAATTATTTAAGTTATTAAAAATAAGAATAATTATATGGGATCTTTTCAAAAATATAAAAAAGCGGTAAAATATTTACATTGTATAGAACAATTCCGAAAATGGAAAAAGCCCAAAGGCCCATTGTATAAAATACCAAAAATGTCCCGTCAACAATGCGCATAATATATTTGGTAACGCGATTTGGTACACGATCGTTTAATTAATTAGGTACACGATCGTCGGTTTAGATTTGGCTACCCCAAATCTAAACCATTTTTTTCAAAATTTGGTATGCGATCGTTTAGATTTGCCTACATGATCGTTTAGATTTGGGGTTCCAAATCTAAAAAAAAAAAAATTTAAAATTTGGTATACGATCGTTTAGGTTTGGCTACACGATCTTTTAGGCGATCGTTTAGATTTGGGGTTCCAGATCTAAATTTTCTTTTTCAAAATTTGGTATACGATCGTTTAGATTTGGATACCCCAAATCTAAACGATTTTTTTTAGGATCTTTTAATTTTGGTTACTCGTCTAACCAATTTTTTCAAGATTCTTTATACACCATATGCGTAAAAAAGAAAAGAAAAAAGACGATTTTTTTCAATATTCTTTATACACAATCTTTTACTTTTGGTTACTCTAATTTAAATGCCTAACCAATTTTTTCAAGATTCTTTATACACCATCTGTTTAAAAAAGAAAAGATGGTTTAAAAAAGAAAAGAAGAAAAACGATGCAGCGAATGAAATTTAAAAAATGAAAAAGAAGAAACAGGAATAAAAAGAAATAGATTTGATTATCCAAATCTAAAAAAAGAAGGAAGAAATTGCATGAAGAGTACAGAGGAAGAAGACGATAAAAAATCGCATAAAGGAGAAATAGATGCAAGGGCAAATCTAGAATATTTAAAAAATGGCTAAATTTATGAGTTTTGCTATATGGGCCATAAATATTTCCGTAGTTTGTTATATTTAGGAAAGTTTTTCTAATTATATTATGGAAAAAATATAATTAATTAAGGATTATGTGTTATTTTTGGGAGAAGAGAAAAATTGATAAAAAGGAAGATTTGATAGATAGTTAAATGAAGAGAGAGAAGGTATGATTGGTTTATTTGGAAAAGATTGAAGAGAAAGGAAAAAGTAAAAGTATTATTATTATTATTATTATTATTATTATTATTATTATTATTATTATTATTATTATTTAAATAGGCCTCATGGAAAAACGTGCACTTCATCCTCTTAATTGGAAAAACCTAGCTTCATCTCTTTACCTTCATCAAAACCCTAGTCACCACCAATCAAGATCCAGCATTGCCTTGCTCGTCTCCACCACCCGTTCCCCGTTGTCTTCCCTTTGTTAGCCATCACAAAAGTTGTCACAAGCAGTCGTCGTGTGCCTCTGTCTTCCTCTGTCAATGCAGTTACAAGTCGTCAATTGAATCTCTTCCGTCTCGCGCACTGGTTAGCAAGCCACCATCAGCCGTCGTTCAAAGTGTCGTCGTTCGTCTGAGCCATGTGCGTCAGCAAGCTGCTCTTTGCGTCCTAGTCGAATCCACCAAGCCGCCACTCCTTCACGAGCCACATGTGAGTCGTCGTCTTATCCGAGTCGCACGCCCGAGCTGATCCTCTCTTGCAAGCTGCCTAACAGTTTCCTTTTCATCCGAGCTGCCTAGCCAACTTCCTCTCTATCCAAGCCGTTTTGAGCCATCAAGTTTATTTTTTGTCATTTTTCACCTATTTTGGTAAGTTTTAATGGATTTTGGATAATACCCGTCATATATTAATTTTGGACTTTAAATAATCTAATTTTGGATTTAAGTTAGAATTTCCTTTAAGTTGGATTATTATACTTGAATGATCTTTTAGTCAATTTTTGGGAGAAGTTGTCGGTGAAATTTTGCCTTAAAGGTTGAATTGGTTTCAACCCCATTTGTTGCTAAGTTTGGGAACCCTAATTAAATATTTTGTAGATATTGGTTAACAAAATTATTAATTTAATTTTGTCTATATTTAGGACTGAGTAATTTAAAGATTTACTGTCAACCAAAGAATTAGTATCTGTTTTCTAAACTTGAGGTAAGAGATTCTCCTACTAGACCCTCGTACTGAAGTTAAATTTCTCTGTTATGCATTGACGTAGCTAAAATGCATAATTTATTGATGACGTATGTTGATGATTGATAGTTATGACTGAGTTATGTTGATGATGATGACTGATTTATGTTAATGATGATGCATGAAATATTAATCTCATGATTGAGAGCGTTATGATTAATATTCATGCCATGCTTATGATGTTATGATGTGCTACATGCTATGAATTGGGTATTCTGTTAACTTTATCTATTAGGGCCGTACCCATATGGGTATCCCTTGGGATCCCCACCTTTTTATGATTGTGTGATCCGATGAGATCACCAGTCTCATGAGATGTTATGTATATGAGTGGTCCAACGGGGTCACTTACAACTCGATTGTCTTAAGTGTTCCTTTAGGTTCATTGAATACCAGTTTGTCCTAGGTGTTCCTTCGAGTTCACCGAAGACCAGTTTTGTCCTAGGTATTCCTTTGGGTTCATCAAAGATCAGAGATATTCTTATGGGATCATTAGATTGCGTGTGTTCGGGAACACACCAGTTCAGGGGTACTTCTTTACAGGACCCTAACGGGAAGTTAACAGACACCTACCGGGACTAGTAGTAGGTCCCTTATTGAGTATATATTTATACTCACTCTTTCTATGTTTAGTTTTTCAGACAAAGGTAGAGGTAGAGGTAGAGGTAGAGGAAAGCTAGCGAATGACAAGAAGTGATCGTGACTTGCCATAAGAAAACGTTTTGCTTCCGCCTTTACTTTACAGTTATAATTTCAACATTTTTGTATTCTTTGACTATTTTTCTTTAAATGTAGATAGGACACGAATTATGAGTTTATTTAGATCTTATTTCTACATATTTTTATTTATTATTAATTTTAATAAGCATTTGAGGTTTTCAGTTAAAATTAATGTTGTTTTCTTATTTTGTTAAAAAAAGTTTTTAGTTCTTTTTTAGTAGTAATGACCTCAGCTTAGTATAAAATGTTAGATCGTTACAAGCAAACAAATGACAATCAACCAGGACGTGAAAAAAGTTACTGCTAGTTGTCCTCGTCCCACAGTTAGAACCTCCAAATTTATGAGACAATAGTAAAACAATAAACACCAGCAAGAAGATTCAACATCAGGGAAACAAAAATGAAACAAAACAAAACTATGATCACTACCTTAAAGAAGAAATTGCTTTCATGGCAAGCAAGTGAACAGCTAGTACACCAGAGATGTTAACTTCTGTGGCATTTGGATATCTTCCACACATATCCTCAACTCTAGTGAATTTACAATCAATTGAGTATTTCAGGGATAATTGAGCATCTAGTACCCTAAAATCTTCCATAAATTAACTCCATTGCTTGAACCCACTTTAAGAGTGATGTTTCCTTTTGTAAAATCACTATGCTTCATTTATAGATTTCTAGCGGCCTTTAGGTTGCTACTTTTAAATTTTGTTCTAGAGAACCAACCACTGGCTGGTTTACCATGAGACCATTGTGCTTCATGCTGCAAAGAATTATCTCCAAATGTGAATCTAGTACAACGAATTTCCTTCCAATCTCCAATTACCACTTAAGGATCATGAATTTCCTAGCTTACATTATTGCAATGCACTGGATTCAGTTACCTTTATGACAATCAGAAACAAGCCATAAAGATTATAATAAATACCACAAAGATTATAACATGTATCCAAAGAAGTTTAAAGGCTCAAAGAATCAAACTAGGCTCAAGTAGCTAACTCTCAAGTTGTTGCATCACAAATTCTATTGCCCAACAATTCTCTCACTACACACATCCTGACTTGGCATGAAACAAACACATATTAGTAAAGAAAGATATAAAAATGAGATAAATGCAAAATTTTATTGTAACAAAAATATTGTCTATATATATATCAATAATACTAGGTTTTCTTATCTAAACTTACATGGAGAAAGGTTCCCAAATAATCCTCTTCCTACGTATAAGTAAAAGTGAGTCAAACCATCAACTTATTAAAGTGACAATGATGCTATTCAGAGCAACAACTAATTAGAGTACCAACAACACTATTGGGAGTAAATAAGTGAAACACATAAAGCTACAAAAATTGGTTGTAGTCATACTACTTGTTATGACTACAACCAAGCTCCAATGCCACTTTTTGTAACTCCAACCAAGCTCTAACCACTTGTTAGAAATTTCTTGCACTAGATCAGAGAATACAAACGCAATAGCCAGATAACCACAAAGCAAATGATAAAAGATTAAACGACACGAAGATATATAGTGGTTTGACCAATTTGATCTACATCTACTTTGAGAACATTCTTGGAGGGTTTTTATTAAAAGCAGTATCAAGCTACAAATTACAGACATCAACAACATAATAGCAATCTGTAATTAAACCCGTCCAACCCGACTATACCGTCAACCAAGAACTGAGAGCCACGTGCCGGCTGTTGCCTCTAATATCGAGACTTAAAACTCCACTAAAAACTACCTCCTCTGACTGGAGACCCACGTGTCAAGCAACCACCACACACTCGAAGAACCACGACAAAAAACAAAATACCCATGGCGAAACTCATCGTGAAACTCGTCGAAATGCCACTTGAAACTGTCCTTCCTGCCAGTGGCTAAATCGTTCGAAACCTAACTCCAACAAACATAGGAACGCCAAAACCCGTCACAAACCCACGACCTACATTGGACACCATCAAATGCCGACGACTTGAAACAAAGGTTGCAAATCGCTGGGCTAGTTTCTCTCTCTATGTGTTTTTAGCTGCACCTATCTTTCACTTTTCTATGATCACTTTTTGGTTGCCTTCCCCCTCCCTCAATCTCCTTCTTTTCTTTTTCCTAATTGATAAAAAGACCTAAAGAACAAGATGTAGTATTTACACATTTTCCATTAAGGCAAATTACCACTCTACCCTTAACATAAAACCCGTTTTAATAACTCTTAAATATTTGTCATTTTTCTACGATTGACAAAAGCAAATAACCAACCATATAAACAAAAAGACAATACCAAGACTCACTACTTTCTTGACTTACACTAACACTTCTAACAAAAATAGTTTTCAACCAATCACTCAGCAATTACAGAGTTTGTAACTACAAAACATCATAATTCTAGTAGAAGAAAACAAAGTGGGGGAATCACAATAGAAATTATGGTGAAAGAAACAAGAAGGTAAAAGATAATAACCTAGAGTCGAAGCGCAAGTAATTAGCATTTCTTATTCTACCGATCCAAGAAGGGACACAGGTACACACAATGAAAGCACAACAAAGTGGTTAAAATATGAATATATAATTAATTTATCCATTAAAATCTTAAAACAATGTCACGTTTATCCCAATTCCATAACAATAAATCAATCATAATTTAAAATTATGTAATATTATACAAGAAATATATAAATTTCATGATAAAGTGAATCTTCTACTCTTAATATTTAAATTGCGACATTCTAAAATACTTTTAAGCAGTACCTTTGAAACTCTGAAACCAAATTCAGAAGACTAAAATGAAACAAAACCAAACCAAATGCATTTTTTTAAAATTTTGAAAACAAATTAAATGATGTTTAAAACCGACATTAATCCTTCATCTTTGATGTCAATTTAAAACTGACATTAAAATCCGCTTTTCTAAAATCGACATTAAACATCCATATTCATTTTTTCCAACCGACACTAAAGCTCAGTTTTCTTCTAGTGAATGGTACTTTATTTAATAATTTTATTTAATGAAAGGAGGAAAAAAAAGTATTTTTATATTTTTTATTTTTATATTTTTATACTTTTTAATTTTTATACTTGGCATTTTCAAAGTGTCAAATAAAAATGTTAATTATACTTGACGTTGTTTCCGTTTTAAGTCACTACTAGAAAAATGGTCTTCTATGACATTTCATTAGTAGAAAAAATGAGAGGGGAGAAGAAATAACTGTCATAAAAGGTGAAAATGCGCTTTTTTGGCGGGAAAAGACGCTGTTTTTAGATTTCATTTTTCGTGACAGTTATTTGCTATCATAAAAAGGTTTACAAAAATAAACAAATTTATTAAAATAAAAAAAACCCAAAATTTCCCAATATCAAGCCCTAATTTCTAAACCTCCTGCTGATGTCCACCTCCTTCTCACGCTGCGACCTGTCACGCCCACCTCCCGCTCATGCTGCAACCTATCTCTGTCTCTCAATCGCCAACGCCGGCAACTATTGCAACACCCCACCGATCACCCAACTGAGCGCCGATCGAAGTTGCTTGCCAACGCCGGTGAGTTTCGTTTCTTCTCCCTCCCTTTTATCTCTTCCCTTGTGGGTTTATTTTCAAAGTGTGTTGATCTTATTTCCAAATTGTTCCTTTATCTACTTTCTTCACTTTTTTGTTGAAGATGATGATGTGGGCAATATGAGTTGATTGATCCTAAAACTTTTAAGATGCTTTCAAAGATAACCCAGATGAGAATTAACAAATGGAGCATAATTTTGGTAGCTGAAAATAAAAATCTAATTTTAAACAAAAATGAAAAAGAAAGTAAAACTTTTGTGCTATGTGGTGTTCCATATGGACCATAGCAGAAAAGGGAAGGATCATAAACTACTCGAAAAGGGGTTTGTCATTGGATCTGGTGGAGTTAATAAGAGGAAGGGGTTGGAGGATTTTGAGTGATGAAGAGAAGGACATTGTGTAGGAGAAAGAAGGAGGTTAATGGGATAATGCACTTTCAACTTGAATGGGATTGTAAGACTTTCTCCTTTTATCTCTCTATATAATGCACTTGTGGAAGAGACACTACTTAATTCTTCTATTTATAGTATATTTTATATTCTTAATGGGTGTCCTATTCTTACTGTTGAATTTAAATTTCGTTAGAGATTTTGGATGGCAGCAGCAGTATGCTTGGTTTTGTGGAAGAGTCGTGGTTCTTTCTATCTTGTCTCTATTGCTCTACCCGTTTCTATGTGCGTAGACTGTTATTGGTACCCTGTGGTTTAGAGATGCTAAAGACTGTGTAAGCTATATTATTCGTTAGTTAACATTAGCCAAATCATCAATTTACAAGCTTTGAGTATTTAGTTTGTCTTATTGATCCAAGCAGTTGCCTGAAGAGGGACAGAAATGGGGTTTTCTTATTTGGTTTCTTTTCAGCTACTGTGCCCTCCTTTGCATTGCGTGCATGTCAGTTGGAAAGGTTATAACCTAAATGCAATGCAGGATGACACTAATCTAGAAATAGATGATGAAGACCACACAGAAGAAAATGTTGAAAATAAAACAAATGAGGAAGTTAGATGGCTTTGACATAAAGCCAAGAAGAGATAACATCAAACCAATAAAATTAAAAAGTAATGTTTCTTTGTTTAATTTACAAAATATATTGATGTATATAAACTCTTAACAGAATGTTAATCCTTGAAGGCAAGAGTTAAGAAAGAGCATTAAAAAGAAAAGAAAGATAAAACATGCCTCATAAAAGATTGATATCCTTTTCTTTTGCAGGTCTAGTCAACCTTGCAAATTAGTTCTAGCATCTCAAATCTTACCGCATTAAGAAGATCAACGCAAGCGTGAAGGCCTCTACCACCACTATTGCAAGCCTGCACAAATAGGTAAATAATTTGCAATTTGTTTCAATTTTACTATTGGATCTGCATTGGGATATAAAAGTGGCGATACAGAGGAATAGTTTTTCTTTTTCTTCTTACCGCTACTATATGATCTTCCTTCTTTAATATGGATGTAGCTTGTGCTAGAAAGTCGGGATTCTTTACTCGACCTGTTCATTAGCGAACTGTCAGATTCTATAGGATCAAACCTACAAGAGTTGAGCTAAGAAGATGCATCTAGATCAATGCTTAGCAGTGAAAAACATCCTAAAAACTGTAGAGTTTAGCTTACTTTTAGAACAAAACCATACAGGTACTTGACCACTTGTTAACACCTTCTGGGGTTAAAAACATGTAAGAAACATTTAGTGCATTCTCGACATGGCCTTTGTTATCCTCTTCAACTGTCCTGCAACCAAAACCATCTCTTCAGTTATTTAGCTTCATTACCTTTGATTATATATATTTATATATAAACCGACTTGACATTCAAATAGAGGTGACCCTTTTCTAAGAGATCTTTGGCAACTTGAACATCAACCATCCTGCAGATTGGGAATCAATAAATGATTTAATTTCAAACTCTTTTTTGCCTAGTAAATGTGAGGTTACATCCTATGAGTTAAGGAAATGGCAACATGGTTGATAATATTAACCTCTCCATCTTTTGAAATAGCAAAGAGATTCTTTGTTTTAGCTTTGCCTCTTCCTTGTAAGATTGGATCCATTCCTTAAGAACCAAAAGATTTTATAAATGATCAAGATCGTAAAATGCAAGCTTTTGGTTGAATTTTTAATCAACAAATAGGCTTAAATTTTCAGTTTCATCACCATTCGTATATATATAATACTAACAATCGGTTCTAAATTATTTTCATGATTGGACTTTGCGTATTTGACTTTTGGTTTTTTTTTAAAGAGAAAACGAGAAGTTGTTCATTTAGTTAGTTTGTTGGTCAACCATTCATTATCCTTGAAGTTTATTGTTGGAAAGTTTTGAATTTTGATGGTGAATTTGTTAGACTGTATTAACTTTGGACCATATTCTATTTCATCAAATTGTACTCTGATGGTAAACTAAAAACTCATTATTTTGATGGTAAGCTTGTTAGATTGTATCCCTTTTCATTTGTCTTTTTTCATGGGCAATCCCCCCCTTGATCCCATAAAGAAATAGAGGAAAGAATTTCATTATGTCAAAAGTTATTACAATCATTCAAAATTATTCTCCCATTCATCTTGATTATATATAAGAGTACCGTTTCAAAAGTTTTGTATTATACACGCATTTTAATCCAATTTGAAAATCAAAGAGTATAGAAAGGAACACACCTATAGCACAAGATTGTGCGGTAGATATCAACTTTTGACTCATTTCTTAAGGTGATACTAACCATTATCTGCACTTAAACAGTGTGTTGATGGTGAAACCTTCCTAATCAATTGTTTTTTTCCAACAGTATTTTTTAGTTATGTACACAATATCATAGTAGGATTGACATTATTGTTTCCTTCTCCTTTTACAATATCATAGTAACTTGACAACGACCACCATTTTTCATGTTGGTTCTAGTACTCCTTGGCACACATTGTTTCCTTCTGCAGTTGATCTCTTTCTTCATCTCTTTCTTCATATGTTGTCTGCATTGTGTACTTAAACAGTAGCATAATTTTGCCAAGCTTCGAAGTTACTATTGTTGAAGTGTGTATGTATCACCTGAAGTTACTAGTATCACCTGAAGTGAATGTGTATTGTGTTGTTGAAGTGAATGTGTTGTATTGTTGAATCAATTTTGTTTCCTTTTATTGTCTTACTAGGTTTTGCCATAATCCATTGGAGCAGCGAAGCCATATTTGAGGCAATTCATTGATGTATAGGCATTTTTGTAGATTTGGTAGGAAAATTTCTGGTTTAAATGTAGTTATTTAAATAACTTGTTTGTAATAAACCATATATGTACCAACACTTAAAGCGATATTATAAAGTGTATGTTTCTTTATATTAAAGCATTCACCGTTTTTTTCCATATGTGATTGTATTGGTTTGTGTAATGGTATGTGTAATGGTAGAGCAACATGAAAAACAGGATTCAATAAAAAATAGTGCAAAAAAAACAGTGACTAAAAACAAAATTATGACATTTAAATGTAAAAAAAAAAAACTGTCATTGAAAAAGTTTTATTGACAGTTAATTAATGTCATGGAAAGTTAAATGATGGTAGTTAACAAGTGTCATAAAAGATAAATAATGACATTTAATATCTGTCAACAATATTAACAATGGCAGTTATTCGCTGTCATAAAATGTAAATAATGACAGTTATCCGATGTCATAAAATATAAACAATGATAGTTATTAACTGTCATAAAAAATGAATAATGACAGTTATAATCTGTCATAAGATATCGAACTCGTGACATTTATTCTATGTCATGAAAAACCCCATTTCGTGACAGTTTGGAGAACTGTCATAAAATACTTTCCATGACTGCCGCATCAATGACTGCAAAAAACTGTCACGAAAGCTTTTAATGACAACATTTAACTGTCATTGTAGGCCATTTTTCTACTAGTGAGTAAATGTTAACTATACTTGATGCAAAAAACATCAAGTAAAATCTCCACTATACTTGATGCAAAAAAAACATAAAGTACAATCTCCACTATACTTGACGCGAAAAAGAATCAAGTAAAAACTAACGTAAAATAGTTCAAAAAATTCCATAAAAATTTTGCTTTTTTAAAACTTTACTTGACATTTTGTACGGGTCAAGTAAATGTTCACTATACTTGACGCAAAAAAAAACGTCACGTACAATCTCCATTGTACTTGACGCGAAAAAAACATCTAAAAGCTAAGTAAAATAGTTCGAAAAATTCTATGAAAACTCTGCTTTTTTAAAACTATACTTGACGTCTTGTTTGTGTCAAGTAAATGTTCACTATACTTGACGCAATAAAAAAAGGTCAAGTAAAATCTCCACTATACTTGAATCGAGAAAAACGTCAAGTAAAAGCTAATGTAAAATAGTTCAAAAAATTCCATGAAAACTCCACTTTTTAAAACTATACTTAACGTTTTTTTCTTTAAAATGGTCAATTCTTGACGTCTTTTTAATAAAAATGTCAAGTATGTAAAAGTTGTCAGTGTCAAGTAAAGCAGATTTTATAGTAGTGAGACCCTATTCATAGATGGAGTTCGCAGTATTCTGAATCCTATAATACAACTCTTTTATTGGTAAGGTTGCTCCAGAGCAGATATGCAGGTGCATCATAGGAATCTCACGGTGCAACCTAATGGAAGAGACCATGGGATGTGTTGTCACATATTTCTCACCCACTTACTATGAACTACTTATCGTATTCACCTTGTTAAAGCTCCATGCAAATACTCTCTGATTGGAGTCTGCTCCTACATACGACCCAAAGGCCTTTATGGAACTCACATTGTGAACTCTTAAGGACATTAGAGCTAAAAGTACGCTACTTTTCTCTAGCTGAAGTGTTTTAAGAAGGTTTTAAAGGATACTCATAAAATTATGATCATACTTAAGGCTAACTTAAACATATTCTAAGTCAAGGTGAAACATCCAACATAACCATTATACCAGATTTTAACCTACGATGTCTAGGCGATAAACCATTTTAGTACCTTATACCTCTCATGCATGCTCATAAAACTAGGTTAACTAGGCTCAAGAACTTATTACAATCTCCAAGTAGCAAGTGTTCTGTAAAACCGTCAACTTAAGAACCTCCAACCTTAGTCATCTTATATGACTTGTTGACAACATCGAATCAAATGAGCCTTTTGTAACCAGTTTCACAAGAAATCGATCTAATTCTAGGAAAATTTTGGTTGATATCATTTTAACTTATGTGAGCATGCAATTTATCTTTGTTATAGATTTTAAATGTCTAATTCATTTTATAACAATTATAAAATAACTAGGTTATACTATAGCATTCATCCAACGTCCATTATGTAACCATTATATAAAGAAATCAATTAATATGGGTTTTAATTTATTTAACTTTTAATTAAATCATATTTAATTAAAGTAAATAAAGAGGCTTTTTTCACAAATAGAATAAAGCGTGAAAATATTTACACCATATAGAACAATTTTAAAAAAGAAATAATCCGCAGGCCCACAACGTGAAATAACAAAAATAACTCACAATTAATCAGCCACACATGCGTGAAAAGATGATTTTGTACCAAGTATAAACAATTTCTTATCAAGTCTAAACAATCTCATAGCAAGTCCAAATGATCTTGTACCCTTGTACCAAGTCTAAATGATATGTATCATTGTATTTAGTCTAAACAATCTTGTATCCAGTGTAAACAATCTCGTATCAAGCCTAAACGATCTCGTACAAAGTTTAAATGATTTTGTACCCAACCTAAACGATCTTGTACCCTTATACCTAGTCTAAACGATCTTGTATCAAATCTAAACGATCTTGTACCCAATTTAAACGATATTGTACCCAATTTAAACAATCTTGTACCAAAACAAGATTTCAATATGATTTTCAAAGTTGTGCCCAGTCTATTAATGATAGTGGTCTATCTCAGTCGTCTATCTCTGTCTATCTGGGATAGACAACTGATCGTATAGATATTGATGCATGATCGTTTAAATCCTATGCTGAAATCATTTAAATCTTATACCAAAAAAAAAAGATGAGAAATGAAGATGAAGGAAGAAATTCTGGAAGAGGAAATGAAGAAATTGGTAAATATTTACATAAATAATCATAATATTGTAAACCGAAGAAGAATCAATAATATGAAGAGGAGATGAATAAATCGCAAAGAAGAAGAAGAAAAAGAACTAAAAAATTGTTCGCATTATTCAAAGGCAAACATGGAATTTATGGAAATATCATGGGCTTTTTTATTTTGTTACACGAACCGTAAATATTTTGGTGTTTTGTTATATTTGTGAAAAAAAATCTTAAATAAATCAATAATTAATTAATTAATTGGGAAACTTACATAAATGTAACAAAACTATAAACTATTTACAGCCCATGTAACAAAGCCCATAAGGTTAGCCATTTTTTAAATATTCCAGGTTTGTCCTTCCATCTTTCTTTTCTTCCTCGCGATTCGTCTTCCTCCTGTTATTTCGTCTTCCCCATCTTCCACTGCGATTTTGTCTTTCTCTTTTTCTTTTTTTTCTGCGATTTCCTTCCATCATCTTTCTTATTTTTTAATTCTTTATTTATGTCGTTTAATCTTTCCATCGTTTTTCTTCTTTTCCTCTTCGTTTTTTTTCTTCGATTTCTTTCCATCGTCTTTCTACTTTTTTCTTTTTTCGCTGCGGCTTCTTTCCATTGTCTTTCTTCTTTCTTTTTTTTTCTTATGCGTTTACATTTGGGTAACAAAATCTAAACGACTGTGTACAACAAAATAGCAAAATCTAAAACATCGTGTATAAAGAATCTTGAAAAAAAATCATTTAGATTGGAGTAGCCAAATGTAAACGTTCATGTAAAAAAATTAAAAGATTGTGTATAAAGAATCTTGAAAAAAATCATTTAGATTGGAGTAGCCAAATGTAAACGATCGTTTAAAAAAGTAAACGATCATGTAAAAAAATAAAAGATCGTGTATAAAAATTCTTGAAAAAAAAATCACTTGGATTGGAGTAGCCAAATGTAAACGATGGTGTAAATAAATCTAAATCGTGTACCAAAAGAATTAATAAAATCGTGTACCATTTTTTTAAAAAAAAAAATCATTTAGATTTGGGTTCCCAAATCTAAACGATCGTGTAACAAAATTAAACGATGGAATTGAAAAGATAAATTATAGTCATATCTAAACGATCGTGTATAAATTGTAGCCATATCTAAACGATCGCGTATAAATTGTAGTCATATCTAAACGATCGCTTATAAATTATAGTCATATCTAAACGATCATGTTGTAGCCATATCTAAACAATTGCGTATAAATTATAACCATATCTAAACGATCGCGTATATATTGAACCATATCTAAACGATTGCGTAGATATTGAACCATATCTAAACGATCGCGTAGATATTGAACCATATCTAAACGATCGCGTATATATTGAACCATATCTAAACGATCGCGTATAAATCGCAAATATATTACGCGAGCGTTATTGACGGCGTGGTTGATAGGACATTTTTGGTATTTTACACGGTGGGCCTCTGGGCTTTTTCCATTTTTAAAATTATTCTTTAGAGTGTAAATATTTTGTCGGTTTTTTATATTTTTGAAAAGATCGCTAATTAATTTCATTAAATCATAATTAATCAAAATTAATTTAACTAATTAATCATATTAATTAATTTCCATATTAATTAATTAACATGCATACATTATAATAATTATAACATACTTTCAATGCATGAACATGTTAACCTATGGTGGGATTTTAAATCTATATGACATAGTTTATGACATTCAATTTAAACTTTAATTAAAGCATACATAATATGCATAATTAATTAAAACACCTTAAAAAAATTAAGTTAAGCTCTAAATTATTACATGAATAATTTGGTGTAGTACATAATAGCTCCCAAACCACTCGAATCGATTTAAAAAATAGCCCAATTGCACAAAATCGACCCAAAAACCCTTGAACCAGTCCAAGTCAACCATCAGGTGCAGGCCAACAGAGTAGGTCAAACCAGGAGTGGAAATCGGGCGCAGACACGTAGTAGAGCAGAAATGCACGCGAGGCATGGATGCAAGACTCTACTCGTAAATCGAGTCGAGCACGTGGACGGGTCATTTGGGAAATGGGCCCACTGGTTGGGCCAAGCACAAGCGGGTCGGGCCATACACACGAGCAAGGACCAGGCCAATGTATGCGATGCGTTGTGGGCCAAACTCGATCGGGTTTCTAGAAATAGGCTCACCAGTAGAGACATAAATGTTGATCAAGTTCGAGTAATAGTTTAAATGGTCTATAGTATAAGAATAAGGTTAGGTGCCTTATTCTTGAGACTCTATGGATGCGACCTTCTTTGTAGTTAGTACAAGTGAAATGACCCTAAGACACTCATGTAGAGATATATGAGTGGGGGCATGGTTTTATGTAATGAAATTATATAAGATCGAACCATGAAATAGTCACTTTTATATCATAACACTATTAACAAATTAAAATTGAATATTTCAATTATAGATGACCTAGGTAACTTAATATTAATCCTAAACTTACTATGAACTCCTGTTCACATGGGATTATCCTTAAATCTGTATAGGTGAGAGCAACTCATCAGAGCTAGTTCAATAGATTTCTCATTTTAGAGGTAAGACTGGGTGGATGGCTAGGACGTAGGGTGCAAGATGGAATTGACTCATGCCCACTTCAAGAGTTAATCGATAGATTGTTCTCTTGAGTGTTAAATCCAGGTCTCGAACAAAGGGGCCCTACCCTCTTATTAACCCAAGAGAGATTTGGTTTATAGGTTGGACCTAAAACCAATTGTTCATTAGAGGATCAATTAAGGCTTAAGGAATGAGATGTAGTCTTAAGGGTTAAATAGTAAATTGACCTAGCCAAGATTACGAGCAGCCTATGAAGAATTGACTTACTAATTATTGTTATATTAGATGAAAACTAATATATCTACAGTGAGAAGAGTATAGTTATGGCTATAGTAGATAATCTCTATTAGTTAACGAATGTTAATTAACTCGATTAAAATAGTTTAGACAGTTAGTCTCAGATTATTGGAGTTCGTGATCTGTACGTTCATTAGGTCTCTCTATTTGTTCATTATGGATTTAAACTTAGAACAGAGTGATCAAAAGTTCGAATTATTCAAAATAGTTGAAACAATGAATCATTAATAATATTCGATATAATTAACGATTACAAATAGAAAGAAAAATATGATTTAAATGTTAAAAATTCAAATAGAGATTGAAATGAGTTCAATCTGGATTGATCTGGATTCAAGGTGAAAAAATAATAATATAAGAGTAAATTAATTAAAATTTTAATTTATTTGATTCTTTTATTCTTTTATTCTTCTATTAAAATAAATAAAATTAATTAGATTAATTAATAGAATTATTTAATTAATTACATAAATTTTAGAAATTCATAATGTAATTTTTAGACTATCAAATTAAGAAAGTAAAAATTGTCAAACTTAGTGAGTTGTCTTCTCCATCTTCAACCACAAATCCCACTTGCTTTAAGATAAAATAAATACTAATTCTTAGATTGCATGACTCTTGGATATATAGTGCATAATCTTATTGTGTGTAATATGATGATGAACTGGGGTGAAAATATTCAAGTGTTCATAAACTTATTTCTTTAAAAACAATTGACAAAATTGGACACTTTCTTAAACCTACAATCAAATTTTAAGCCTTGAGGATAGTAGAGAAGATTCTTGTGGTTGTTCAAACTTGATTTCATTCAATTTCATCAAGAATTGAGGGAGAATTTTGAACTAAGATAAGTCTTCAAAAATCCTAAACTCCCCAATTTTCTTAACATACTTTATCTTCAAAATTCATAAAATCTAAAGTGATTTTACTATTCAGGGAATGAAATTGCATAAAAGTACGTCATTCTACCCATAAACCGACTAGCAAACAGTGGTAGTATTTTAGTAAACCAATATCTGAAAACATATTTATGTTGTAGAACCAAGGAAGTTTCATAGGGAGATAGGAAAATGCCTCATAACAAATTAGATTAGCAATGGACAGAAAGGGATCTGACATTACTCAAACTCAAAGATCAGTTGTTGGTAGCACAAGAACGTATGCACAAATTCGTCAACCGAGAGACCAGAGAAGTGGAGTTTGATGAAGGGGATTAGGTCTTCCTAAAGATCATACCTGTTTGACAAAAGTCTTTGCAAAAAACAAAATATGCGAGAAACTGGCCCTTAAATTTTTGGAATCCTATTAAATTATCAAGAAGACCGTTGTTGTGGCATACTGTCACGCCCCACCCTAAAGGTTACTTCATGTGATCAAATGGGGGTGTGCTGCCTAGACATCCATCACATACCTCCTCACGAGATGATGCGCAAACGCCTAGTAAACGAACCAACTCTTTTGCTTATCTCTTCACTTAGCTCTCTTCCTTGAGCTTTAGAGACTTTCATAATTCCTTACAACATAAAACATCTCTTCAACTTAGTTTTGTCGTCTAACTCTTATCACATAAACTTAACAATTTGTAGGCGACAAGCACAAAAATATACACAATGGATTAATAAATTAAATTTCCTCTCTTTATTAACTTAACACTTTTACAAAATTCACAAATTAAAAGTACAACCCTTAAACCTTTCTTTGTATAATATAAAACCTAGTATGATCTTCACGTCGTCCCTCTTCTTCCCACCAAGGGGCTTCTCTTTGCGCCAAGATGTTCATGAGTATAAGGCCCTTTTTCTTTCTTCACCGCTTCAATTGCTTCTTTGAGGTGGGACACCTAGAGGTGTAAAGTTCTCCTTTCCTTCGTCACCCTAGTCGCCTAGTGTCACAATCGTAACCTTTCAAACACGATTGTGCGACACTTGTTATGCTCGGTCAACAAGTCAGTCGTTCAATATTCGAAATCCGCAGTATGATGTAGCCTCCCTCCATGTTCTCAAGAAAATGTTTTTATAAAACGGGAGAGAGAAAGTAAATTGTTGAAAACATCATAAAAGAAAGCATTGAAGACTGTCAATTGCAAGGAAAATAGCTTAGATTGCAAAGAGTGTGGCAAGGCTTGGGCGGGGGTTGGACTACTCAAGTACCCCCAATACTACATATTAAGATTTTTGGCCTTGGCAGGCTTGCATATGAAAAAGCCGAAATGTCACACTGTGGCTCGGCAACACAAAAACGAAAGAAATAGACTAAACTACTTTCAAGACATAAAGATAAAACGATTTAGGGGTATTCAGGCGTACAGTCATAGGTAAACAACACCTTGGACAAGTATGCCCGTGACATTCTCCCGCACCTAAACGGTTGACGTCCCCGTCAACTGGCGAAGCTGGAGCTCTTCGGTCTTCTGCTTCCACACTTCAAGATCTTCGACACGTTCTTTGTTTGTTACCTCCACGAGGGGTTCTTCCACTTTACTAGGAATTTATGTATCTCCCTCATGGGCCTTCTACCTGTCCTTACTCTGTCAGCAAGGACTTCCATGACTTTATCTTCTTTCTGTTCCAAGTTGACAGATAATCGTACGGCGTTCTTGCACCATTGATTGGCAACTTGGTCATCTACTCAAACTTAAGGGAGCATCGCTTCTGATCCACCCTCTCCTCCATCGGCCTTGAAGCTTCTTCTAGGCACACTCGAGCGATGTCAGCCATCTGTTCCCATTCCTCTTCAACTCTGTGAACTTGAGGGTCATCTTCTACATAAGGGCTATAGCGAGTGGCGGCAATACAGAATGCATATTACTTTTAATCTCAAACCGAATTCTTCTAATCAACGAATCTGTCTGAGTGCTGTGACCGAATTGGGCTACATTCAGCAACTGAGCCCAATTCCCTTGTCTGCCATCAACAAAATGATGTAGATATTTTTCGAACATATAGTTGAATTGCTCAGCCTCAACTTTGAAAGGCTCGGTCGCACCGACGACCCTAAGACTTGGCCCGTCAATCGTGGCTTGCTTCAGATAATCGAAGGCGGCCTGACACTCAAGGTTCCCACCCCACTGAATGTCTTCTTCTTCATACAACTCAGTCAGCGAGCTTGCTCTTTTTAAGAATTCATTCATGGACTGCCCGTTACTATTGGTCAGCTCGGGGCATGAGCGTAACTCTACGACTGATTTTGGTATTCTCTCGTCACACGTTGCGGCAATTTCCTCTTTCCCACCTCAATCTAGTGAAACTCCACCACATGACGCAGCACATTTATCTGTCTCTGCACAGAACGACACCTTCCTCCTTTGGCATCGGTAAGACTAAATGGCACCACGGGAAACTCGTATGCTCTAAGTCTAGTGACACAAGTTGTCTCGAGGCCCTCTTCCTTCATTGCTCTCACTCGATAGTACCTCAGTTGGACATCTGGCTTCGAGAGATACATCACCCCACGTGGGCGGTCAAGCAGCCTGGTTGAGTACGAAAAGTGGATACTTGCGGCGAGTTGTGAGGGTATTCTGGCTACGACAGTCAATACACCATCGTAGGCTTCTTTCCTTCTTCTTTAGGGAAAGGATTGGGACTCCCCATGGAGCTTGTACATGTCTACTAAATCTTGTACCCAACAATTTCTTCGACTGTTTCCAAAGTTCAGCTAACTTTGGTGGCATCGTGCGATAAGCATTCTTCGCAGGTGCTTTCGCCTCTGGCGGCGATTCATCCCATGGTCGGTCATCCTTCGCATCGATAAGGACTTGGGCCAACTTTTTGGCATCACACCATGGTACTTCTCAGGGACACACAAAGTGTCTTCGGGGACTATCTCCCCTAGTTTTCCTAACGTCCCAAGCGGGATCGCCGCGGATGGTGGTTCCTCTTGGGTGGGACTCTTGTCTAGTTGCATGGCCGATATCATTTTAAACCCGCTAAACTGACGAATATCTGCTTGCACGATGGTAGGGAAAGATTCAGTAACCACTAGACATTTGGTTGAGGGCATTGGTATGACTTGATGTTCGAGGAGGAACTCCATTCCCAGTACTATGTCGAAGTCATCCATCTTTACAACCACAAAGTCTACAGACCCTTTCCATCCTCCAAACTTTATCACCGTTCGTTTCACTAGTCCGACAATATGTAAGGCAACGAAATTCACGACTTTCATTCTTCCGGAATCCTTCTCCCAACGGAGTCGTAGGCGTCTGGCTTCTGCCTCTGTTATAAAGTTATGGGTTGCATCAGAATCAATCATAGTGCTCTTAGTCTAGTTTTGGTTGATCCAGGTTTCGATATACAGTAAGCCCCTTTCTGTTGGTATGTTTCTCTCCCCTAACTTTTTTTGGAGAGATGACAGGTATTTTATGGCCCCTATTCGAGTCTTTTCACCTCCTTCTATCTGGTCCACTTCACCTTCGGTTTGATTCGAATTATCATCTGAATTCGAAGTTAAAGAGGCCTGAAACGCATAAAAGTCAGCTTTGTTCGAGCATTCCCTTGCCAAATGTGGTCTCCCACATATGAAGCAACTGAGAGGGCGCTTGGGTGAGCTCCGATTATTCAGCCTTCGCCATGTGTTCTCTTTGTTCGATTGGTAAGGCCTGCAGTCTTTACCGGAATGTTTGCCTCCCCCGGCATCTTTGGGAGAACTCGAGTGACTATTCCTGTTCCTTCCAGGTGAGGAACTTTGGTGACGTCTCACGTCTTGGAGTCATTAGTTAGATCAAACAACCGTTCGGCTGCTGCATATGCTGACGTGAAGTCTTAAACCCTTTGTTCATACAACTTGGTCTTTGCCCACGGTTTCAGCCCTTCGACAAAGCAGAAAACTTTGTTTTTCTCTGACATATCGTGAATGTCTAACATCAACCCCACGAACTGTTTCACATACTCTCGAATATTGCCAGTGTGTTTTAGATCACACAATTTTTGTCGAGCTAGGATTTTCACATTCTCGGGAAAAATTGCGAACGGAGTTCTTTCTTCAAAACATCCCAAGTATCTATTGTGCAACGCCCTTCTTTTATGTCCATGTATCGGGACCTCCACCACAACTTGGCATCCTCACACAGATGCATCGTCGTCAATGTCACTTTGGCTTCTTCAGTGATTGTGTTTGTTGCTTTGAAGTACTGTTCGAGATCAAATATGAAGTTCTCTAAGGCCTTTGCATCTCTCACCCCACAGAAGGGTTTGGGTTCCGAAACCTTCACCTTAGTAACGGAAACTGCCCCTCCAACCGGAACTTGGTTTGCCATTGCTCGCATTGAGAGATTAAGTCTTGTGTTCGCATCTACGATTTCGTTCCTAATGACATCGAGGGTAGCTCGAAAATCCTCTGACATGTCGTTTATCATCTCTAAGAGTGTCTTCTGAGAGCTATCTAGCTCGTTGACACATCCCTCCATGTGGGCAACAAAGCCCGACGAACTGTCCCTATATTCGTAGTTACCAGTTCTTCTAACATTCACTTCTAGAGTGTCGACTCTTGCCAACAACTCTTGTATCGGTAATCCTTCGACACGGCCACCTACCGCATCAATTGTATCAGTTTTCTCAGAAATTTCATCGAGACGGGACTCCAAGTAGCAGATGGAGTCAGGAACTTCGACTAGGTAGAGCATCTGCTCTTCTAGCTCTACTAGTCAGTCTTTCTGGGTCTTGCCCGACGGATTCGTCGACGACATACTTCAGTCTTACTGTCAATTAGCCGATTTGGCTCTGATGCCACTTGTCACAATCGTAACCTTTCAAACACGATTGTGCAGCACTTATTATGCTTAGTCAACAAGCCAGCTTTCAATATTCAAAATCCGCGGACAAACTCGTGGTATGATGTAGCCTCCCTTCACGTTCGCAGAAAAATGTTTTATAAAACGGGAGAGAGAAAGTAAATTGTTGAAAACATCATAAAAGAAATCATTGAAGACTGTCAATTGCAAGGAAAATAGCTTAGATTGTAAAGAGTTCGACAAGGCTTGGGCGAGGGTTGGACTACTCAGGTACCCCCTATAGTACATATTGAGATTTTTGGCATTGGCAGGCTTACATATGAAAAAGTCAAAATGTCACACTGTGGCTCGGCAACACGAAAACGAAAGAAATAGACTAAACTACTTTCAAGACATAAAGATAAAGCGATTTAGGGGTATTCGGACATATGGTCATAAGTAAATAACACCTTGGACAAGTATACTCGTGACACCTAGCAACCCCAACTTAGAAGACAGCCTTCAAGGCTTTCTTTTCCTGCCTTAGTTCTTCGATTCTTTTGCTCTCTAGGCTTGGCCTCACCAGCCTAGGTGTGCACTCACCTTCCGCTAAATTGAGTTTTGGGCATTAAGGACCGATACTCTTCCTAATCGACTCCTTAAACACAAAATAGGATGACACGGCTATCATGACGCATAAGGCTATAGAGTAACTCTACCTTCCCGACTTAACTAGGCTATAACACCTAAGATTCATCCTTCGCTTTGCTTCAATGCCTAACAACCTGAGGAAGGAAAAACTTAAAACGTAAGTCAAACGAACTTTATGAGTGATGTGGTTAAGAGAACCTTTCTGGAGAAAACACACAGAATCAATAACAATAAGGTCAAACTGTATCGTATAAATCTTATCTCATCAAGCCACAAAAAATTCAGCAATCAGTACAACAGGCGCCACAACCACCATGTTTTTAAATCCTTTCACAAATGCTCATCACTGATGACCTAGGATTCTCCCCTCGCCTGAACCTAAATTCACACCCAACCAACGTCACGCAATTTACTTGGGATTTCTACCAGCATCTTGTCACATTCAATCTTTCTCAGACCTGGGATTCTCCCCTTGTCGAGATCTGGGATTCACAATCAACCAGCATCATACGAGTTACCTAGGATTTCCACCAGCGTCTCATCACATTCAATCTTTCTCAAACCTGGGATTCGCATTCAACCAGTGTCTCGTTACCATCTTGCCTAGACATGGGATTCTTCCCTCGTCGAGATTTGGGATTCACAATCAACCAGCAACACACGAGTTACCTGGTATTTCCACTAGAGTCTTGCAATAAATCTTCTTTTCTCACGTTATTCCATCATTACAAACCAAAGGGTTAGCTTCCTAACTTACTTTCCTTACATAAAATCACAATAGCAAGAATATCATGTAATAAGCATCAACGACAAAATACCTTTAAATAATCATTAATAGAATAAATCATTCATATATCAAGCTTACAAACAAACATTAACTATTTATGAAGAATCACTCACAAAACATTTACTCATAATTCGAATTCAAGCATAGATAACATTTAACCATGAATAGAAACTTAGAAAATCACATTGAAATCTTATTTTGTCACTCACAAAAATACGTAGCCTCAACTTTTCAATTCCTTTTCTCGCCTAGTGGTTCCCTCAATTGATGGTTCAGCATTCAAAACTTCCCTTTGCCATCTTTGTCTAAGAATTCTAACACTTCCAAACAACAACTATTCCCATTAGTCTTTGGTCCTATTTATAGTGGCTTTTCACATCCAATGGTCATTTCCACGCTTTACACATGTCGCCTTCTTGATTCGTCGTGCATTCAGCCAATCCAATCTCGACACATAGGCTAACCGTCAATAGTGATTAGACATTTCCTTTAAAACGCACACCTTGTCTCTTTTGGAAGCCAAACTCTTTAATCATCTAACTTTTCCTTACCTTCTCGGAAAACAACAGACATTTACTTTTCCCCGGCAAGTTGTCAAGTCAACTTGACAGGACACCTACTTCCTCGCCTCATTCTTTTGGGCGTAGGTACTTTTTCGTGCTTTGCCACGCTAAACGCCCAACTCTTGACATCCAGCGCAAGCTTCCTTCCTCACCAAGTATTCTTATCGTGTCGCTTACCTTCACGTAATAGAACTTAAACTTAAGCATTTCCCTTTGTGTCGTCTTTTGTCCTTTTGCATCCTTTTTCACAGGATGTCCCATACTTATTCTTATCCGACATAACTTTCCAGCAAGGACCCTCTTCGATAGAACTTCCTTCCTTCGAATCAGAGCTTCACACATAATTATTTCACAGGAACGCATTCTACAATCAAAAATCTTTTCGTTCTGCATCCTTACGGCAGGGTCTTTATCGCGTTGGTGGTATGCGATCGGGGCCTTATATATATCGCCTGGCTCTTCTAAAAACAAAAACTATCCATGATGTATTCCATGTCTTTGAGTAAAAAAAATATGTGGGAACTCAAACAGTAATTCAAGCTGATCTACCGAGGTTGAACGATGAATTTGAAGCGGTCATGGAACCTGAGCAAATCTATGGAGTTCGCTGGACTGTGAATGACAAATGTCAGGAATGGTTGATGAGATGGAAAAATCATAATGATAACAAAGCTACGTGGGAAGCAGTGGAGATGATGTGAAGACAATTTCATGAAGCTCACCTTGAAGACAAGGTGACTTTCTTGATCGAGGGCGATGGTAGACTTCTAATTATGAAGTATATGAAAGGAGAAAGAATAAGGGTAGAAAAGCATATGCAAAAAGAAAGTAGGGACAAGCTGAAATGGGGAAAGAACCAGCTAAACCGGAGTAAAGCATTTCAAATATTGTTGGGCATTTTGGGTATAACGTAGGGTTTTGGGATCTGTGTAGGGTAGGAATGTTTTTAGGGACTTCAGCCCTTTTAGGAGAGACGACTCTTTCGAATAGTCGATGTTTTCTCGACATGGGAGACGACTCTTCCATTCGTTGTTATTGTTACTCAAAGACTTGGTACTTTTTGTTGTTATCGTTATTTTGTGTTGGAAATATTAACACCCAAGAGTTGTTGATTCTCGACGTGGAAGTTCTAGTATCCTAGGGGAGGATACCAATAAAAAAACTTGAGTTTTGTTGTTTCGTCGTGGGTATGATCAAGCATGCCTATACTAAAAGAAGAGAGGTAGAATTTAAAGTTTAGGATTGGGTGTACCTGAAGCTAAGACCCTACCACCAATCCTCCCTTCATCGTCACACTCATCCTAAGCTTGCTCCAAGGTTTTTTGGGTCGTTTCAAGTGGTAGGGAGGGTGGGACTTGTAGCCTATCAATTAGCCTTACCCAAAGGCACGAGCATACACCCCATCTTCCATGTCTCTATACTTCGGAAAACTATAGGATCCAACCGACCTTTCCTTCCTATACCAATGGGCGTCGACTCTGATTTGTCCTTAAAATTAATCCCTGCTGTAATGGGAATTCGAAAGAATTGGAGTGATGAGAATGTTGCTGAAGTGTTGATTTGGGAGGAATGAAAAATTAAACGAAATAGAGAGAATTGAAAATTTGGGAAATCAAGCCGTGGGAGAGAGAAGGTAAAAAGTACATTATATAATTACCTCTTCTTTTTTAATTTAAGTGGTTTTCAGTAAATCATGAGTGAAACCATTGTTTTTCTCAAAACTACCTTTGATGAGAGGAGGCAACCAACGGATTTTAACTTTTCTTTAGAGTTACGCGCGTCGGCTTGGTCGGAAACTAGTATTTTTCCTTGATCGGTCGGTTTTGTATGTCATCAAATAGATCACTGTCAAGTTCACTCGGTTTCAATCCTTCAACTTCTTCCAAATGTTTTGCTCATATCTACGCATACTTTTTAAGGGAAGAAGTATATGAGATAAAACATTTTGGTCGGCCCTTGGGAATACTTGTTAGTTATGGTGCTAGAGTTTATGCTATTTAGTTTCTTTAAATACTTTGTAATTTGAGTTGAGGGAGAGTGTATCTGACAATTATCATCTTGTAATTGATACTCCCTGAGAATTGGAGATATTGGGAAGATCTCAAAGCCTTCCCAGTGTTGATAAATAAATTGTCAACAAATTGAGACTCACGCCTATGGAAAATTTTAATGATTTATTGCTTCTTGCCAAGCCCTTCAATAGATTTTATTATACGGTGATTGCAATCATCCACAATAAATTCTAATGAATAAATTCTAATGAATCTACTCTCAAAATTGTCAATGGTTATAAACACAAATAGATGTCTATCAATATTCATTTTCTATTGCTGATAAAACACTTAAATTTTGCTATATTTATAAATATTTTAGTTCATTTTGTTATATTTGAAAACAAATGTAATATTCTAATACACATATATACACATAGTATAAAAAAAAAAAAAGGGCATTTGCAATAACAATAGAAATAGAAATGGGGCAGGGATGGATAATATTTTTTTCTTTTGAAATGAAAAGAAAGGTTTCGTTGATCCCATGAAAAGAGACCAACACTCCAAATTGCAAAATATCCAATTATAAGCCAAATATAGGAGATAACTAAAAGCCTTCAACCAAGAAGCATAAAGAACTTAGATAGATATCTCCAAAATACACTAAAATGCAAACCAGAATCAAAATAAACCAGACCAAACGAAACAAAATCAACCAAAGAAACTGATAAGAATGCACCGTTATGGTCCAAAAACTCTAAATAACCATGAGAGGAAAATGAGACCCCAAGGCTAATGGGATTTTAAGAAACTCTAACAAAAAGCACCTCAAACAATCCAAAAAAGAGCACTTAACCATAAAATAACAAGACGAACCCCACTAAACTGTTAACTCCTGCAGAACTAGAAAAGATTAATCACAATTGAAGACTGCAAACCTTAGCCAAAAGATAAAACTTGTCAAGAATCAAATAACACACTGGTGAAACTGCAACAAATGTATTCACTTGCAAAAATAAGACTATGGGCTTCTGCAAATAAATCCTCTGGTAGTAGCTCCTGTTGCACTGCTTGTTCCAAAGAAGCTTCTACTTCTTCACTGCTCACACTTACCAATGAATCCTCATCATCGTCAAAAGTAGATAAAAATTATTTACAAGAAGGGGTGTTGGATACCTTTTTAATGAACTGAACATTGAATCTAGGGATAGAGATAATCCTCGTCTTCGTTCCTGTTTAACCAACGGGGAGTAAATATTCTCCACTCCTTCGCTCAATGTGCAAACTGAGATTTCCTGCCCCTTTCTAGCCAGTTTGTCACGAAAATGGACATTTCAATTTATATTTATTTGAAAAGGATCCTACCCAATGAAAATTAGCATAAATACAGTCGATCGACAAAGAACGCCTAATTTTTCTCCTTGGTGTGTTGTGGGTAAGAAAGTGCATAATCACCAATGCTAACTCTCTAACTCATCCTTTCCTTAATAAAAAAAATGACATATAATCATAATCAGTAATCAAAGAAAAGATGCACAAAAGGAGGAGATGAGAAATCCCCAAAACCCATGTGAGTTATAAAAGTAGATCCTAGTTGGATTGTACTCAAAAGTATTCAAGATCAATATAATTAAATTCATCAACTCGTCACTTTAAGCTTTTGAGTTTAGTGGTGGTTTAACATGATATTAAAGCAAAAAATCATAATGTTCAAAACCGCCAACATCATTTTCTCATCAACTAATAACAATATTAATTTCCACTTTTCGGGCCCTCTACAAATTTTCAAGTAACTAAGGGGAGTGTTAAAGTATTGATTAAATAAAATTTACCATAACTTAGGTCATTGGCTAGTTTTTATGAAACTTTGGGGTTAAGGGGTGATTTAATGAAAAGTATTGGAACTACATGTTTGAAGCCTTTGGCTGGAGCATGGTCATGCCTAGGAATATCCTTCATATATTAGAATTGAATTTTGTGGTCATGCAAGGCCATGTCTGAAAACTCTACCAGCAGTATTACTTTTTGGTTGGAAGGGCCAGGGGTAAGTTTCCATTGACTCATTTTCAGTTTGCTAATGATGCAATCTTCTTTTAATTTAAGGCAGGGAGGAGGCTTTTGTGAACCAAAATTGGCTTGTGTTGTTTTTTCAGTCTACTTTTGGTTTGAAGATAAACAGAGAGAAGAGTTGGATTCTGGGCATTAATTGTGGTTTGGTGGAATAGGTGGCAGAACTAATAGGGTTTAACTTTGCAAGTTGTAAATAGTAATCCAACCATGCCTAGTATTGACTGAAGAGGGAAGTTTCCTTTTTCATTTTTTTTCTTTTGAATGAATTACTGATAGAAAAGGGAAGTTATTTGTCACAGGATAAAAACAAGGACAAATTGCAAAAAACACCCAAAGTATAGTGGTAGTTGCAATCACATCCTCAAACTTTCAAAATTAAAAATTAAGCCCTCAAACTTATCCAAATTTTCAAATTGAACTCTCAAACATACATAATTGTATAAATTATACTATATAAGTTTGATTATTCAATTTTTATCATTTGTGGATCCATTTTTTACAATTATTGTAAACTTGTTGAGGGTCCAATTTAACACTTTTAAAAGTTTAGGGGACCAATTGTTGTTATTGAAAGTTTGAGGTTGCAATTATAATTGCCACCATACTTTAGGGGCGCCTTCTGCAATTTACCCAAGAAATAAATATAACTATGCAATGTTAAAGGAAAACCTAACCCATAGGCAGAAGCTTAGCCCTTGGACTTTTCAATGGAATAACAAAATCACATAATTTGACAATATAGACCTAGGTAAAATAGGAAAACAAGGAATTATAAGGCAAGGAAACTGATGTTATGGAGGTGTTTGTATAATAGCAGCATACGAATAATGTGAAAAACTCGAAATAAAATTCGGCTACATGAATGAATGAAAGATAGTGCAAAAGAAAAGACAAAGATAGTTAAGACCAACTTGCAACGTCAATCCACTTTACATCTTTATGTTTTTCTATCCTTTTTTGCAACCCCTCCCCTTTGGTCTTATATTTTTTTTTTTTTTTTTTTTTTTTTTGATTGGGCTGCCCATTGGCTCATCTTGTATCTCTTTATGGTGATTATGGTGCACTCTTTAGACGTTTCATTTATCAATGAACTTGATTCTAAACAATAGAAAAGATGGGACAAGGATTATCATGTCCTTGTCAAATTTAAATATTTGCAAGGGTTGTACTAAATAAATCCTCAAAGATACCATTAAGAAAAATTAGCTATATGACTGATGGATGCTGAAATGTGCAAAAACGCACTCAGATCCAAGCCTAAGAGCCCACCATAACACAGCTTAAGAAAGAAAACTACAAACTTGGATACAGACTTGAAAGCCACAAAAATACTAACAAATAATCCAAAATGAGACAACAAATACAACATTAAAGTGAACCGTAGACTACTGGGCTAAACATAATACGCAAACACCATTTCTATTCATAGATGATAAAAATGGTTAAAACCCTGGAAAGTATTTTATAAGAGCTCAGATTGGCATGTATATGTAATAACAACCTCTGCAGCAAACTATAAACAAATGAGCAACCACATACCTAAAATTACATGCCAGTCAATAAACTTTTCAATGGTTGATCCCTGTGGCTGCCATGAAAAATTTGTTAGGAGCTCTACCAATCGTGACCAATGCAGGCCATGCGAAATATACATCTGACATCCACTCTACACATGAGGACGTAATTGGCTGTAAAATTCAGTGAAGTCAAGGCGAAATAGGAGAAACTTCAAATCAACGTGTTGTTGCAAAGGCAGCTGAGAAATGAATTCCTCGAGCAATGAAGAATACTCTTTAGCTAATGCAGCTAGATCTTGTTCAACATTCCGAAGAAATTCACCAGCACGTTGTGTTAGAGCCTTCTTGCCATCTGCTATCCACGATGCTGTTTCTAAAGATTTTTCTGTTGTACGATTCTTTTTACTCTTGTCTCTGGAGGGTAAAGATGATTCTATTGTTCTACATGAAAAGAAGAGATATACTGAATCCAAGAAGAAAGGAATAGTGCATAGAAACACATTAAAATAAATAAATAAAAATATAATATTACCTGCATTGTAATTCATGTATTCCCTCGTACAACCTGTCCGCATGACTTCGAAATCGCAAAATTATATCAAATAAGACAAAAAGTGACTTGCAAAGTGTCTGAGATTGTTCTCCAAGAAGAGATTTCTCAAATATTGAATGAAGATACTTTTCATGAGCGGCAAGTAAATCATCAAGATCCATTGCTGCTTCCATTTCATTTGAAAAGTCAGACCATGATACCTCCAAGACTTCAAACATTATGTAGTACTGCAAGTTTGTAACAAAATGATTCATCTCAACCCAAAGGACCTGGCATCGCCTCAATGTTGACAGTAATTGCAACTTAACCCCATGGTGCAGCTTAGTTAATGAACAGGACGTGATGCAGTTGGGTTTCATAGTCTTCCAAGTACCTATAAGTGCATGCTCAACACGTCTAAGCTTCCACAGGAAATTAAAGATCCTTAAATATTTTGACATGACAGACTCTGTGAATACAGTATCTAGCGGAACTCTTGCCTCATATTCTAATGAGAACACATCCCAACCTCTATCTCCAGTTCCATGAGGCATCATCTTAACCTTCAATCTATCCAAGATGTCTGGATCATCATACTGAGCATTAGAGGACCGAATTGCGGTTTCCAGGAGACCAGATAACTTAAATGAGCTAATAGCATTAGCAGGCTCAGAAAGATCAGGTCCAACAATATCCATCAAATATTGGACAAAATCTCCTTGTCCTAATAGTAAATAGCGCTTAATTGCTAGACAATGGTCTTTGAACTTATATCGCTTGTGCATTACATCCAACAAATGTTTGTCTATTCTTTTTGCAGCTTCATCTACCAAAGATTCAAGGGCATCTGTTTCACCATATCCAAGACCTCCCCTTTTAGTAGTAGTCCCAGCCGCTGCTGCTGCTTCTGTTGCAGCATCAGCCCATCCCATATCCTCACAACAGACACGAAGGAAATTAATGGATTTCCCAGTCCTCAAAATACGTTGGGCTAGAGATTGCGAAATAAAAGATGGAAGCATGCCAGCATGAAGCCTATAACCTTCCCTCCAGAGAGATTCAGCTTTCACTTGTTGGCCAACAACAAAAAACTCAGAAAAAATGTCTTCCAACTCCCCTTCTAAAACCCAACTCCTTACCATCTCAAAAAGGGGAGAGCATACACGTCGCAGCAAACGCCTCATGAATTCAAGCACCAAAGGGTCACCATGCTGAGCATGTAAATGGATGGCCCCAGCCATTGCCCCACCCTTCAAGACTCTACACTTGTCAACCAATACAGCCATCAGCCTCATTTTCGCCATTGGCTCAGCAAACCAAACTGCCAATCTCCTCAAAGACAAATAGTTTCCTGAACTTGCTGCCTCTGAAACCAAAGGTATTGGATTCATCGACTGGGCTTCGAGAATGGCCAACAGTTTATAGTATTCTGAGAGCTCATCCTGCAATGCAGCACAAAAGGCATGTCCAACAGTCCCAATATCTTCAGCAGGAAAACGTTCCATACTCTCTGAGATATAGCCTTTAACCTTCCTAAACAGCCACCCCATTTCACAAAGCTTGCGAACCATCGTCCTAGTAGCCCTGGAAGCCTTAACTAAATTGGATAGAACATACCCATCAGAATTATTGTCAAATTTCACATACTTCCCATCAATTCCTTGACAAGCATACAATACATCTCTCACCAAAACCTCTTCAGTCACTTCATTTTCTTCCTTCAGCAAATTCGAGAACTCCTTAAAAGCAACATCGCGAAGATTCTCAGGGTCTTTCGCAACCAACAAAACCCCCTTCTGCCACTCCTTCTCCGGGGCCGCCCCAGACTTCTTTCCCAAAAGAGGATCACTTGCTACTAAACTAGGCAAAAGCATTGAAGATTCAAACTGGGACTGTCTACATTTACGATCTTCGGCCACAATTTTGAGCAAATAAAGCACAGCCCACTTATTATTCACACTCCCAGGCCCAGTTTTAGATGCAAATTTAGTATAAAGATCAGCGAAAGTGAGGGCCTGAGAAGACTTACCCTCAGTGGCGAGTCTCCTTTTGATGGACTCAGCAATGGCGGCAGCATCAGGAGCAATGGAGGGAGTCATACGGCTAGTGAGAATGCGAATTGCATAGCGAAGAGATTTTTGGAAATCAGAGGAAGTAGGGCTGGAATTGGAGGTGGGATTGTGCGAAAGAAGACGAAGAACAAGGTCCTTAATGAGATCAAGGACTTTAGTGGAATCGTCTTCTTCCATTGTAGAGGGAGAAATGAAAAAGGCGTGAGAGAAAATGGGAGAGTGAGCGTAGAAGGAAGCAAAGGGAAAGAAGGCATGTGTTTAAACAATAATAATCGAAAGATGTAATCGAAAGTGTTTTTCGTGTAATGGGTCATTTTGATTTTGTTTGTGGGCGCGGATTTCATTTCATCTCTTGCTTTGGGGTTGCTTGGAAGAGGGTCTCCGTCTCTATTTTTAAACTTTCTAATTCTATGTCACGTTTTATTTCTATTTTTATCTGAAAATGGTACAAATCACCCACATCCAATTATGGGAAATTTGTACTAATGTTCTAAATTTTAACCAAAATGCCAAATGACCTTTTCTTTAACTAAAAAAAATTTCAAATGGCCTTCTGTTGACATCATTACAAAAGCAGATTATACAAATGCCCTCCTTCTTGCCTTTCACTTGATATTATTGAAACTTCTTCGATTATAGTGGCGCTTTCTTTCATTAATTTCCATCTTCAACATTCCGAATGACCTTGCTGAATTTGAAATTCATCAATCACTTTGCAAAATCATTCATCTATTGCAGATCATTTGAATCTGTACGGTCAGCCTTTGTGCCTCATGTTGTTTCCACTTAGGTTTTGGGTAGCATGAAGTGAATCGACCGACCGTTTCGAGGTTTAGTAATCGATCGACTTTTTATGGCTTTTGTCTTCCTATTTGTTCTAGTTAGAGTTAGATAAGTGAGATAAATATTTAGGGGCATGGTTAAGTGAAGGTGAGTAAGATACACAAGAGCAAAATAGGCGAGAGTGAGGTCGAGGAGATTGACATAGGGGAGAACAAAATAAGCAAGAACAAAATAGGTGAGAGCAAAACAAGTGACAGCAAAATAGGTGAGAGCAAAAAATTCGACAAGAGTGAGATAAGCGAGAACAAGACCAGCAAAAGCTTTAATAACGAAAGTGAGACTAGCAAAACTTAAACATAATGTTATGTTTATTGATTATTTTTAAAAAAGTTGTTCATAGAAAGCTACAATGTTCATTTCATGCAAGACTAATTTAACATGTCAAAAGGTTTTAAAATGCCCGAAGCCAATCTGTTTCTCAAGCAAGTAACAAACTTGACCCACATGTTAGGGGTGTACATGGGTTGGGTTCGGTTCGGTTAAAGAGATTTTTTGAACCAACCCAAATTTTTGATTTAGTTAAACTAGTAACCCAAGTGTCCAAAATAGGGACTTCAACCCAATCCAACCCAACCCTTAAAATTTGAGTTGGGTTAGGTTGGGTTGTGTGAGACTCGTACAAATAGAGGGGTGAAAATTTGACTAAGTGTTTAAGGAAGGCGTCTTGAAAGGAAGGCTACGAGGAGAAGTTGTCGTTTGAGTTAGTTTGTGATAAGGTAAGATGACTTGGTAAGAGACATTCGACGTTTAAGTATTGTTAGGCGTTTGGTCGCAAATTAGAGCTAGGCGAGGAAGATGTCTAATCTTGATTTGATAGGGATTTACGCGTAAGGTTAAAAGCTAAGCATGTTTAAGATAAACATGAAACTTACACGTGTACCACTAAGAGTAGGAGTTGGCGAGTTATTAAGAGATTAAGGATGACTAATCTGATTTGGGATTAGTATAAATAAAGGAAGGAGTCAGATTACTAGGAAGTGTTACTTTAGAAATCTGAATGGAAAAAGTCAAGTGCTAAGTTGATCCTAGGCAAGAAGAAGAAGTGAACAAGGTGTTTTGTGTGAAGAAAATCAAGTTGCTATGAATGATTTCTTCTTAAAATAGTTTGTTTATATTAAAAGTTTTCTTTAAAGTTCTTACTGATTTGAAATGATATTTTATATATGAATGTTTTAAAGAGATTTCGAAAGGAAGTTTATATTATGTTTAAAGTATGTTTTATATAAATGTAAAACAAAATTGTGACCCCTATCAATGAGCTAATTGTTATGTGCACACATAAAGAGTAAAGACAACCATGTAGAAAAGGACTGCAAAGCTGACCAATACATAAAAGATGTGTATTGTGCTTAGTGGCCTGAGCAACAAGGAGTGAATCGGGATATTCCAGATGTTGTTGATCAAAATGATATCACAATATTATAGACACGAGATGATGAGTCTTGGCATAGGAATGTTCACCTTCTTAGCGAAAGGATTGTTTGATACTAATGTGAGTTTATGCGATATGATGTGTTTTCACGATATGATATGAAATGATGTTGTTTATGAAAGGTTTTCCAAAAAGGATTTTTTTAGAATTTTCTCACTAAGTCTTCTGACATACATTTAAGTTTTCACTCCATAGGTGATTAGGCGTTAAGGCCAAGGTAAGGAAAAGATGAGAAGCTACTAGGCGAGTAGAGGATATCAGACATGTAGTTTAAGTTTTATTGTTATTTTCTTGTATCATGTAAATTGTTGTAGACCGCTTGGTTAAAAGATAATAAAAAAAAATGGTTTATCTTTTTCTACTATGTTGATTTGTTATTCATCGCCTAAAGCATAAGTTTAAGTTTGTGAGATCACTAGGTGATTAACCAAAGTTTAAGGACCTAAGTGAACGTCTTGACGTTTTTCCTTAAGGTGCCAGGATTGCTCTAAGTCATGTTGCGTACCGCATGACAAGTTGGGATGTATGCGGGATAGGGCATTTTTTTTTCCTTTTACCCATGGTTTCAAACTCATTTAGCCTTCTTCTCTTTGATAGTATGTCCTTCAAAAACTTGACATACAAAGGCATTTGCTCTAATGCATCAACAAACGGGATGTTTATGTGCAATTTCTTGAGCATATCCAAAAAATATTGAAATTTCTTTTTGTAACCTTTCTTTTCCAGAGGACAAGAAAATAGAGGATGCGGCAAAGGATTAGAGATATACACTTTTTTGGATGCTTCTTTTTGTTCAAAATCTCACCTATTGCTTGTTTGTATGTATAAAGCATTTTAGTTTTATCGTAGTGATGGAAAGTGATAAATGCGTAGCAGAATTACGGATTCAATTTTACTCTAATTGCATTTAAACTAATTTAAAGATTAACGTGCATAATCTACTCTAGTTAAACGAAATTAGGGATTATCGAAAAAACTTACCTTTAAAGCCTCCCGATCCTTGATATCTCCTCACGAACACGAACCAGGACCACCAATAGTGTTGACCCACTATTCTCTAAACTTAGAACCGGATTATGGGATCCAAAAGGTGAAGGGAAAAATGAGAGAGGGATGAAAATTGGAGGTGAAGTTTGGTTGAGATTTTTTGGAGAGAAAATTAGGTTGAAAATATTTTTGTAATTCATTGAAACATAAATTTGCCAAAAGATCTAAAATTCTTTTTAAAATCCCTTTAAATAAGCTAATTACATGTAAAATTGCGTAATTAGATTTTAACTCAACACTTAATAATCCACTAACCATTAGTGGAACTTAGTGGGCTAGGTGTCTACATCTCATGTAGCCACTTATCCCACTAAGTGTTAGTGGGATTATCCAAAAAAATGTCGGATTTTTCCACTAACTAATCCAAGGATAATATGGGCATTTGACATTTTAAGTCAAAAGTCAATATTTTGATTTTTTACCATATTGTTCGTCTTGTCTAATTCCGACCTTTCGAGCATGAATCCACATTCATTTTTCCAAAACTCAAATCATATTCGAATATAAAGTCAGTCAAAAGTCAGTCAAAGTTCGACTTTCCAAAGTTAAAAGTCAATATTTTAACTTTTTACAACTTTGACCATTTCCATCAATTTCGAGCTTCCGAATATGAATCTGTGTTCATATTTCTTATATTTAAATCATATTTAAATATAAAGCTCTATCTCAAACTTATAACTGACAGCTATATCAAACATATTTGTTAATTTCTCTTTCTTTACCTAATTCAAACAATTCGAATTATTCCAATATATTGTTCTAAGTTTATTCCATATGAGCTAGAAGGAAAACCGAATAGACCTAAATCATGGACTTCAATGATCTGAGTTTAACTCGCTAAACTCTTTTAGACCGAACTAATCAACATTCGTTAACTAACGCGTCATACCACTAAAGTCTCGTAGTTGCACTCCCCTCACTATAGATATATTTTTGTCCATCTGATACAACCATGATCAATAAGTTAATCCTTCATAGGTTGTTCATAATCTCGACTGGATCAAAATATTGTTTTACCCGTGAGATTATATCTTATTCCTTAAGTCTTATTGATCCACTATTGAACAATTGGTTTAAGGTTCAACCTATAAAGCGAATTCCTCTCGGGCCAATGAGAGGGTGAGGACCCTTGTTCAAGACTTAGATTCAGTCCTTAAGAGAACAACCTATCTACTAACCCTAAAGCGGATAGGAGTGAATTTTGTCTTGCACCCTATGTCCCTAGCTATCCACTCGGTCTTACCCTTGAAATGGAAGGCTTATCGAATCAGTGCTGATGAGCTGTCCTTACCTATAAAGATCTAAGGATAATTTCGTTTGAACAGAAGTTTATAGTTAACTGAAGATTAAGATTAAGTTACCTAGGTGATCAATAATTGAAATAGTTTGTTATATACAGTCAACGGTGTTACAACTTAAAAGTGACTATTTCATGGTTCCAGTCTTATGTAAATTCCTTAAATAGGATGCCCCAACTTCCATGTCTCTACATGAACGATTTAGAATCACATCGTTTGTACTAACTACAAACCGGGTCGCATCCATAGTGTCCCCAAAATAAGGCGTCCAACTTTATTCATACACTAAAGGTTGTTTGGGCTATATACTCGAACTTGATGCACATTTATGTCTCTACATAAAGTTCAAGTCTACACTAGATAGCCTCGTGACCATGGTTTATTGGATTCAGAATTATAGTATTTTTATTTTCACTAACAAGTCCTCAATAACCACTTTATTTAATATAATATAATTTAAACTACAAATTACGAGTTTTAAGACATAAATTCCAACACGTAGATGTGACAATGTGGTTCTAATTATGCGATTAAGTTAGGTGAAAAGACTAAGGTCATGCGATAAAATTGGTAGATTTAATCTTTTTTGTTGCTTAACTCTATTCATATGTCATGTGCTTACAAGTTTTCCTCTCTCTTGCCTGATTGTAAGCGGAAATAGTGGTTTCCTAGGTAAGTTAGGATCGAACACAAATATTTCTATGTAATCTTTGTTCATAACGCCTATTAAAGGCTTGTGCAATATCTATACAATAAATTATATTCTTAGCATCAAATAATTGTTATAGTTATTACATACACTAAAGGTGTGGTGAAAGGGGAATGGATAGGAAAATGATGCATGTTGTTTAAGTAATTATGGTGAAGACAAATGGTATTGAAGGAAAGCTCTTTACATTACTACACATACAAAGGAGAGATTGTAATTCCTTGAGGTGTTACAATTATGTAACTAATTCCAAATTAAGAAGGCAACCTCTCGGTGCTTTCACCATACTTGCTCGCCTTTTCTCGCCTTTTGGGATGCAAATACTAAATCATTACGTAATTTATTTCTCAACCTTTTAGGTTGTAATGTCTATATTTTATCCTTTAGTTAAGGAAATCAACCTTTTGGTGCCTTGATGCCACACACACTCACAGTTCTTATATATATGTTAGGGAGAAATTCATAGAATTGATTTTATCTTTAAAATCCTTTATACGCTTGTTTAGTGAGATCTTAATTACTTGCTCTCTCAAGTAGTTAACTCTCAATGTGCAATTCATTCTCTCAAAAAGAATAAAGTGTTCAATGAAGCTCTAACTGAACAAGATAAACATTACAAACTTTCAATTTTTTCAAGGAACTACCTCTTTGTTTCATTCATAATGTAAAGAACTAAACTTGTTATAAGTAAAGAGATAAAATAATGAAACTAAAATGAGATTGCATTAACAATAAAAGCTTTAGGCCTCTCATCCATAAAGTTCATATTGATCAAAACAATGAAAATTAGAAATTACAAATGATAAAGAAAGTAAAGGTGTCAAGCAGCAAAATACAATATCTTGTATTCCTTGACTCTATTTATGTCTATTACAAAATCAGAGGAATGGGAAGTGATGTTCTTTACAACTCTCACTCTAAACTCTCACCTAAAACACAGAAAAGAAAGGTTAGGGATGAAGTTGAAGCTTTTTTGTCACATCTCATCCCCTCTCCCCCTTACCCTAAAAGAGGGTGTGAGAGCTGGTAGGCATTGTAATACTTGACAACACTCTCTAACCAAATAAACTAACTAACACAACATCCTCTAAACTAACAATACATGGACCACATAGACTAAATGCTTAAACACTTATAACTATTAGCACAAACATATAGAGAAAACATATATAAATCTTACTATCTAAGCTCATGGCTTCTAACTTATGCTAAATGCATGCACATGCTAACTAAAAGGAGAATAACCTCAATTCACCAACAAAAGCTGTAAAGTAGGCTTGACACGATGATATAATTACTTGAAAAGTGAGAAAACATTTTGAACTGATGAGCTGAGAAACTTAATGAGTGACTATTTTAATAAAACATGCTTTTCTAAATAATTATGGAAACAAGAAAGCAGTTAAATAATATTACATGCATAAGCTTTAGCTTGTACATTACTCTATAACCCATCTATAACATAACATAGGTGACATCTCATCTCATAACTCCCAAACCATATGTATAGTTTTAAGTGTAACCTTCTCCCTTAGGCACAATATTTTGTATCTTCACTGATGTACAAGAAACATAGGTCTTATTGCATTGTAAGGTCTTACTGCCTTCACATCAGTATGAAAAACATGTGTGCACAACTTAAGTAAAGAGAGTAACCATCGGGTATAGATTCATGTAAAATATATTAGAAATCTTAACTTGAACACTTACTTGATTGAATTCTTACTCACATACTTGATTGAATTCTTACTTTACTCAAATCATTTAATAGCTTAAAAACATGCTTGCTTTAAGCACTTTAGGATCTAGCTTTTAAATCTCATGTTCTACAACTCATGCTTAGAAATAGCTTATAAAACATGATTAACTTAAATTCATGTTTTAAACTTGTAATTTTAAACTTATACTTGAACTCATGCTCTGCAAATCATTTACTAAATCAACAGAGAAATATCATTCAAAAATTTCAAAGCATACTTAGAGACATTTAGCTTTAAACTTATGTTCATAAATAAACATTGAAATTCATTTTGTCACTCACAACTTAAAGCCCAACTTCTTAGCTTAAGAAATTCCTCTTTCCTTTTCATGGCCTAAAACAAAGGAATTAATATTCCATATTAATCTCCTTATTCTTAGAAAATATCAAGAAAACATCTAAAAATCACCAAGCTTCCAAAAATATTTTTTTAGCACTAGGCCACTGTACATGCCATCAATGTCATGGACATGCCGCATGCACACAAGCAGACCACGACATGACCCTGGGCAGCACTGGCTAACCTTACAACCATATGCCTTAGGTGCATGCTTTGCCTGACATTGCCTTGCCGCTCACCCTACATAACAATGCTCAGTTGCACCTAACTAACCTCTCAGATGGTTGAATACAAGCCTTGCTCACTTAGCCTTGCCACCTAGCTTCAACACCCAACCTTGGCACTCATGGCTTAAAGCTTCAAAATTTTCATTGAAAAACCAGACTTGACTTTAGAAATTCATAACATAAAATCTAAAACTCAAATCAAGAAATTTTCTTTCCACAAACATGTTTCTTATCCTCTAAACTACATTACTTTAAAATTTTAGCTCCAAATTCGAAGTAATGAGCTTTTTAGACTCTGGAGAATCAATATTGCTCAACTTCATTCGAGAAATGACCTTCAAACCTTTCTTTCCAAGGCTGAAGGTCTTCCTCGTGTCCTTTTTGTCAAAAACCTAACCCGTTAAACTAAACTCCTTTAAACTAGACTCCTTTAGAAAGCTTTTATAATTGAAATTACCCAAAATGCACAGGTGAAATGGGACTCAAAGTTACCTTAAATATTGGTTTATGCATGGTTGCCTTAAGACACCTTCTGCTTGTCATTTTTAAAGCCCATGCATGCCTAGACATTTAGATTCCATTCCAAAGATCACTAACAAAATGCCTACAATGTCCTCGATCACTTGGCATCCAAAATCAACTTGCATGCTCTTCAACTAAACCTTTGCCGACTAGTCTTGACACATACACCAAGTCGTCTGGCCCTAACCTTAGCCTCTTATCCGCACACTTCATGTTGCCTACTCATTTGGTTGCCTAAACAACTTGCCTAGCCTTTACCTTTCACCATGCCACTTAGCAAACCTTGTCCTTAGAGGTTCTTTGGCATCCCGTAGCATTGCCTTCCTTGCCTATAGTGAACTCTTGGCACCCAAACCTTGTTTTTAGAGGTTTTCCTTAATACGATTGGCCACAAAGCACACCCAAAATGCCTAGCCTTCGAAGTCCAATACTTAACCACAATTTTACTTAGGTAGGTTAGGGATAACTAGGGTTTACACTTTCACGGGTATCACATACTGCAAAATGAAAGAGTTACTCACTTATTTATAGACATTTCTTAATGGGATTTCTCATGGCTATGATGTGCCATTAATTTCTCTCTCTTCTAAACAGTGTTATGCGGTGTCGAAGATGTCACTTCATCCTTTTCGCTTACACTCTCACCAACTCAATTTGTCTTCTAGTGATTTATATCGCTAGGTACCTTTTTGTACATTGCCTAGTTGGTTAACACGAGTAATGGCTACCTAAGATGGCTTTTCATTTTTCTTTTCACCCCTTTTCGCTATAACTTGCGTTAAAACAAGAAAAATGGTGATAAATATACGTTTTTACTTTTGCAACTTGTAGACCACATAGTTCTTATTTTTCGCATGTTGTACTATGCCTCATTCTTCTTTATATCACGATACTACTTCATTATTCTACTTAAAAGACTATAATAACTTGTATTTCTACAAGTTATCACTCATGCTTATCTGCTTCCTTGTTTTTATGTTTATCATTCTGCAAGGGAGAAAAATCATTAGTTGAAGAAATAATATTAGCTAGTGGAAATATCATTACTACTGTGGGTAGGTTTATTCATGGTATTTATAGGTAAAGAAGATGATATTCTACATTCTTGGTCTGGGTCACAGATGGTCAAAGGTCTTTCATTGCGTGATGTTATAGTTTTGCACTACTATTTTCCTGATCCCCCATCATTATTTTGTGTCCCTGTGTTGCTCGAGAGGGATCCTCTAGGTCTTCTAGTCAACTCACCTGCGATTTGTCCTATTGAACTTCTAAATTTCAAATAGTGGGGACCTGACTCCGTAGAAGAACATCATTCTTCTATAGAAAAGGTTGAAGAAGATGCATTATTTTGATGTTGTGGAGGAGGGTTATGCGGCTCGATGTTGTGTTAATTTTGGTGATAACCAGATGTTTCACCACGTCCACCATATTGGTCGCCTTGTCTATTTTGTTATTGTTGACCACTTCTTCCTCACACAAAGTTAGGGTTGATAGAAAAACATACAAATTTAGCGAAAATAGGATTGGATAATTACTCTAATTGCAATTAATTAACAAAATAACCCTAAACCAAAAAAGTTAAAATTAGGGTTTTTAGGAAAAACTTACGTTCGAAGCTCCGATTATCCTTGAACCACCACTAGGGTTGACCTACTATCCTCTGGACTCAGAACCGGATTGTGGGACCCGTCGGATGAAGGAAATTGAGATAGAGAAAAAAGATGGAAAAAATATGGAAATGGGTTGGGTTTGATTTTTTTAGAAAAATAAAGCCAGCCCAATTTAGTTCTTTAGAAAAATAAGTCAACCTCTACCTTGAGACCCTAAGAGCCCAATTTATAGAGGTCTTTCAAGCAAGGTTGCATGTACATGCAAACACATGGGCCAACAACACATAATCCACTAACAATTAATAGCCTTAATGTCATTATAGTTTGATAACACCTAACCCACTATAGTTAGTGGGTTTATCCAACAAAATGTTGGATTTTCCCACTAACTTTAGTCAAAGGGTAAAATTGTCATTTGGTCAAAGTCAAACTTTGACTTTCCAAAAAGTCAACATTTTGACTTTTTACAATTTTGTCCTTCTTGACTAATTTTGATTTTTCGAGCATGAATCCGCATTTATTTTCTCAAGATTCAAATCACATTCGAATATATTGTCGGTCAAAGTTTGACTTTTCAAAAGTAAAAAGTCAAAATTTGACTTTTTACAACTTTGACTATTTCCATCTTTTCCGAGCTTTCGAGTATGAATCCACATTCATATCTTTAATATTTAAATCCTATTAAGCATAAAGCTCTATTAGTAATTTAACACCGACGGTTATATCACATATACTTGTCAGTTTCTCTCTTCTCTCCTATTTCAAACAATTTGACTCATTCCAGCATACTGTTATAAGTTTATTCCACATGAGCTAGCAGGGGAACCTAATGGACCTATAGATTATGGGCTCCAACGAACCGAGATTAACTGGCTAAACACTTTTAGACCAAGCTAATCAACATTCGTTAACTAACGAGTCATTCCACTAAAGTCTAATAGTTACACTTCCCTCACTATAGATATATCTCTATCCATCTGATATAACCATGATTAGTAAGTTAATCCTTCACAAGTTTTTCGTAACCTCGGTTGCGTCAAAATACCATTTTACCCCGATGCTACATCTTGTTCCTTAAGTCCCATTGATCCATTATTGAACAATTGGTTTATGGTACAACCTATAAACTGAATCCCTCTCAGGCTAATAAGAGGGTGGAGCCCCATTGTCCAAGACTTGGATTCAGTCCTTAAGAGAACAACCTATCTACTAACCCTAAAGCAGGTAGGAGTGAATTCCGTCTTGCACCCTATGTTTCCAACTATCCACCCGATCTTACCTCTAAAATTGGAGGCTTATTGGGCCAATGCTAATGAGTTGCCCTCACCTATGTAGATCTAAGGATAATCTCGTGTGAACAGGAGTTTACATTTAGCTCAGGATTAAGATTAAGTTACCTAGGTCATCAATAATCGAGATAGTCAGTTTTGAACAGTAAACGACGTTATAACGTAAAAGTGACTATCTCACGGTTCTGTCTTATATAAACCTTTTACATAGGATGCCCCCACTTTCATGTCTTTACATGAATGATTCAGAATTACATCATTTGTATTAACTACAAAGCGGGCCACATCCATAGTATCTCTGAATAAGGCGCCCAACCTTTATTTATATACTATAGATTATTTAGGCTATTTACTCGAACTTAATCCATATTTATGTCTCTACATACATAAAGTTCAAGTTTACTCAAAATAACCTTGAGATCTTAGTTTATTGGATTTAAGATTATAGTATTCAATTTTTCAATAACGATTTTATTGAATAGAATATGATTATAAACTACGAGTTTTAGGACATAAATTCTAACAAGGGTGACTTCTCGATCTTAGATTGTATGTATTAGTGTAAGGGTCTAATGGAAATAGGTAGACATGTGCAATAAAAAACAGATCTAAATTATTCTAATTGCATCTAATCCTATTAGAAATTAACATGCATTGAACACCCTAATTAAATTAAATTAGGGTTTAAATGGAATTTACCTTTGTAGCTCCTAAATACTTATAGTCTTCACGAACTCAAACTCAAACCATTAGTAATGTTGACCCGCTATTCTCCAGACTTAGAATCGAGTTGTGAGACCTAGTAGGTGAAGGATTTGAGAGAGAGAGAGAGAGAGAGAGAGAGAGAGAGAAAGAGAGATAGATGGAATTATAAGGATTGTAAAGGTTTGGGAAATAAAAATTTTTGTGAATTTTTTTTAAGTGAAAAGAAACAACACTAAAAAAGTTTTTAACATTTGAAAAACCACCTTTAAATAGACTAATTACATGCATCCACCAAAGTCCAATACCTCAAATTCCACTAACCATTAGTGGACTTGAAGTCAACATCTCATGCAACCATATAGTTCACTAGAGTTAGTGGGATTATTCAAAAAAATGTTGGATTTTCTCACTAATTTTAGTCAAGGACAAATTGGTCTTTTCACCATTTTAGTCAAAGCCAACTTTGACTTTTTGAATTTAAACGTCAACTTTTTGACATTTTATGATTTTGACCATCTTTACTAATTTTGACCTCTTGAACACGAACCCACATTCATTTTCTAGAAATTCAAATCACATTTGAATATATTTTTGATCAAAGTTTGACCTTTTCAAAGTCAAAAGTCAACCCTTTGACTTTTCATAACTTTCACAATTTTCATCATTTTTTAGCTTCCAAGTATGAATCTCTGTTCATATTTTTTATACTTAAATCATTTTTAAACATAAATCTCTATCTCTAAACTAAAAATCGACATTAAACGTCTGCCTTTAGAAAACTAACACGAAAGCTCCATTTTCATTTTTTCCAACCAACATTAAAGACTAGATTTCTCCTAGTGAGTAAATGTATGCATGTGCATTAAATCTACTAATTAAACTATAGATTTTGTAGAAAGTGACATGGAATGGTGTGAATATGGAGAGTGAACTAACTTGTGTTAAAGAAATGTGAAGGAAGGTCTCCACGTTGTAGGCAATTAAACCATGCAACGATCCTTGATGTGATAGACAACACTTACCATCTTTTCATTAAAGCGAGCACCTTTCAGTGCTAAATGCCACACTTGCTCGCCTCTCAAGATACAAATGATAAAGATAAATTAGGTGATAGCTATCTAGATTTTCTTACTTATATGAGTCACATTGCCTCTCTTTTAAGGGTGACAACCTCTCGACACCAAGTAATTACCACACATGTTCTCCTTTCGAGTCACAAATGATGGATGTTTAATCACTGGGATGGAGTTTGTTTCCAAACTCCTTAATTTGCACATTTAGCTATGTAAAGTGTTTACATAAGACTGAACCATGAAATAGTCACTTTTACATTATAAAGTCGTTTACTGTTTAACAACTATCTCGATTATTGATGACACAGGTAACTTAAACTTAATCATGAGCAAACTATGAACTTCTGTTCACACGAGATTATTCTTAGATCTGCATAGGTGAGGGCAGCTCATTAGCATTGGCCCAATAAGCCTCCTATTTTAGGGGTAAGATCAGGTGAATAGTTGGGGACATAGGGTACAAGACGAAATTCACTCATACCCGCTTTAAGGTTAGTAGATAGGTTGTTCTCTTGAGAACTGAATTCAAGTCTTGAACAAAGGGCCCCACCCTCTCATTGGCTTGAGAGGGATTTAGTTTATTGGTTGGACCTTAAACCAATTGTTCAATAGTGGATTAGTAAGACTTAAGGAGCAAGATGTAGTCTCAAGGGTAAAACGGTATTTTAACCTAGTCGAGGTTATGGACAACCTGTGAAGGATTAACTTACTGATCATGGTTATATCAAATGGACACAAATATATCTATACTCAGGGGAGTGCAACTATGAGATTTTAGTAGAATGATCTGTTAGTTAACAAATGTTGATTAGCTCGGTCTAAAAGAGTTTAGCCAGTTAATCTCGGATCGTTGGAGTCTATAATCTATAGGTCCATTAGGTTCTTCTACTAGCTCATATGGAATAAACTTAGAACAATATGGTGGAATGAGTCAAATGTTTGAATTAGGCAAGAAGGGAGAAATTGATAAGTATATGTGATATAGTCGTCAGATTTTAGATTAGAGATAGAGTTTTATATTTAAATGAGTTTTAAATAATAAAGATATAAATGCAGATTCATACTCAGAAGCTCGAAAATGATGGAAATAGTTAAATTTGTAAAAAGTCAAAAATGTTACTTTTGACTTTGAAAAGTCAAACTTTGATCGGTAATATACTCAAATATAATTTGAATCTTGAGAAAATGAATGCGAATTTTTGTTCGAGAGGCCAAAATTAGTCAAGACAGATAAAATTATAAAAAAGTCAAAATGTTGACTTTTTGGTTTGAAAAGTCAAAGTTTGACTTTGACCAATATACCTTTTTGCTCTTTAACCAAAGTTAGTAGAAAAATCCAACATTTTGTTGGATAATTCCACTAACTATAGTAGGGTAAGTGTTGTTATTTGATGAAGACAAAACCCACTAAGAGAAAGTGGATTGTGAGATGTTGGGCCATAATGAATTTGAGACATGCAATTTTACCTGAGATTTCATTATATATATGGGCTTTCATTTTGATAAAGAAATTTTTTTGGGAATCCGTGGAAATAGAAAATATGAGAATAAAAAATAAAAAAATAGCAAACTTTTATTTTATTTTTTTATTATTTATAGCAAAATTAACTGCCACAAAAATTTTCCTACTTTTTTTATCCGAAATTACCCCTCCATGGATTACAATTGTCCATATACAAATACAGTGTATTTGTTGAGATCAAAAAATCAAACAAAATATCACATATCACGAATACAGAGTATTTGTAAACACACTCGTTTATAATAATTATTAACTAAATCAAAAAATTATTATATTGTTTCAGAGATCCCTAAACATATTCAATTGGTTTCAATATCCCCTAATTATCCCGATAAAAATCAATAAATTAACGAAAAATAACTTCAAATATTAATTTTTTTTATTTTTCGAATTATAGATTCAAAATTATATAATGAAATAATTAATTATTAAAATAAAAATTAAGAAATTAACGAAAAAAAATTTCCAATATTCAATTTTCTTATTTTTTTGGAATTATACATTCAAAATTGAATCCCTCCCTAAAATAATTAATGTAATAATTAATTATTATGATAAACATTAAGAAATTAACGAAAAATAATTTAAAAGATTCAATTTTTTACGCACATAGATACTAATCATTCCCTAAAATCATGGCAAATATAATGCAAATAATTATCTTTGGTAAATTAGTTAAGTTTAAATTCAAAATTCAACCCTCCCTAAAATCATGCCAAATACAATGCGATGCTGTCTCAGCGTCAAATTTTTGAAAGTGAGTTTTTGGTTTTAAGGTCAACAACGTAGGGACTATAACATTGAAATGAGCAACAGAGTACACAACTGAGGAATACAATTACATGATGAGCACAAATTTTGAGGCCCCTTATCATCTTTCCCAAATTTATCATCCAATTTTAAAGGCTTCTGGTTATGGAAGTATCGTGTTTGTGTCATCCATTGCAGGAGTTACTGCTTTATCAAAAATTTCAATCTATGCAACAACTAAAGGTAGGAATTTGAATAGATAGTTGTGGGTAATTAAAGATTAATCTTGAAATGAGTTGGGTGATTTGTGTTTTCAGGGGCAATTAACCAAATAACGAAGAACTTGGCATGTGAATGGGTAAAGGACAATATTCGTATCAAGATGGTGGTGTCGTAGGGAGTTAGGACAACAATATCTAAATTGGATGCAGCTGTTGTGGAGGAATATGGGCGATTGATTGGGCAGACGCCGGCGGGGCGAATTGGTGAGCTGGAGGAGATATCGTTGGTGGTGGCATTTTTATGTCTTCCGACAGCTTCCTATATCAGTGGGCAGATCATTTGTGTGGACGGTGGCTTCACTGTCAGTGGGTGGTAACTAGTAAGGCAAATCAAGTAATAAAATTGCATTTTAATCCTCTATGTCAGAGGAGATGAAATTGCTTTGAATTCCATTAGGGGTGCTCCAGAGGACTGGGGTGTCATGTTGTCTGCATTTTCGGATGCATTGATCCAAAACAACCCATGTATAAAAACTACAAATACTCTGTATTTTAACAAATAACACACGATCAATCTAGAAATACACTGCTATTCTAAATTATTTTATTTGACTGTTTTTAGGTACATATAAGATTGAAGAAGCAGATGATGAAGGTCGGTTTAATACAAACGAATGAAGGCCGGTGGAAAGCGATCTTAAAAGGGAACGGTGGAAAGCAATCTTAAGTGGAGAGAGATCTTAAAAGGACCGGTGGAAAGCAATCCTAAAAGTCACCGCAACATGAGAGAACAGAGATGGCCGCACGTATCTTAAGCGACGGTGGAAAGCTTTTCAAAAAGGAAGGGACAAAGCGATCTTATTTTTTCCAAGGAAAAGAGAAGGTTAAAAAAAATTCTAGGGTTTTCTTGGAGAAGTAGAGTGGTTGCATGCAAAATATGTGATGTTTTCCAGAAGATGTTTATTTTTATATTTTTTTTGGGGGGGAGGGGAATTATAATATTCAAGAGTATGCATAGTTTGTATTAATTATAGGGCATTTGTGGTTTTTGTTACCATTGTATTTAGAAATCGAATTTGTCAATTAGGTAGGGGCATTTAAGGCATAATACTCTCATTTATTATTTAAAAATTAACTGTTTTGCTATTTTGTCAATTTAAAAATAAAATTACCATTTATCCAAAGTAAACTTTATATTTTGCTAGAATTTTAAGGAATTTGGGCTGCTTTTTTTTAAAGAAGAAAAAACTCTTTCAAGCCCTAAAAGTCCAATCTCTCATATCCATTTTATTTCTTATTTTCAATCTCTTTCTCTCTCCCAGTTTCCTTCATCCAATAGGTCCCACAATCCGGTCCTGATTCCATAGGATAGTAGGTCAACCCTAGTGGTGGTTCAAGCAACAATCAGAGCTTCGAATGTAAGTTTTCTTAAAAAATCCTAATCTAAAACTAATTTACAGTTTATGGTTTCATGTTAATTAAGTGCAATTAAGGTATAATCTCGATCTATTTTTCGTCGTGCATGTTTAATGTCTATCAAGAAATAATATAAGTCAAAAAATTACATTAATAATACAAAAATGGCACGTAAGAAAGGGAGTCGAGTCGCATAATGCATAAAAAAGCGTTTCTTGGCTCTTTTACAATTCAGGAGAGATGGATAGTGGTGTCTCTCTCTAATCTCTCTCTAAGCTCTCACTCAGAAAGTTGGCTAGAAAAGAGGTGGAGAAGGGGAAGAACTTCTATAGAAGGTGGAAAGGCTATTCCTTTCGACCAGCTCTCATGGTGACAGACCTCCTGGAGCTCTATAGGGTTTGGTCCATTTAGACCTTACCACTTTTACATGGTAGGGATGGAGGCTTTATATAGGCTACTTTAGACGGAAAACTTTTATTTCTCCGCACCTGTCAGCGCCAAATGTAGCCTGTCAAGTCACATAAACTCCAACTACCATTCTCGTTTTTTAGAGAATCTCTTCGTGTGATGATGTGGCCTATCGCCTAATGATGTTAATCGCCAGGAAATCTTCCTACCGTGTAAGCTTTTACACGCATTCTTCTTGCGATTCACTACATTTCTTCTTTTCTTCATTATCATGCAATAAAAACAATAAAAGCATGGTAAAACAGGCATGGAGACTTATGTAAGCTATATTCTCTTATCTTTATTAAATTTGCGATGAAAGCTACACATTTTGACACTTTATCCTGCATTCTGACTCCATTCTTTGGACTTGCAATTTGAGAGGTAAGTGATTTACTACTGGATTCCTCGAACTTAATTAATGGATGATAAGATGTGTTTTCACTAAGTTATGATGTTGAGATGGACTGATTCGCTGTGAACTGCAATGGCTATTCCTTGGTTGGACTATGAAAGTATTATGGAAATTCATGGTTAATGTTATAATATGATGATATTGTTATGGCATAATATGGATCTTACATGTTTTATGCTTTAATGGACTAATGGTGTCTGTGATACTTTTTATAGAGTTATGTACATCATGTTATATTTTACGGTGTCACTATGGGATCACTACCTATGATTGTTTTTAGATTGTTATAACTAATATGTGTACCCTCCTATCCGCACTTATGATTGATATGTGTTTTTATGGGATCACTGAAATTGCTATGTTATAGGATGTACTCTAATGCTTTGATGAAAAGGTTAGCAGGTTTGCCTAGTGGGTCACTTACTAATTATTTATAATACTCACTCTTTTCTAGGGGTGTAAACTGGTTAGGTTGGATTGGGATGAGGGATGAATGACCCGAGACACATTCCCAACCCAAACCAACCTAACTCTAGAAATACGGGTTGGGTTGGATTGAGTTATCGGGTTTTATAATTTTTTTTCTCATTCCTAATATTTTTTAGATTTCAAAAACATTATGACATCCTATCCATAAATTCACACAGTACAACATAAATACAATAATACTTAACAAAGTTTTAAAACATCTAGAATTACTTAAGGAGAGTCAAATATGAACCAATCTTCTAAAATCCAAAAACATTCCAAGCATCATACTATAAAACTTAATATAAATATATATAATATCATTAATTTGGGTTGGGTTGGATTGAACCGAATTTGTAAAACCCCAACTCAAGACCCAACCCAACCCAAAAAAAAAAATCCAACTCAACCCAAATTTTAAAATAACCCAACTCAACCCTTATAATATGGGTTAGATAGTCCAAGTTATTCGGATTGTCGGATTATTATTAAACCCCTAGCCTTTTTCATGTTTTATTTTTTAGACAAAGGTAAAGACAAGCTAGTGAATGGCAAAAAGGATTCGTGACAATGTCATTTGGAACTAGACCGTTGCGTTAACTCTTCTTTATGTTTTCATGATTTCTAGCTTTGTTTTGAACACATGTCAGATGAGAAGTTTTCTTATTTGGAACTACTATTTTCTTTATGGTTTTAAATAGGGAATTTCGTGGTAAAATATTATTTAGGGGATAATTCATTGATTTATTTATTTAGCTAGTTTTAAACAATCTCCTCTGATGCCATATTTTTATATGAACTTCAATAAAATGTTCTCAAGGATGGTTTTCCAAATCTTATTTTTTCATGAATAATGACATTGGTTTAAGTATGAAAAGTCGAGTCGTTACACATGTATAAAACCAAAATTAGTAAAACACTAAAAAAATCCACGTGCAACAAACATTTTTGGAATTTCTTCTTTAACTTATCACATTAAAATCTATCACTCATAATAGCGATCAACTATCCATGATTACGACCATATGTTGTAGCAGCTATTAACAATAGCTTTCAATTTGAGAAATCACTATTTCGCACACTGGTTTTTTATTTTCTCATGCTGAAAGCTATCACCAATAGCTGCAATAAGTGAATATCAGTGGTAGCTATAGTCCGTGAATATTATTGATAGCTATTATCAATAATAACTTTCTATTTGCCACCATTTACAAGTGCTTCTTCCCAATTTTACTATGTCACACATGAATTTCATAACACATTACTCACACTTTGTTCTACTTGGTCGTTGAGCACACTATACGCACACATATTCTTCAACACTTGTTATAAATAAACAAATATTTAAATCAAACGTATATTATCATTTAATCAAAATTGAAATACTTACCTTAATAGAAATCCGAGAAAGAGGTTGAGCTCTTCTATTTATTCAAGCATAGAACAATCTTGTGGCTCTAAATTAAAAACAACTACAAAATATATCAAAGTGATTTCATAATAAACATACACGTAATGTGAAATAACAATTAAATGCTTACGTGATCATATGGACCATAGTTTTCATCTTCTCCCAGACATCATATCTCATATAACCAATTTCCTACACTGTCAAAAAGGGGATAACAAATACTATCGAATTATATTTATATAATAGACATATCTCAAGAAAGTTAATAAAAATATTCACAGTTCACAAACTATATATATAAAAAAATTAAATAAACACTCGTTTTCTTTAAACTTACCCAAGATTACATGGACACATATATCAATAACTTATTCTTTATCGATACCACCCTATCACACAAAAGTTGAGATCTCTATTCATTAGTACTTGAACCACTTGAAATTTATGCTGGATGGATGAGTGCATACACCTTCATAATACTTGTGTCGAAATTTGTATAAACATCTAATATATAAAAAAACTTTTAAGATTATAAATATTTGAACTAAATTAGTAATATATATCAACTTATTGTGTTGTATGTTGCTTGTTATTGATTTATACGCTATATGTTCTGAGCTATCATGGATGTGAGATATAGGCTCTAAGTTTACGACTAGACCAGGTGACTAAGATAGGGTCATGCGATAAAATGGATAGACACCTACTTAAAAATTGCTATGTCTAAGTATATATCGTATACGTACAAGTTTTCCTCTCTCTTGTCCAAGTGTAAGTGAAAAGAGAGGTTTCCTAAAGAAGTCAGGCTCGAACAAAAGGGATCAACACACTTAAGAATACAACATGCTATTTAACTTCATGCGGTTTTTGGACAGTATAAATTATGAACAATCCTATCTATCATACACATAACTATACTATGTGTGTCGGAGAAATAAGATGAAAATGGATGTAAGGGTTATGCATAATATGTACTTAATTGTAGTCAATCAAGGTGATATAAAATCATTTATTAACTTCAAACTTAGGACAAGCAACCTCTTAGTGCCTTCTTTTACATTCTTAACTTAACTCGTTTTCTTTCTAATTAACTTCTTATTTATGCTCCTAACTTTACTGCTCTCTTTTACACTTTTAACTTAACTCGTTTTCTTTCTAATTATAAAGACCTTTTCTCTAGTTATAGACTTCTTAAATCAAGATTAAGAAGCTGCCTACTTCCAAAATTTGGCCACCTCCTACTTGAACCTTTACACATGTCTTTGCTTAGTTTTGTTTAACCTTAAACTAACCCCAAAACATGTCACCTAAAATCCACTTAACTCTCCTTATGACACATGTCCCACTATCAACTAACCATTATGTGATGTACACCTAGTAAGTCTTCAATATCTATTAATGTCTATCCTCGATAGAATATGAAGTTTTGCTATATTTGTAAATATTTTCAATAATTTTATCATTTATAATAATTTTTCATAAAATAATACATGAAAAATTTTAATTAAAAATTTTAAAAATAAATTATAATAAAAGAATAAGGACTTGAAAAAGAAAAAAATGAAAAGAATACATGGAAAAAAGAAAAAAAATATCAAACCAAATAAGGTATATGCAGTCAAATCTTACAAACTTGGAATATAAACCTTTTTTAGTATGGGGTGGAGATTAAAACTCCAAACTCTAAAGATAGGAATCATGTTAATAGCACTAGACAGTGACATATCCAGAAAATGTATTGATAGGAGGCTTTATAGTTAGTCAAATAATTTATAAGTGAGTGGTTCTAAAAATTAATAAATAATGTACTAACTTTCGTACATTACAATTGTCCTCTATAAGATTTCATATTTTGAAATCAATACATAATTAATAACTTCTATTTTATCAAATAAACCTCTCTCGATATATGTTACAAGATAATCATTCATCCATTGGTCTCCCATTTGATCATGCAACTAAGTCTTTATTATGCTCAAAGCAGAAAATGTCCTCTCCATGATAGTCGTTGTAACTGGTAAGATTAATGCTAAGGTGAACAACCAATAGACTAACGGACAAACTTTATCTTTAGTTATTATCACCATTTTTTGAGAAAGATCACCAATACTTTTGAACTCAACAAACATATTATCTGAACGTATATCAATGATGTAATTTTGAAGTTGATCTTTAAGAATAACAAGCTCGGTAGTTGAAAAATCTCTAGGATAAAATTTTGCAAGGCCAACGAGTCTTTATCTGTCAAAGTCAGCAAATGAGTTGCACGGATTAAGACACCCACACAAAGAAGCTACTCATGTACTTTTTTAGTGAAACGATTATTTAACTCTTGAAGTTGCATGTCAATAACGCATAAAAAATCTCAACACGATAATAATGTATATTTATGATTTTTGTCTTTTTCTTCCTCAAACAAAAAATACATCGTCCATTATAAACATCGAAAGACCATGCTTATTACAAAAACTTGAAACTTCATCCAACAATGATTTACATCCTAATTCTCTCATTCTTTGTAATCTTACTTTACAAATCTTGACTAAATTTAATGCATTCACAATATTATGATATTTTCTTTATAGTGCTTGAGACAAATCATTTGTGATTCCCAAGATGGCTTTCTTAAGATGCACATGGAAAATGAAGTCAAATGACTAAATCAAATTTGTTAGAACCTTTGCTTCATGTTTTTGTTCAGAATTTGATCTATCATCTATGATTGTCTCAAGTACCTCACAAATTGATGAGAACATTGAAATACATCTCACCAAAGTGTTCTAGTGTGATCCCTACTGTGTATCTTCTTAGCGTTTAATAATGTTTCCTGATTTGATCCTTTTCCACTTAATAGTTCACTATTATTCAAAGCTTCAAAAGTGTTGGCACTATGCTTCTCTCTTAACATGTCTCGATATTTTGCTGATGCACCAATAACATTCACCACATTTACAACTAAAAGAAAAAAACCAACGATCTTTTCAACTGAAGCTAATTGAAGTTGGTGAAAGAAAAATGGAATGTAAGATGCACATTCATTTTCTCTTAAAATCAATGCTTTCGATCCATTAAATTCTCTTGCATATTGCTTGCTCTATCATACATTGTCCTTGCAAAGTTGCCATGCTTAATTTAAGTATAAAAAAGAATCCATTTATAGCTTCTTTAAGTGATAAAGAACTTGTATTTATAACGTGTACAATACCAACAAATTGTTCAATAACACATCCTTCGTCTACACATATCAACACAACTAATATTTATTCCTTTGAAGATACATCCTTTGACTCATCAATAAAAATTGAACACAACTTATCATTAATATCTCGTATGATTGCATTGACAATTTCTATCTTTTTGGATTTCTAGTGTAATCAATTTCAAGATTTTCAACAGCATTTCTCAAAGAAACGACTTCAATGCCCTTATTATGGTTGCATAACCATCATAGGAGTTCAAGAAAACTACCTTTACTTTTCGAATCTTCAGTTTCATCATGCCCATGGAATAAAAGACCTTGTTGTAATAAAAATCGAGCAAAATTAATTGTTGCACCAAACATAATTCAATAGTTAATTCTTGCTTGATCAGACATCTTGTTAAAAAATGTTGCAATTTGTTGTCTTTGATTAAAAGAGCTTCGCATTTGGGCCAAACTTGGTTATGTGCACTATTTGGTCCTCCAATATGAGTTTGCAATTTCTCTTTTTTCTTCCAATTTGAAAATCCTTCACCAACAAAATTGTCACATCCTGATTGCTTTCCAACTTCTGATTTGAATAAACAACAATATTGTTGGAATTTATGTCCTAAAACTCGTAGTTTGTAATCATATTCTATTCAATAAAGTCGTTATTGAGAAATTGAATACTATAATCTTAAATCCAATAAACTAAGATCCTAAGGCTATTTTGAGTAAACTTGAACTTTATGTACAAACATAAATATGGATTAAGTTCGAGTAAATAGCCTAAATAGTCTATAGTCTATAGTATATAGATAAAGGTTGGACCCCTTATTCAGAGATACTATGGATACGACCCACTTTGTAGTTAATACAAACGATGTAATCCTAAATCGGTCATCTAGAGACATGAAAGTGGGGGCATCCTATATAAAAGGTTTACATAAGACAGAACCATGAAATAGTCACTTTTACGTTATAACACCGCTTACTATTTAAAACTGACTATCTCGACTATTGATGATCTAGGTAACTTAATCTTAATCCTAAGCTAACTGTGAACTCCTGTTCACACGAGATTATTCTTAGATCTGCATAGGTGAGGGCAGCTCATTAGCATTGACCCAATAAGCCTCCCATTTCAAAGGTAAGATCGGGTGGATAGTTGGGAACATAGGGTGCAAGATAGAATTCACTCATACCCGCTTTAGAGTTAGTAGATAGGTTGTTCCCTTAAGGATTGAATCTAAGTCTTGAATCCAAGTCTTGAACAAAGGGGTCTCATCCTCTCATTGGTCCGAGAGGGATTTAGTTTATAGGTTGATCCTTAAAACCAATTGTTCAATGTAATCTTAGGGGTAAAATGGTACTTTTTGATCCAGCCAAGCTTACGAACAACCTCTGAAGGATTAACTTACTAATCATGGTTATATCAAATGGACACAAATATATCTACAGCGAGGGGAGTGCAACTACGGAACTTTAGTGGAATGACCTGTTAGTTAACGAATGTTGATTAGCTCGGTATAAAAGAGTTTAGCCTGTTAATCTCGGATCGTTGGAGCCTATGATCTATAAGTCCATTAGGTTCTCCTGCTAGCTTATATGGAATAAATTTAGAACAGTATGATGGAATGAGTCGATTTATTTGAAACAGAAGAAGAGAGATAAACCAACAAGCATATGTGATATAGTCGTCGCTTTTTAGATTACTAATAGAGCTTTATACTTAAATGAGATTTAAATATTGGAGATATAAATGTGGGTTCATACTTGGAAGCTCGAAAAAGATGGAAATAGTCAAAGTTGTAAAAAGTCAAATGTTGACTTTTAACTTTGAAAAGTAAAACTTTGACCGGCAATATATTCAAATGTGATTTGAATCTTGAGAAAATAAATGTGGATTCATGCTCGAAAGGTCAAAATTAGTCGAGATGGACAAAATTGTAAAAAGTCAAAATGTTGACTTTTTGGTTTGAAAAGTCAAAGTTTGACTTTGATCAAATGACAATTTTACTCTTTGACCAAAGTTGGTGGGAAAATCCAACATTTGTTGGATAAACCCACTATCTATAGTGGGCTTGTTAGCAAACCATGAAGACATTAAGCCCACTAATGGTTAGTGGGTTATGTGTTGTTGGTCATGTGTTTGCATGCACATGTAACCTTGCATGTAAAGTCTCTATAAATGAGCTTTTGGGGTCTCAAGGAAAAGGGTTGACATTTTTTCTTAAAAACAAAATTGGGCTACTGTTTTTATAAAATAAAAAGCCCAAACCTTTTTTTTCATATTTATTTTCCATCTTCTTTCTCTCTCTAAGCTTCCTTCATCCAACGGGTCCCACAACCTGGTTCTGAGTTTGGAGGATAGTAGGTCAACCCTATTAGTGGTTCAAGTATCAATCGAAGCTTCAAACATAAGTTTTTCTTTTAAAAAAACCCTATATTTAATCTTATTTCGGTTTAGGGTTTATTGTTAATTAATTGCAATTAGGGTAGAATTTCGGTCTTTCTTCCACCCTGCTCGTTTAATCTCTATCAAACATAAATAAAAGACAACATCTTTTGAAATACTATATTCCAACCAACTAGCATATTCAGTAAACCAAATTGAATTAAACCTTCTTGAGTGTGAACCAAATTTCTTCAACGAAAAAGTATGACTGGGAGGTCGTTAGGGTCCTTTTTGTAGATATGGTCTACAAATTTAGTCTCAAATATTACAATTGTAATCAAGAATTCTAGTTCTTAGACCAGGACCTGCGGGTAAATCTTCTAAATTTACTTAAGTGATATACCTCCCGTAACTATTATTACTTCTCTTCAAAGGTGATGATGACCCCGTTAATTTTCTTTTAAAATATTTCTCCATTTAGATTCCAAATTAAATCTACAATAACACCGTAACGATAATAAATCAAGAAAAAATTGACATACAAGAACAATATCATTACTTAAACAACCCAACATGTTTACTTAAGATCCATAAATTATTTCAAAAATTAATAAAATAGATATAAAATAAAGGAACTAATACAAAAAAATTAGAATGGTTGAAATATGAAAACCAAATGCATAAAAATAAAATAACAAACTTAAAAATGAGAAGAAAATAAATCACAAAACTTACCTCATAGATTAGGAAATAAAGTTGAAGAAGAAGTCAACAAGAAGTCGAAGAAAATTTTAAAAAATTAAAATAAAAAATAAGAATGATTTTAATAATATTAAAAAATGCATATAAAAAATGGAAATTTTTTATAATATAATAAACCGATAAAATATTTACGGTTTGTGTAACAAAGTTCAATCAAGTTAGCCATTTTTTAAATATTAAGACTTGTCATTCCCTTTTATCGTCTTTCTTCTCCTCCTCGTCTACGATTTGATTTTTTTTCTTTCCATCATCTTTCTTCTTTTCCTTTTTTTTTTCAATTTGTTATTTGATTCAAGATCATGTATCAAATATAAAAAATCTATTTTTTTCAAACATTTATTTGGTTGTTCAAGATGGTGTCCTAAATATAAAAACTAAAAAAAATGTCATTTAGATTTGACTACCTAAAAAATATAACAAAGCGGCAAAATATTTACACTGTATAAAAGCCCATAGGACTACAATGGAAAATACCAAAAATTCCCGTCAACCACGTCATCAATAACGCGCATAATATGTTTGGTACACGATCATTTAGATTTGACTATTATTTAGTACACAATCGTTCAGATTTGGCTATTATTTGGTACACGATCGTTTATATTTGACTAAACGAATTTTTTCAAGATTCTTTGGTACACGATCGTTCAGATTTGACTATTTCAATCTAAACGATTTTTTTCAAGATTCTTTATACCAAATCTAAACGATGTTTTTTTTCCAAGTTTACACAATATTGAACAATAAAATAACAGTTTGAAAAAAAAAGAAAAGAAAAAAGATGAAAGGACAAATTTGAAATATTTAAAAAACGGCTAATTTTATAAACTTTGTTACATGGAACGTAAATATTTGAATGATTTATTTTTTTTATGATTATTATTTGTTTAGAGGAAAATAGAAAGAATCGTAACGGGTGGAAGAAAGAAAATTTTAGTTTCTGTTATGTATATTACATAAACAGAATAAACAGATATCTGTACAATAGGAGAAAGAGATTGAGGGTCGAAAGATTAGCGGTCAATTTGTAAAAAAAAAAAAATAATAATAAGGAAAAGAAAAAGGAAGTAGAAAGCGATACAGAGTAAGAGTTGAATTGAAGTTTGATAAGTTCGTTGAAAATGTCAAGAACCAATCCGTCTGATTAGCCGGTTTAAACCCTAAAACGAACCCAACATGTTTTTAATGTGTGAGTGAATTTATTGATTTATATTAATTTTTAGGTTTTTCTTTAACTCCGTTCTAATCTTTTTTTTTCAGCCGCCACACACGTGCCTCTCTCCTCGATTTTATATCCCCTCTCTCCCGCCGCCGCCTTCCGTCCGTCGTTCGCCGACCGCTCCTCTCTTTCTATCTCTCTCTCCTTTCGTTGTGAAGATGTGCAACAAAATTTTGTAATATTGATCGACTCTACCGAAAGTTCAATAATAAACAATTCCATTTCAACGTTTCTCAGTCACATTCTGCTCCTGATTTGTCTTCCTCTAGCATTTCAATTTTCCGGTAATAATGAATACCCTAGCTGCCACTTCGAATCAATTGCCTCTAACTCTCCGGCTGCCGTCCAAGATTTCTCTCAACTATGACTCTAAATTGTCAAGATTGAGCTCGACCTCTCGAGCTCTTGTCGGCGGTAACCCAAGAGCGCGTGCAATCAAATGCTCTGCTGTATCACTGGGTAAAATTCTAATCTGAAAGAAGATAATTGTTGTAACAAACTTAGTTTACAGTTGACAGTTATGGGGCGAACTAGGAATTGTTTATTTTCCGACCATTTTGGGCTGCTTTAGATAATTGAATAATTAATTTGGCTGAATTTCAGTTCATTTTGATGTATAGAATTTTAACGTTGTATTCTTGCTGTTTCTAGTCGACAGTCCAGAAGCATTTATTGAAGCTTCAAAGAAGGGGAATTTGATCCCGCTTCACCGATGCATATTCTCTGATCACCTTTCGCCAGTGCTTGCGTACCGCTGTTTGGTCAAGGAAGATGATAGAGAAGCCCCAAGTTTTCTATTCGAATCCGTTGAACCTGGCCTGCAAGTTTCAAATGTTGTAAGTATTTCAAAGCTATCATTTCTTTTTCTAAAACATTTAGATAAAGTGTGAATCGTAGTTTATGTGCTGAATAGAAGATTTTGCTGATTTGCCATTACGTCAGGGGAGATATAGTGTCGTTGGTGCTCAACCCTCAATTGAAATTTTGGCGAAAGAAAATGTTGTTACAATTTTGAATCATGAAGAAGGGAAAAGAACGGAGGAGATTGTTGAGGATCCTATGACAGTGCCTCGAAGAATCATGGAGAAATGGAAACCTCAACTAATTGATGAACTTCCTGACGCTTTTTGTGGTACTAATTGACCTGTTATGTTGATGATATAACGTACTCAAACCATCAATTTAGTACATCTATTCCAGTATAATCATTGTTTTTATAATATACAGAATAATCAATATCACTACAATACGGTAGCAAGGATATTGATAATTCTGTGTGTGGGTAGGTGGATGTAGACATGTATTGTTTAGCATCGGCGAAGTTTCTATGAAGTTATAAATGTTAATTAGACTGCCTCCTGGATATCTTCGATTTTATTATTGGATATCGATGAAGAGATTTTTCTTTTTCAGTTCCTGTTTCAAGTTTATTTTATTCTCTCTTTTTTACTTGATTCAGTTATCTAAAATTCATGGCTTACTGCTACCTAATTAACTGAAAATCATTCATTAGGGGCCTCCTACATGCCTTAATATCCCTAATTCTTCCAAATGGATATCTTGCCAGGAGGATGGGTTGGTTACTTTTCGTATGATACTGTCCGCTATGTAGAAAAGAAGAAATTGCCATTCTCTAGTGCACCAACAGATGACAGAAACCTTCCTGATGTTCATCTAGGACTTTATGATGATGTTATTGTGTTTGATCATGTGAATAAGGTAGATTCATTAAATTTAAAGTACGTTGTTCTCAGACTTTGTGTTGCAATCTTTTTATTTATATATCTATTTAACTATCTATTAGACCACCGATCATTCATCAATATCAGAGAAGGAAGAAGGATGTAAATAAAAAGTGATAGGAAAGTTGTTAGTCGGTTATAAGAGGGGACCACTTAGAAGAGTATAAATAGATAGATGAGAGAAAGTAAGTTAGAGAATATTTTGGTGGTAGTTTTTACTGTGAGCTCTTGAGAGATAGGGTTATAGTGAGAGAGTTGTCTATGAATGAATTACAATTTGTAATTCATTTTCCATCTCTTATATTGTAAGCATTTTACATTGAAATTCAATAAAATTGTTCATTCTCTTCTTGAGAATTCTGTGTTGGATTTGAGGTCCAACATATTGGTATTAGAGCAACAAACTTAGGGAAACCAAAGAAAATGGCTAAGGAACATGAGGAAAGATTTGAATCGTTCGAGTAGGAGGTTTCAGAAATGAAGATTGACTTACAGAAGTTGCCGGTGATGGAAGAAAAGCTGTCGACGATTATGAATACCATAGAGCGCCTTAATGTGCAGAACGAAAAACAGCAACAACATCAACAAGTGTTGATGAAGAACTTGGATCGGTTGAGTTCGAAAGCCGATACTCAGCAATAGCAACAACAACAACAGGTACTTATGAAGTATATTGAAAGTATTGTTAAGGATAAATCAGTTACGACTTCTGATATGGAAGGTTCGTCGAGTAAGATGAAAGAAGTGGCGTTAGCGAAGATTTGAATGATGAAACAAAAAAAGAATCGAAGGACGAAGAAGATAAGATAGTCGAACGAAACAAATTTAAAAAGGTTGAAATGCCTGTTTTTAATGGAAACGATCCGGATTCGTGGTTACTCCGAGCTGATCGGTATTTCCTAATTCACAAACTAATTGATTCCGAGAAGATGACTGTTTCGGTTATAAGTTTTGATGGGTCGACACTCGATTGGTAATGTTCACAAGAACAGCGCGACAAGTTTACCAATTGGACAAATTTAGAAGGGAGGCTGTTAGAGAGATTCAGATCAATCCGTGAAGGTTCTCTATATGGCAGATTTTTTGCGATTAAGCAAACAACGATGGTTGAAGAATATCAGAATTTATTTGATCGACTTGTGGTGCCATTATTCGATCTTTCAAATTCGATCTTTCAAATAAAGTCTTAGAAGAGACTTTTATGAATGGCTTATTCCCGTGGATTAGAGCTGAAGTCAAATACTCAGAACTAGTTGGCCTACCACAAATGATGTGATTAGCATTGAAAGCGAAAATTAGAGAGATTATTCGGAGAGAAGCTAATTTGTATGGGTGTTCAGGAGGGAAGTATTTGTACAATCTAGCCAATTATAATAAACCGAATGCAGCTTCAACTTCGAATGATGGGAAGAGTAATAATACGACTCCAGTGCGAACGATTACACTACGGAGTACTGCGAATGGTGAAGCCAAGAAGGAAGGTCCGAGTAAATATCTCTCTGATGTAGAGTTTAACGCTAAAAGAGAGAAAGGACTATGTTTCAAGTGTGATGAGAAATATTATTCTGTGCATAAATGTAAAGATATGGAACTTAGAGAGTTGAGAATGTTCGTGGTCCACGATGACAATGTAGAAGAAGAGATCATTGAAGAAGATTGTTATGATCCAAAGGAGTTGAACATGTTTGAGATGGAAGGAGGAGTTAATGTTGTGGTGGAATTATCCATTAATTCAGTGGTTGGTCTCACAAATCTTGGAACCATGAAAGTTAGAGGAAAACTACAAGGAGAAGAGGTAGTTGTTTTAATTGACTGTGGAGCAACTCATAACTTTCTCAGAAAAGTTGGTGAATGAGATGAAGCTGCATACCAAGGAGACTTCCCATTATGGTGTAATTCTGGAGTCTGGAACTGCCATTAAAGGAAAGGGTGTTTGCGAAAATGTTGAGATCATGTTAAGTAACCGAAGGTGACGATGGATTTCCTACCATTGGAGTTAGGAGGTTGATGCAATTTTAGGTATGCAGTGATTGTACTCCTTAGGAGTTACTGAAACAGACTGGAGAAATTTGACCATGACTTTTTTCCATGAAGGCAAGAAAATTATAATCAAAGGAGAATCGAGTCTAACAAAAATCAGAATAGGGCTAAAAACAATGATGAAAGCGTGGACTGATTCCGATCAAGGATATCTGGTTGAGTGCAGAGTATTGGAGGGAAGAGTAATTTTATCTGAAGAAGTGGTGGAAGATGAAGTCGATATGGTACCAGCTGATGTGAATTTACTGATGTCTTCGAGTGGCCAGAAACATTGCCTCCAAGGAGAGCAATTGAACATCAGATTCATCTGAAATCAGGGACTGACCCAGTGAATGTCAGATCTTATAGATGTGCATTTCACCAAAAGGCAGAGATGGAAAGGCTGGTTGATGAAATGTTATCTTCTAGAATTATACAGCCAAGCACTAGTCCCTACTCCAGTTCGGTGTTACTGGTCAAGAAAAAAGATGGAAGCTGGAGATTCTGTGTGGACTATTGCGCACTCAATAACGTAACAATACCAGATAAGTTTCCCATTCCTGTTATTGAGGAATTATTTGATGAACTTAACGGTGCAAATCTCTTTTCTAAAATTGATTTAAAAGTTGGATACCATCAAATAAGAATGCATAAGGAAGATATAGAAAAAACTGCATTTAGAACACATGAAGGACACTACGAATTTTTAATGATGCCCTTTAGTTTAACAAATGCACCAGCTACATTTCAGTCTCTTATGAATTCTATTTTTTGGTCATATTTGAGGAAATTTGTTCGGGTGTTTTTTGATGATATTTTGATATACAACATAGGAATGGATGAGCATATATATCATTTAGAACTGGTGTTTGAAGTCTTACATGAGCACAAACTATATGCTAACAAAAAGAAATGCAGTTTTGCTTTTCAGAAGGTAAGGTATCTTGGCCACATTCTTTCAAGTCAAGGTGTAGAAGTTGATCCAGAAAAAATCGGATCAATTAAATAGTGGCCAGTACCAACAAACGTGAGGTGTTGCGGGGATTTCTAGGGCTTACTGGATACTACAGGAGATTTGTGCAGAACTATGGTTCTGTTGCGACTCCTTAACTTAGTTATTGAAATTGGGAGCTTTTAAATGGAATGAGGAAGCCCAATTGGCATTTGACAGATTAAAGGAAGCCATGATGACCTTGCTAGGGTTGGCATTACCAAACTTTAATTTTCCCTTTGAAGTGGAAACAAACGCATCGGGATATGGTATGGGAGCAGTCCTAATGCAGAACAAGAGACCAATTGCATTTTTCAACCACACTTTAGCATTAAGGGATCGTGCCAAGCCTGTATATGAGAGGGAACTTATGGCTGTAGTCTTGGCTGTTCTGCGTTGGCATCCATATTTGTTGGGAAGAAGATTTGCAGTGAAGATTGACTAGAGATCCCTTACATTTTTACTTGAACAATAAGTAATTCAACCGCAGTACCTGAAATGGATTGTGAAATTGTTAGGTTACTCATTTGAGGTCACGTACAAGCCCGGATTGGAAAACAAAGCAGCTGATGCTTTGTCCAGAAGTGCCTTCTATGGTGCATCTAAATCAATTGACAGTCCCAACATTGATTGATTTAAAGGTCATCAAGGAAGAAGTGGAGAATGATGATCATCTTAAGGAAATTATAAGAAGAATCGGAAGGGGAGAAGAGGTACAGAAGTATACATTACAGCAAGATATGCTGCAGTATAAAGGGAGGTTGGTCATTGCAAAGAACTCAACTTTGATCCCAACTATTCTTCATACCTACCATGACTCTGTTTTGGGGGTCACTTAGGTTTCCTTCGAACATATAAAAGACTTATAGGGGAATTATTTTGGGAAGGAATGAAGGGAGATGTACAAAAACATTGAAGATGTAGTGTCTCAACGAAATAAGCCCTTGTCACCGTCACCAGTGGGCTTATTGACACCATTAGAGATTCCAAGCAGAGTTCGGGATGACATTTCAATGGATTACATTGAAGGATTACCCAAAAAAAGCCGGATTTGAAGTAATTTTGGTAGTGGTGGATCGGTTTAGTAAGTATGGCCATCTTCTTACATTGAAACATCCTTTTGATGCTAAAATTGTGGCAGAACTGTTTGTCAAGGAGGTGGTTAGATTGCATGGTTTTCCACAGTCGATTGTGTCTGATAGGGACAAAACTTTCTCAAGCCTTTTCTGGAAGGAGTTATTTCGTTTGGCTTGAACGAAATTAAATAGGAGCACCGCTTACCACCCTCAAACGGATGGGTAGACAGAGGTGGTTAATCGTTTGGTAGAAGCTTATTTACGCTGTTTTTGTGGGGAGAGGTCAAAAGAATGGATCAAATGGATTCATTGGGTGGAATAATAGTATAACACAACATACCAGAGGTTACTTGGAGTTTCCCCTTTTCAGGCCGTGTTTGGCACAACTCCTCCACCATTGGTGTTTTATGGAGATCACAGCACAATTAACTCCACACTTGATGTTCAACTAAAGCAAAGAGATATAGCTTTGGGAGCGTTGAAGGAACACTTAGAGTGGCTCAAGACAAGATGAAAACCTATGTTGATCTGAAGCGAAGACATGTTGAATTTGAGGAAGGAGATATGGTTTATTTGAAATTAAGACCATATAGACAAGTTACTACGAGGAAACGAAGAAATGAGAAACTTTCACCCAAATATTTTGGGCCATATAAAGTCCTTGAAAGGATAGAAGCCGTGGCTTATAAGTTGGAGTTGCCGACCTCTACAACTATTCATCCTGTGTTCCATATTTCTCAATTGAAGAGAGCTTTTCGGTAAGTATCAAAATCTGCAGGATTTGGCTTCTTACATGACGGAAAACCATGAATGGCTAGCAGCTCCAAATGAGGCCTATGGTTACTAGAAGAATGATAAAGGAGAATGGGAGGTATTGATGAGCTGAAAAGGACTACTGAGTCATGAGGCTACATGGGAGAAATATGATGACTTTCTGGATTACCACCTTGAGGACAAGGTGAAATTGGAGCGGGAATGTAATGTTAGACCACCGATTATTCATCAATATCATAGAAGGAAGAAGGATGCAAATAAAAAGTGATAGGAAAGTTGTTAGTCGGTTATAAGGGGGACCACTTAGAAGAATATAAATAGATAGATGAGAGAGAAAGTCAGTTGGAGAATATTTTGGTGGTAGTTTCTATTGTGAGCTCTTGAGAGATAGGGTTACAGTGAGAGTGTTGTCTGTGAATGAATTACAATTCGTAATGCATTTTCCATCTCTTATATTGTAAGCATTTTACATTGAAATTCAATAAAACTGTTCATTCTCTTCTTGAGAATTTTGTGTTGGATTTGAGATCCAACACTATCATTTGAAGATAATGATTTAGTCTATGTTGATATTAACTGTCAGTGAGTAGAGAGAGTGAAATCCTTTTGGATTTTTTAGAAAGTTGCTCCTGAGTTCTAGCTCTGCCTTTCCTCTTTTGAGATTTTTTTCTTTATGATTAAACATTTCGGAGTATGTCTGAATTGAAAAACTAGTTTTGTGGTTAATAGTGATTTGAACGTGTTCAACTTTTCTTTTGTAGATATTCCTGCTCACTTTTATTCTTTGATTTTTATTGCAGCAAGCTTATGTGATTCATTGGGTTCACTTGGATCAATATTCTTCAGTTCAAGAAGCATACAAGGATGGAACCGCTCGGTTGGAGAAGTTACTCTCCAGAGTACATGACATAGTTCCGTAAGTGATCCTTTACTCTAGGGGTAGGTCTTTCAAATATGGTTGCTCCCTGCCCCTCCAATCGTTCTTGTTCAGTTTTTCCTCAGATTGTTTAACACGGTTAATTTCAGACCAAAACTTCCTGCAGGATCAATAAGATTATTAACTCATCTTTTTGGTCCAAAACTGAAGATGTCAAGTATGACAAGTTTAGAGTACAAGAAGGCAGTTTTGCAGGCTAAGGAGCACATCCTGGCAGGGGATATCTTCCAAATTGTATTAAGTCAGCGTTTTGAGCGCCGAACATTTGCAGATCCATTTGAAGTTTACCGAGCTTTGCGGATTGTCAATCCCAGCCCATACATGACTTATTTGCAGGTTGCATGCTTTGTCGGTTGTAGTTGTGCATTAAATTTAGGACTAATTGGTTTCATCCTTTGCTAGTTGAAGTGCTTTATTGATCACAAAAATAAATCTCATCAGGCTAGAGGTTGCATCCTAGTTGCTTCAAGTCCAGAAATTCTTACACGCGTGAAGAAGGTAATCTATTAGAGCCATTATACTGTCATTTTATTGTTTTCCTGTTGTCTTTTAGCGACTGCCATTTTGATTATCAGTAAGTTACCTTTCAGGTATCCTGACTTAGAAAACTCAAAGAAAATGCAAAGAAACACAAGATAGTCATATATTGCAATATCAAGAGAAGTTACAATACCTTGATGCATCTCTTCTTCTTCTGTTTTTTTTTTTTTCTTTTTTTGCCCTTTTACTGCGGATTGTTGGTGGTGGTTTTTCAATTTGTTCAATTTGCACTATGCCTCCAATGCTCAGATCCTTTAGTTTAATATTCAAGCGAAAATCCTTTGGTCTAATGGTGTCTTTGCCCTACTTTGGAGGCTCTAGTTTGAAAGAAATTCAAGAATTGTATCAGGGTTGCCAGGTTGGATTATTGAAGTCTTGATTTTTTTTAAATATTTCTTTTGGGATAAGAAGAAACAATTTCATTGATGTATGAAATAATTTAAAGGTTCTTCAAAAGATCCCTACCAAAGCCTCTTTTTAAAAAAAAATTAAATTTTTTTGGAGGGTTATATCTGTTTGTATTTGCTTTAATTTTCTGGTCCAGTCCAGTGTAGGGCTATATTTGGATGTATTTTTTTTTATCTTGCTTTTTTTGTCTTAGCATAGTAATGAAAAGTTTTGCTGTTTAAAACAAAAACAACGTACACATAACCTTTCAAGAGCATCTGTCTCCCAAGTCCAATAGTGGACAATCCTCACCAAAATGATCTCCTAAGATGCCCAAACATCATTTAAGACGAAGACACTGCCGACTAATTATACATATGTGGAGTTATAACACTGTATCACTTGCTTGTTACATTAATCTGAAAATGGTTAGTTTGGCTGGTTCTTATTATACATATGTGGAGTTATAACACTGTAACATTATACACTGTTAACATTCAGGGAAAGATTACAAATCGACCCCTAGCTGGAACCATTAGAAGAGGGAAAACAGAAAAGGAGGATAAAATGTTGGAGAAGGAGCTTTTGAACGATGCAAAGCAGTGTGCTGAGCATATCATGTTGGTTGACTTGGGAAGAAATGATGTTGGGAAGGTATATTTCTGTTTGATCGTGGTTTATTTTACCATATTAGTCAACTTTTTGTGCTTATTTAATAGCTAGTAGTAAAAAAAGAGACATAGTCTCAATAACTAAGAGGTCACGGGTGTAATCCATAGTGGCCACCTACCTAGGAAAATTTCCTATGAGTTCTTTGACACCCAAATGTTGTAGGATCAGGCGGGTTGTTCCATGAGATTACTCGAGGTGCACGTAAGTCAGCTCAGACAGTCACACATATAAAGTTGTATTTATTTATTTATTTATTATTATTTCTAGAATGCAGATATGGCCATATGCTATATATACCACACATATATTGCCTTGCCAGCTTCTAGGGTCAATATGCCTTGCCAGATATGTCATAGATGTGTCATCTGTTAAGCTTTTGCTGCTGTTCTGTTCATCAATCTTCTTAGTATTTAGATGATTAAAACGAAAGTCCTTTAACATTTGATCTATTTCTCAAAATTCTGATATTAGGATGCTTTCTCTAGTTTATTCTTTTGATTGGAGGTTTGCAGTAAAATATTGTTTTCTTTTTGATACTCCAAAAGACGGTCTAGGAGGGAACTAGCCATTGTTATGAATGCAACCAATTGTTGGATCAGAGTTTACCATGGAGAAACGTCCAATCTTGCACTATGCTGGTGTATTCTATCATAAGATCAGTTGTTGTTTATACGTGTTGTGATTCCTCTGTTCTTCTGCTGTTGCATGAGATTTAGTATCTTCGATTTTCCAAATTGATATTCAATGGCCAACCGCTCACATGAATGGCACATGCAGGTATCAAGATCTGGCTCGGTTAAGGTTGAAAAGCTAATGAATATTGAGAGGTATTCTCATGTCATGCACATTAGTTCAACTGTAAGTATACTTTTCTTCATGTCTACTCCAACCAAAAAGCGTAGTCTTTCTAGCATTTTGGACAGTTTGTTTACAAAGTCAAACATCAGTTTGTGCATATTTCAGAGCGATTTGTCATGTTTAAATCACTTCGAAACACACCTTTAATCACTCCTAACCAATTCGATGTTTAATTTAATGCTTATAATTGCATTCTTCCTACTATTTAAATTGATTTTGAATCATTAAAAGCATCTTCAGAATGATCTTGAAAATGAAAAAATAATTTTAATCATTTTAGAAATGCTCCCAAACAAGTCTTTAGCTAGCCTCTCCTCCCAGGTCACAGGTGAGTTAGTAGATGATTTGAACAGTTGGGATGTCTTGCGAGCTGCCTTGCCGGTGGGGACAGTTAGCGGAGCACCAAAGGTAACATTTTTACTTCTGCTCTTATCCTGTAGTCAAGGTACAGAATTGCAGTTTTTGAACTCTGGTGAATGCTCAGTTTTTGTTTAAGCAACTTGTTTCTTGTTGAAGTTTTGGGTTTTTATTTCGACGGAGCTCATTGCATGAGCAATGATAATCTTGAGGCCTTTCGATCAACCTCATTGCAATGCAGGTGAAAGCAATGGAGTTGATTGATCAGCTGGAGGTTACCAGGCGAGGACCGTACAGTGGTGGGTTTGGTGGGATTTCATTTTCAGGAGACATGGATATAGCCCTTGCACTAAGGACCATTGTCTTCCCCACTAACACCCGTTACGACACCATTTACTCGTATAAGGATGCAAACCGCCGAATGGAATGGGTAGCTCACCTCCAAGCCGGCGCAGGCATTGTGGCGGACAGTGACCCCGGTGACGAACAAAGGGAGTGTGAGAACAAAGCCGCTGCACTTGCCCGTGCAATTGACCTTGCAGAGTCGTCATTCATCGGAAAATAGTGACAAACTTATGTTTATTCTTACTGTTCTTTTCCATCCATCGCTCAGTAGTTTCAAGTTCCAATTTTTGGGTTCAAAAATCACGATAGATATAACCATTTTATATTAGTTTTTATTACTCCAGTACTATTTAGTCTCTAGGTATTTGAAATTACATACCCAACTTTTTTATAACTAAAAATTTAGGGTTTGGTTAGACGATGAACTCTCAATTTTGAATTTGTTAGGGAATTATTAAACACAAAGTTAAAAGTTAGATGTAGGTATTAGATGCCTTTGAAAGCTCAAGGGCTTAATCATTGCAATTTAGCTCTTATTTGATCTATCAAGTTTTGGTTTCTCTTAACTCTTTTTGGAATTAAATAAAGTAAGCAATGTTATATTTTTAAAAAGGGTTACCAAAATTACATGATACATATCATTTTGCTGTGTTTACACTTCTAGTTTTTAAAGTTCCAAATTTGTGACAATTTAGTAGAAAAAAATTTACTAAAATCAAATGTCAATTTTTGTTATTTTATAATATAGAATATGTTTTATAAAAATATTGAAAATTCGATTAGTTGATTGATTTATTTAGATAATAAATCTCATTAAACTTTTTATAATAGAAATTAAATCGTTATAAATTTTAAAGTATAAAAATGAAATTATTCGATTAGTTCATCGATTTATTTAGGCAAAAAATTTCATTAAATTTTCTATAATAGGAATTAAATTGTTATAAACTTTAAAGTATAAAGATGAAATTGTTTTATAGTAAATTGTTACAAACTTGTTAAAAATTTGAAGTAATGATGAATGTTTACAAACTGAAGTTTAAGAGTTAAATTATTACCTTCCGAAAAGTTCAGGGATGAAAAGTACTTTTTAAATGTAAACAAATTGTAAATAAATTATATAATACCATTAAATCATGTAAAAAGACATACCAGTAGTTTGAGTGCAAGTTTAGTGTATAGTAATTTTAAAGAATGATCGTAAGTAAAGAAAACCAAAAACACAAGATTGCAAGTAACCAAAAACACAAGATTGCAAGTCCATTGATTTGAAATATAAAAGTGCATTGTGGTAATACTAGGATCAGCTCTGACTATGTTTTGAATTTCAATACTCATAAAATTAGAATCTAGTTGTGAGTGATCTTGTGTTAGGTTTGAGTACAGACATGAGTGCTCTCCTTCCAGTCGACTGATCTCAAACAATCCGTGGCTTTTACGCCTACTTCCACGTAACCTCCAGTTGCAACCATTACTCCATTGTTTGCATCGAACAGACCAAATATTTTGGTTCGATTCGACTACAACAATTTCGTAGTGTTGGGTGACACAGTACTTTTTTACGGCTAATTGAAGATCTTCCTTGCAGTCAAATAACATTCCCTTCTGAATTAAACATGATGTGTCTACAAATTCATCCCTATTTGCCAACGTAGACTCTTGTTCACAAACAGAATTCGTAATATCCCAATCTATCTGTGTAAATATCTCAGAAGGGATCCTTTCATTCTCTTCTTCCATATTTTCTTCATTACCAAATAGTTCGTCAATTTCTACATCTATATCACTATCTCCGTGATTACCAGGTTCAAGAATAACTAAATCTTCAGGTCGCAACAACATATTTAATTAGTTGTTCAATATGAATAACTCCATCAGACCTTCCATTACTGTTATTGTTATTATTATTAGTATTGTAATTAGTATTG